>NW_006443225.1:2098218-2165496 GCF_000325575.1 Pteropus alecto | reverse complement strand
AAGAAATTTCCACCCTGCAGGAAGAAGAAAAGCCCATCTGGTGCTGGTGGGGTGGGGGAGTGGGGTGGGGGAGTGGGGTGGAGGGGCAGGACTTGGGGTAAATTGGCTAGGAGGGAGACTGGATGTCCTAAATTCAAACCCTACTTGGGGCTGATTCTTGGTATAGCAAAGAAATAAGGGGTAGTGAAACATTCACATATTTTAGAGGACAATTTTAAGAACTGAGGGGCTATCCTAAGAAATTTATAAATTTCCCTTAGAGCATCCCAGTATTCAGCATTAGGAATACATTCAGTATTAGGAATGTCTGAAAGAGAAGTCTGAGCAGATGACAGCTTCCCAGCTTCTCCACAGCCCACATAGAGAAATGAGGAGATCCAGATGGATCATGTTCCAATGGCAGGCTCAAGAACTGAGAAGACTAGTGAGCTGGAAGAGAGCTGGACTTGCTACAAGTTGGTCATAGAGTTGGCATCCTTGAGACCAAAGGCTAGGTAGGTGTCTCAAGCCTCATGATATTGCTCAAAATGTTCAGACTACAATATCAGCTTTATTTGAAATTATACAGTATCTAGATGTCCAGGAAGAAACCAAATAAGCCACAGTACTACACAGACCAGTGTGGGCCTGAAGAAGAGTGTATGTCCAGTAGCCCTTCCTCATGACTTTTTTTTTTAAGGCTTTGCATCTAGTTACCGTCCAAAGATTAAGAAAAAAAGAAAAAAGAAACTCTGACATTATTGATCTATAAGACATTGACCTTTGAACTGGATAGAAAGATAGAAACCAAGATATATATACACATTATGTAGGCTGAAAAAACTGTGGACTTTTGAGTCAAATTGTGTTTTGTTATAGTAATCTCATAGTTATCTTTGCAAACTTTAGGCTCTCCATAACTAGCCCATCTTCTACATTGCAGTTGAATTTATGACCTCTAATATCATTACCAGCCTACCATCTCCCCGAAATTAGAATAGATACTCTATTAAAAATGGATGTCGAAAAAAATGGATGTCATTTTACATTAAAGATTTCAGACAACCCCCCATGACTCACACAACTGAAACCCTTTCCCAAACAGATCTCTTCCTTATCAACAGTGAACAAGATACTTAACCTCGGTCATGGCATTTTCATACTGTTTACATTTTCCTTTTCTCATTCTAGGTTGCATGCTCCTTGAAGGCAGAGGGCATGTCTTACTACATTTACTGTGTCATTAGCAGTGGGCACAGTTTCTGCCTTTCAGTAAAAACTCAATAAATGTTTGTTAGCTCTAAAAGAAGTTCTCATTTTTTTTCTGCAATTTTCTAACCTCATAATTTGTTCATGTAGCCTTTTCCTCTTTTTTCATAATGAAAAATGAGATTATTCCTATAAAATTCATCATTCCAGGTGATGGGGTTCAGGATACTTTGGCATATTGAATATTTTAAGCTAAAGGAATTTATAAATGAACAAGTACAGGAAGGCTTTTCTGACTTTCCCCTGAAGCAGGTCATAAGCAGGTACCCTCTCCATAAAAAGAAAGGAACACCTTATCTCTGAAGACATAGGGACACTGAGAAGAATCTGAGTGAACAGGTCTTGCTGTTTCCTCCAGTTTACTACATTTAGTTCAGACTCTTTTTTTGTCCTCACATTTTTCTATAGTTCTCCACTCATCAAACCTAGCATTAAAACACTCAGGTTTGAACACTTCTTTAGGTCTTCATTTCCTTAAGAAAGTTCCTGTGTCACATAAAACTTATATAAACTTGTATGCTTTTCTCTCATTAATCTGTCCTTTGTTATTGAGGTCCAGTCAAGAACTTAGAAAAAAGAGACCTTTTTCCTCCTCTACACAGGAATTTCTCCTGACTCGCCTACTCTGCTCAAATCAATCTGCCTCTCCTGAGCCCTCACATAAGCAGTTAAACTATAACTTGAATTGGATTACTAATTTACAATTATTCACTAGATCACTGATGTGTGCATATTTGTTTTCTCCAATAGACTAAGAATCTGAAGAATTATATCATTTTTAACCCTTCAAGTATAATTAGTGAAAAAAATGAAAATAAAATTGAATACAACTAAATTCAAAACCAATAAGCCTTTAGAGTTATTTTTATTCCCTCTTTCCTTCTTTTACTTAAAATTTTCTGTTTTATCCCTAACTCAAATACAAACTGATTAATGAGGTAGAAATGGAAAATTAAAACAAAATAAAACCAAAAACAAAACAAAAACAATGAGTTTCTGGGTGCAAAGGGTCATGTTGTATCCTCCTACACATTAAATACCAGTCAGCAGAGCTAAGTTGAAAAATCTGATGCACACTCACAAAACCACAAGTTAAAATAACATCTAATGCCTATTTCCTTTTACTTGGCTCCTTTGCAGAAGGATACCTCCTGGTTACCATCACCAACTGATATTTTAACTTCTTATTCATTCAGTACTTTTTGAGCATATATTAAATGTCAGGCCTTGTTAAAGAGTTTGGGATATTTTAATAAACAAAGCAAACAAGAATCTCTCTTCTGTGGTACCCACATCCTAGTAATAAATATTCTATATACTGGAGTATTACTAATGCTACTTATCAGCCTTCTCTTTTTTAGAATGAATCACTTGACAATTTATTATTTATGTCTCAAAGCCTGTTTGCTCCTAAAGGGGAGAAAATCTTTATTACTATTCTTATACTACTGTGTATATTCTTAAAATCATGCAATAAAGATCAAAACTAATGTATAGACTATGGTCTACAACAACAGTAAAATGTGAGATCATTTTCTAGAGCATTCAAGCAAAATAATTTATCTTACAATTTTCTTTTTAAAAGTTTCTTTAAAATTTCTTGATTAAGTAAAACATGATTTAAACTCCTAGTTTCCAGGTCTGCATGTAAGAGGCTTAGAAGTCAACACTGCATCTTAATGAGAAAAACCAAAAACTTTTTAGAATTTGTAAGAAAAGTGAGGACACAAGGCTAGCTTTGGCCCCTAAGACTGGCGAGACAGACGGACAAATACAGGGAGTTATGACTTAGTGGAACAGAGACTCACCAGCAGAAACCAATAAGGGATCTAGGGCCTGGTACAAAAATCTGAACTGTAATTGACAAATTGCTGGAGGCTCAGTGTGGACAAGTCTGAGAGTTTAAACTATAAGGGGACCCAGTCATAGAATACGTCCACACTTTTGTGAATTTTACCTCCAGGACCTCAACCAGTTCCCTGCCAGTAAATGTCAAAGAAGAATTCTCTCATGTCTCTGGCAAGGGAGAGGAAAAGGCACCATTTTGAAATACACCAGAGCAGTTTGTTCTTAATAAGCCCTGTCCATAGGAAAAATTAGTTAATACCCAACTCCAGCCCAGTCCAGCCATCCCAGAACTGAGAACATAGCCCAGAGGTATAGGCTAACTAAAACATGTGTTATCATTATTTATATAAAACTAAGGTTTTTTTTTTATTTTATATCTTTTAACCCACTGGTCTAGCATTATATATACCTAGCCCAACTGTATGCTCCATATACAAGGTCTTAAAAATATGAATAATCTTTAACTTTTTACTTATTTGCATATGTAGAAATATATTTTGAGAGAAGAAACAAAATAAGATAAATCTGTGATGAGAGAATCTTTCCTCATTTCTACAAATTAAAGTCCTGCTCATAAACAAGAATCCTGCTAGTGTGGTGTGCCTGTTCATGCATATGACTTTGGTGCACTGATCACTCTGTAGTTTGTTTTTCCTACCTACAACTCCTATATCTTTTTTTTCCTTTGCATTGATGTTTTTAGTGACGAGTTCTACTCATGTTATTTTGAGGCTTGTTTTTCTTCTTTAAATTAACTACCTTACAATTGTCCCTAGTGGATTATATGTTGTTTGTTATACACTTGAATCTCTACTACATCAAAATCTATTAAAGTGATTTACTCCTACAGCATAACAATTTTATGGTGACAGAAATAGAAACTTTGTTATATGATCAGCATCGTTTGGTTTGAACATAAATGCATTTGCCTGTAAGAAATGTTTTCAAATATACAATGGCAGACACATTGGAAATGTTAACACTTTTATTCAATTTCACTTACACAATGAATGTTTGTTGATTAGTTATTGGGACCGAGGCACTGTTAGGTTCTTGAAGTATAGTGATAACATGAGCATACATTACCATTTACCTTCTAATACATTTTAAATGCCTTTGGAGATTGTAAGTATGACTCACTATACCCTCTAAACACATGTGAACAAAGGCAATTACTATGATTGCTATCATTCTGTTTTCAAGAGTAATGTCATTCCAGCCTAGTGATTTCTGGTCAGATACAGTGAAAGTGAAAAATAATATTTCTGATTGTTATGCATTGATACAATTTCTTAAAAGCAAAAAAAAAAAAAGCATATGCATATTAACTTAAAAGACTCACTACTAAAATTTCAGATGGAGAATTTTAGTCAGACAACCATATCAATGAGTCACTAAACAAGTTATAATATAAAGAATGTCATTACAAATATAAAGAAGCTAGTTCAGCTTCTGCCAAACAAGAGACAGTCAAAAGTCTACTCTCCTTGGTTTTCTTGCTGATATTGTTATAATACCAAGAAATTCACCTTTTACCAGAATAGTGGCACATTTTCCTATATTTAAAGAGCATGCAGAAATCTCTAGCTTCATGAAGAAGGCCCTTTAAATTTTCAAATCATTTAGCAATAACTTTCCAATGCAATAACTTTTCTAACAATAGGCTTGGAATTTTTAAAAGAAACACCAGGAAGCTAGAGTCCTCTATAGAATGTTTGAGTCCCCAATTTTAGGAGGCAAATGGACAAAAGTAACTGATCTATAAGTATGTCATAAGCCAGGAAGACTTCCAAACCCTTATTTAAAGCTGATTTTTTTTTTTTAACTAACAAGATTTCCCCTGTAGCTCTCAAAGATTATGCTCTTCTCACCCCATGTTGTGGGCTGATACTAGTTCCTTCCTGGTATCCTGGCCGCTCCAGCATGGAACAGACTCTAAAGGTTAAGACCTACTGCTAGAGATGTAGGGTGTAGACTAGATCCCAGTGGGAGAAATTGTATCCTAATAACACTGCTGGTGAATGCCTCATTGCATGCACAGGAGTTGTTGCCTATTAAGCTGGTTGTTAAATGCAGGATTTTGACTTATGTGGGCCTGTTATTTATGGTTAGCTCTTTTAGAGAACTCCTCTCCTCCTTATCAATATCTTTTCCTTTCAGCTTCTGCTTCTGTTAACCAAAGAAGAAGTTGAGGCTGTGATAAAGAACAAAAACCACTTACTGGAACAAAAAGGTTTGCAATTTGGGAGTCACAGATTCAGGTAACAACCTAAATTTTGCTCCAAAGAGGGCAAAAAAAATACAGAATTTTATAAAGGTGAAATCTATCAGTGTGGTTCCCATGTAGGTCCTTATGCAAATGATTCTGGCTAGGTTAAGAGGGAATGATTAATTTCAATAAGCTAGGTGAAAACTACAAGGAGGAGGTAAAACCATACGCACCATGTAGCAGTTGTCAGTATGTTTATGATTCAGGCTTGAGCTGAGTTTAGCAACAGGTTAGCAGCTTAATGACAGTTCTGAGAATTGAGGTACAAGACCTGCATAGGTCCCCTTTTTTCAATAGTTTCCTGACTTCATTTTAAGTGACTTTCTTAGCAATGCTTATTCCATTTTATTTTCTTCATTACCACTCCATATATGAGTGTTACCTTACAAGGCCTTCAAGGAATGACCTTAGTCCTCTGGACAAATTACATGCAATCAAGATACAACATGCTCATTTCCAAAAGACCTACAGAATTTCTGTATTGTGCCCTGAAATGGCCTGAATTCCTTATTTAAATGTTCTAAATATCAAATTCCATGTAATCAGTTTATGCTCCTTCACCTTTATCATCAGATCTCACTGGGTTCTCCATTTTAGCGATTTCTGTTACAAAATCAAACAAAACAGATGTTTCTGCCCTTTTCAAGTTATTAAATATCTTCTAGAAGTGATATTTGGGTTTGAAATTCCAATACATGATTACCCGCCTCAGTTCCGAAGTGCACAGGAAATCCTGAACCTAGTTTTCATCCAGAGAAGTCCATCAGGGAAGGGAAAACAAGGGGGGTTCCTAGTGTTGATGCGAAAAACAACACAGGCTGAGAGGACACAATTTCAGACCCAATCATTCACCTGACAAGCTGTCAACAAGACTGGTTCCAGGAAAATTGCTGAAGAAGAAAACCTTGTGTTTGTATTTTGAATCACCTCACTCCTGCGTATCCTGACTCTGATCTCTTCAACGGGGTCAATCTAGTTTCTCTATACTGTTACCACAAATCATCCATAACAGAGGGTTAGGAAGTAGCCTGACCTGGACTGACTCTCAGCTCTGACACTAACTTGGGGTTTTGGGCAACTTAACCAGCTTCTTCATCTGAAGAATGAGAATGCTGATAGTTCTTCTATGGCAGAATAACACTGCTATGTTTTAACTTATAAGTTTCGCCTATCTTCCTGTGCTCACTAAATTCTTTCAATTAAATATTAAGGACTTCTTTCATTCTCTCAGTCTAATCAGATAGAGCTGAGTCACCTGTAGAGCAAACAGGAAGAAAAAGAAAAAAGCACAAGTGTTTACTACAGAACAGAAAGATTCAAGATTCTTCTATATATTTAAAAGAAATTTACTCAATTGAAGGGATACACATCACACTGAGAAAGAAATGAAAGAGACAGAGAGGGCCCACACAGACTGGTAAGGGGGGAATGGAAGAACCATGAAAATCACTGTCCAAACTGAGTATGAAGAAGCCAAATGAATGACTAAGCCCAGAGATGTCCCTTTGGTTGCCACCTCGGGAAGATACAAATTTCCAATTTTCCAATGTTAGTTAGCCCATTCTCAGTTTGGAATGACACTTATCTGTGCCCCACAAGCTCTCCCTAGAAACTTAGAAACACATACACCAAAACATGTCATGTAGTAACACACTATCTGTCTTATGGTTCTGAACACTCCTACAAGTCCTAGAAGAGAAAGGTTTGTATAATTTGTAGAAGTCTGTGAGATGAAGAAAGAGTTACTTTCTGATGTTCTTCCCATAGGGTGACTGAATTATGAGATCATACACTCAACTAGTCTGGCCATGTAGAAATGTTACCTATTTTTAATCTCAGTTAGTCCACTCACCACTTTAAAGACAATAAGCAATGCACTCTATCTCTTAAGCATGGCTTCCTCTGCAGTAAAATGGGATAAAGCCACTTCACAATTCTCTTAGGAGTCAATCAAGAATGCTAATTAAATGTGTGTCTGTGCATGTGCTTTCTCTTTGCACTGTTAACATCAGTGCAGCCTCCCCATTCTGCAGCAAAGACAGGGACATGGAGAACAATGAATGGTCTAAGCCTCCCCTCTTTCCAACCCCAGAACTCATGCAAACTCTCCCAGATCTCCAGATGCCTCACCGGTAAAGAGAAGGGAAGTGGGAGCACCTGAGTTTATCCAAAAGATAGGGTTTAAACTAAACTCTTTTAAACAAGAACAGATGAACAGAGCATTAATAGGTAAACTAAATGTACAATCTTATCTGCCCCTCAATCCATAAGAAAACTATGAATATATAAAAAATGTTATGTTAGTTGACTCCCGCACACCCCTCACCCCCCTCTAAGTCTCAAGATGTTAAAGAAGACCTCCTAATATTTAAAATTAAAAACTACTTCCTTATTAAACGTACAGGGTTTGTACTCTTGGAAATATAGGCACCAAAATAAGCAGTAAGGAAATACTGTTGAGCTGACACTTTCTAATGCCTTGGCTCTCAAAGCGTGGTTCAAAAACCAATTCATCAGCAACAGCTGGTTGATTATTAGAAATGCACGTACACAGGTCCCACTGCAGTCAATCTGAATTAGAATCTAACACGATTCCCAGGTAATTTGTATGCACATTATGTTTCAGACACAGTGTCTGAAGGGTCAGGATCCCTCTCTAAATAATACCAAGCATTCAGCTGCCCTCCCAACTCATTAAAAACACTAGTCAAGGGAGACTAACATATATAACACTCATTTTCCTGAATGCTTATAGGCTAAAACTAAAACACAAAATACTCAATGCCGTTTTTATATCTATCATTGGCAAAGTCTTAAACATGTGCTGAGAAAAATAAGGGCAGATGCTTACTGTTCCATCACACTGGCCTTCCTTAATCCTCAGATACATTCGTGCATTTTTCACACTTTCAAACATGCAAATCCCAGAGCTGATTTTATGCACTTTCCAGTATGATTTTTCAGACTGGTTTCCCACTCCAGTGCAGCTCCCATCAGGCTGGAGACATAGAGCCTGGCGTAGGCTCGTAGCAAGTAGAATCACAGCACTGTTCAGGAACATATCCTTCAGAGCAACAAACAGAATAGAAAAGCAATAAATAGCAAGCTCATGTTTTGCTAGAGGAAGGTAGCAATAGAGTTCATTCTCTTAACAGAAGTTGTAGTGATCAGGATCTTACCAGAAGCTTGGTGGTTAAAAATGAACAAAAGAAGGAAATAAATAATTTAACTGCTATGCAAAGCTGAAAAAACCCAAAGGAGGTTATCTGGTGGACTCGTAATTTACATCAATTATTATTTATTGATAGTGTAAGGGTCAGCATCAGATGCTACAGAGATTTTTAAAAAATACAAAACACAAACACTTCTCTTAAGAAATTTACAATCACTATTAAAAAATAGTTTTAATACTAATACAAAGCAGAATAAAAATAGTTTGCTACAAGAGTACCTAAATTATGAAATATACTCCATAGCTGTTAGTTACATGCGTGCATATAGGAATAAATAAATGAATGAAAGAAAAATGATATCAAATACAACTAAGGTATATTTAAGTAAATCCTATGCAATCAATAGTTTAAGATGAAGATATAAGAAGTTCTCAAAAGTTAATTATAAATACACTAACAATGTAGAGAAATAGATAAAATACATAAATACTCAAGTCACAAAAGATAAACTACAAATGGTGAATAAACATAAGGAAAGGTAATTCACACTAATAATTAAAAAATAAATAAATAAAGCTAAAATTAGATGTTTATTCCTCTAGAAAATTGTCAGGTTTCTTCTTCTTCTTTTTTTTTTAAAGACCATACTCAACACTGAAGTCAATGAGATACATACTTCCCAGCACTGCTGAAGGGAGTTAGGTAGTAAAGAATTTAACTTTACCCAGAGAGGTCTGGCCTTTGCCATGGCCTTCTGAGAGTTTATCTCTAAACCCTTAAAATGTTATGCCTATTATCAGATGTATCTCATAAGCAAATATCTTCTCCCATTCAGTCGGTTGTCTTTTTGTTTAGTTGATGGTTTCCTTTGCTGTACAAAAACTTTTTAGTTTGATATAGTCTCATTTGTTTATTTTCTCTTTTGTTTTCCTTGCCTGAGAAGATATATCTGAACAGAAATTACTATTAGCAATATCAAAGAGTTTACTGCCTATGTTCTCCTCTAGAAGTTTTATGGTTTCAGGTCTTACATTTAAGTCTTTAATCCATTTTGTGTCTATTCTTGTATATAGTGTAAGAAGGTGGTCATTTTTTTTGACATGTATCTGTCCGATTTTCCCAGCACCATTTATTGAAGAGACTGTCTTTACCCCATTGTATATTCTTGCCTCCTTTGTCATATATTAAATGAGTGTATAGGTATAGATTTATTTCTGGGCTCTCTATTCTGTTCCTTTGATCAATGTATGTGTTTTATGTCAATACCATGCTGTTATTATGCTGAATGAAATAAGTCAGATAGAGAAAGATAAATATCATATGATTTCATTTATATGCGGAATCTAAGGAACAAAAAGAACAAACTAATCAAAAACAGACTTACAACTATAGAGGAAAATCTGGTGATGGTCAGAGGGGAGAGGGTTTGGGGTTCTGAGAGAATGGAGTGAAGGGTAAAAGAAGTACAAATTAATAGTTGATAGATGGTCACAGGGATGGGGAGCACAGCATAGGGAATGCAATTAGCATTAATGTAATGGCTAAGTGGAGAGCCAGAAGAGAGAAAGAGCAATTAGGGGAATCATTTTATAAACTATATAAATGTCTAACCAATGTGCTATATATTTGAAACTAATAATAACATAAAATTTTTTTTTGAATGTTATGCCTGATAGCAGTATCTTTGTTTGCCTGAGGGCCTTAGGCTAGCCTTATAGTAAAAATGTGATTTAAGGTGGGAACTTGGAGCCACAAGGTGTCAGTTGATCTCCTGAGAGGCTAGAGACTGAGATCAGCCACATGGACTCCCTACATAATGGAACCCCAGTAAAGACTCTGAGCACCAAGGCTCTGGTGAACTTGATCCCTGACTGGCAATACTCCATGCATATTGTCATATGTTAATGCTGAGAAAGTAACACTGACTTGACTCCATGGAAAAAAGACAATGTTCAGAACTTTTCCTAGACTCTGCTCTGTGTGTCTCTTCCTTTAGCTGGTGTTAATCTGCATCCTTTCTCTGGAATAAACAGTAACCATGAGTATAACAGAGTTCAGTGAGTTCTAAGTCATTCTAGTGGTCTCAAGGACCCCCGAATTCTAAAGTTTGTGTCAGCAGTGAAAGTGGTCAGGTGAACTGTTTCCTCCAACTTCACAGTCGACTTAAATTTCCCAGGATTAAAAATTGGTATATTTCTGGAAAAAATGTTCCTAGAGTCTTAAAGATTTCATATTATGGTCCTTAAATTCAATTGCAAATTATTTTGAAAAATAATAAAATATGTGGTCAAAGACATGTCAAAGTATATGTTATAGTAACATATGAAGAGATGGTAAAATAAAGAAATTAAGATTAATGTACAATGAAAAACAGATATATATATTCCTTATGTTTAAATATTATACGACCATCAAAAATCATGTTGTTTGGGGAAAAAGAGTAATATGATAAAGTCTTTATTTTATAAGTATAAAAACTTTTGAAGACAAATTGACTTCGATTTGATTCATGAACCATCACTGACTAGCTATGCTATACTATTCAAAATTCTCCGAAAGTCTTTTCTTCACTTTTAAAATACAAATAACAATATCTGTCAGTATTTCTATGATGATTAAATTTAGTCTTGTATGTTATGAAGCTCTCAGTAAAGTGCCTGGCACAAAATAGGCAGTCTCATAAATGAAAGATATTATATTAATATGGGAACAACATTATTTTTAAGGCAAGTTCACAGACACATAATATAATGAAAGAAGCATAAGCATTATGAAATGATCACATGTATACAACATTCAAAGGGTGTAAATATTCTAATTGTTAGAAAAATTAAATATTTACATTTGTTTGATTCCCAAATGTAAGATTTTCTAACTTTTTATTAAGAATCTCCACATCCATAGTTTTAACCTCCAATTTCGGATGTTGCTCCATCTGTTTCATTGCTGCTGATGTTAAGATCCCTATTGCCTTTCAGTCTAGGTAAATAAAATGACAATAGGCATCAATGCCACTTAGTGGGAAGAGATCTGATTACTTCTTTATGACTCAATTTGAAAGTTTTCCTTAACAGAGCAAAAGAGTAAGCATTTAGGAATATGCACTTTAACGACTTTCCTTTATTTTACCTTGACGAAAACCACAAATTCTTTTGAAAGGTCTGCATAGCCTGCTGATGATTCAGAAGCGATTTTGCCACGACGATCAAAAATAACTGTGTGACCAGGAACTAGTGCAGACTCAAGAAGTGCGCAGCGGTTGGGCTGATAAAGCACCCGGAGCTCAGTGGAGGCTCTACCACTAGCCTGAAAAAAAGAGGGGGACCCTGTGAATTAGCAATAGAAAATAATTAAATGATAAAAAGGTTTTGATATTCCATGTAAAGGTCTCCTCCACTCTATAGAACCCTTGAACTGCCTACATAATCTGATGTTTTTGTAACCCAATTGTTTAGATTCCCTAGCCTAATTTCCAATGTCTTGAAGAACTTCCTTCTTCTCCGGATTTCTTAGAACCCATGGTAGAGTGTTGAGTAACAATAAAAATAACTCCAGTGGCAGGATAATTTAATTGGATGTTACTATATATTTTATTATTGTTTATTTTTTACTTCTTCATTTGTGACTTCCTAACTCAAGACTACTTGGGACCAAAAGCTGAAATTAATAGATGTGTATTACTAGGTTTTGCTTTCAAAAAACTAAACAAATTGAGGAAGTTATGCTACAGGGAGACATTCTTGGTTCATGGTATTGTTTGAGGTCTTAACCTACTTTCCTCAGTGCCCCAGAGAGTCTTTTGGGCCTGAAAAGAAAGAACTCTTTGGTGCCCCTTCAATGGCTTGACCCCTGACACTAAGGCAACCATCTTCCACAAAGCCCCCTTGTGTAACTATGGTAGGTAAGCAACAGTTATTCACCTGCAAGAAACCATCTGATGTTTGATGAGTGTATCAGCAGTAACCAGTGTGGACTGAAGCTAAGAGGGCTGTCACCAGACATTTTGAGACTCCATACCAGATAAGATTTTGTATATAACAGGATGAGCCTCATAATAACTAAGATGGAATCTCTCACCAGTTCATGGAATAGGGGATTGGAGATAGAGTTAATTTAATTTTAGAAAAATAAAGCAGTGAGACATTTCTTAAACTCTTAATTGAGTAGATTTCATATCTACTACATTCATATATATTAAACACTTACTATGACTATGACTCGTACTGAGAAGAATGTGCTATAAAGTATAGCATGTTGTTAACCCTGGAGCAGAAGAAAAAAGTCTTCAAGGAGGAAGTTTGACTAATTAATCACTTAACCTGAATTTCAGTCTTAAAAATTATGTTTTTTCTCAATAACTGTTATTTTTTCCCTTATGTTAAATAACATGCTATGAGTTTAAAATTATTATATAATATTATATAACATTATATGAGGAATCTGTAGCATGAGAGGTAGAGTTAGATTTCCTGTGTTCAACTAGCTATGTGACCTGGGGCAGCTCATTTTATCCTTCTATACTTCAGGTTCTTCTTCTGTTAAACAGGGATAATTACGAATTCTCTCATAAGGTAGATGTAAAGACTAAACATTTATAACACATATGAAGAACTTAGGACAGTGTATGACAGTCATCCTATACTGATTCACTTTTCAAAATATGTACTATACATGAATTTTATTAATAATACAGCTTTACATATTAAAAGCTACTTTTCAAACCTAAACTAAGTAAAACAAAGCATAATTAGGTGAAATTATTGGGTTTTTTTTTTTTGTTTTTTGTTTTTTTGCTAATACTATGGTCCCTAAAGCAGCCTTTGAGAAGTTGGATTGTCTTTTGGGAGACTCATTAAAACTTTGACTGTTATTAGAGAAGCGGTCTACTCTTTCTTGCCTAAATTCTAATTGTGGAAATTTAGGTCCACTTATGCATCAGAATCTCAAAAATTAGTGAGACAAAACAGAATAATGAAGAAAGTGAAAGGAAAATCCAAAGGAAAATACACTTTGATGATCTTATAAAAGTACCTTATGCAAAAAATATATTATATATGGATACAACACTACTGATATATAGCAAAAAGAAAAATTACTGCCTACCATTCCCGTGACACAGCCATTGTCAAGAGCAAGAGAAAGATGCCTAATTTCATGACTTTGGAATATGCATATATTTCCTTTGCTGACAATAACATCAAAGAAACCTGGAAAACATTTTAAGTATCAGTTAATTCATGTCTTTGAAGATTTTTTTCTTATTCAATTATACACTGAAACTTCCTAATAATATATTTTATGATAGCTCTCAGTTAAGTTTTTAATTAGGCAAAAGATAGAATGCCAGTAGCGTTTGGTTATCTACATGTTGTTTGGCAATTTAGTGGAATTTCCATGGGAAATCTCTAATTCCTTTCCATGCTAATCAGTAAGCCCCTGAGATATGCCAAGACATAACATCTGATGGGACTGTTTCCAAGAAGATAAATTATCTTAGTATAAAAACCTATTTCCATTCCATAAATCTCAGAAGTTTGGGGTAAACCAAAATAATGCATTATAAAAATAAATACATATGATTTGGGCCTTAGTGACTGGTTTGTATGATTATAATGATGAAAATTCTGTCATTTTATATTTGATTGTTCTTAGTTCTCAATATACTTTTACATACCTTTTTATCCTACAATGTAAGCTTATCAAGGGCATAAATTTTTGTCTACTCTGTGTTCGGTTATACACTAGCACTTAGAAGGGGTTCACAGTATGTCACCCTAAAATATGCTACTATGGCATAAAGATAATTTTGAGCTCAAAGCAACTGAGAAAAAACAGACACAGTATGAACTCTTTGCCCTGCCCCTATCTGCCTGAAAGTAGAACAAAAAATTATTTTGTGAAGATATCTTCCAACCTCACTTCCCCAGCAAGAAAGGGATAACAATCTTATCACTGGAGACAAGATGGCACTGGAAAGAATCTACACAAACAAATCTCACTAATTAGCCCTTACTTAGCATTAGTTTCCCCATATATGTCCTTCCCACAATTTGTCACCCCTAGAAGCTCAATGTCTTTTCTTTTGTCTTGTCACTTCTCTACAAAATCATTGTTCTTTGTTAAAATACTATTTAAGCCCCAAGTTTCAACCACCCCTTTGAGTTTACCACTGAGTTCTATCCCATGTGTAAGTACAATGAACACACTAATAAACTTGTTTTTTTCTCTTGTTAATCTTTTTTTATGGCAGTCTAATTCACAGGGCGCAAGCTGGAAGATCTAAACAGGTAAAGGAAAAAGGTTTTCTATTACTCCTCTCCAATATATTTGAATAACATGATTATTAAAATAGGAGATTCCTTGAGCCGTGACTTACTTCATTTCCTAATAAGATGTTGAAGTTTGTCTGTGTGTGTGTATATAAGTCCATATATATAATATAAAACAAATATTTGTATAATACAAAATATGTAATGTATATTATATAATGTCTATAAAATGATTTCACACTAACAAAGTTAGAGTTCCTAAAATGAACCAAACTCTCCTCTCTCACCATTGTCAATATAGCCCATTTTATATTAACTCAAAACTTTGAACCTAGTCAATATATGCCAGATGAAGGAGTAAATTAGGTTCTCTAAATTCTAATTTTTAACATGGAATTATTCATATATTTGCTTTAATTATCCACCTTATTGTACATACATAATCATCTAGAGTTAACAAATGAAATGAAGTTAACACTAAGGCCCAAATCATATGTATTTATTTTAATTATCCACCTTATTGTACATACATAATCATCTAGAGTTAACAAATGAAACAAATGAAATTAATCATATATTTGCTTTAATTATCCACCTTATTGTACATACATAATCATCTAGAGTTAACAAATGAAATTCATATTTTTATTTCAATTAACTAGATAGTCAAATGCTTTAGTTAAGAACAAGTTCTTATGCAGAGGTTAACTTCACTATTCCAAATTTTAAAAGGATTTCATTGTATATTGAAATGATCTTATATTCATCTAAAGTGTGATTTCTAAAAGTGAAAGACTTGTGTTAGTTCAACAGACAACTCCAAATGAAAATTCTGCCTAATTAAGTTCTAATTTATTTTGTCTACCTAATAAAATCATCTTAATGGCTAAAAATTAAGGATCTTCACAAGATTAAACCATGTTAATGAGTATTTATACATAATCTTGATTCATTAGATGAGCGTGGGCAACTAATTTTTCATCAACCTGTCTCAATGTCCTCATCAATTAAAAAAGCAGAAATATATTTTTTTTAATTTTTATATTTTTTTTTCAATTATAATTGACATACAATATTATATTACTTTCAGGGATATAACACAATGAATAGACATTTATATAACCTATAGTTATCACCCTGATACAGTACCCATATGACACCATATATAGTTATTACAATACTACTGACTGTATATCCCATGCTGTATTCTACATTTCTATGACTATTTTGTAATTAACAATTTGTACCCCTTAATCCCCTACCCTCTTCACCATCTCTCCACCCCCTAATCTGACAACCCTCAAAATGCTCTCTGTATCTATGATCTTGTTTCCATTGTTTATCCTGTTCTCTAGACTCCACATATGACACTTGTCTTTCTCTGTCAGACTTATTCCACTCAGCACAATACCCTCTAGGTCTATCCATGTTGTTGCAGATGGCAAGATCTCATTCTTTTTTTATGGCTGGGTAATATTATATTGTGTGTGTGTGTGTGTGTGTGTGTGTGTGTGTTGTGTAATATACACACACACACACATATACGCATATATATGTATGTATATATATACCACTTCTTCTTTATCCATTCATCCATTGATAGATACCCAGGATGCCTCCATATGTTTGCTACTGGCTCTGCTAGTAAAGAGTTCAATCAAGCATTCAACTACTATTATTGAAAACCTGCTACATGCAAGGAATATTTTCAGTTCTAATCTAGATAAAAACTCTCAATGTTCTTAGCTCTAAAATAGTCTCATCTTTAAAAACTAGAGGCAAGTCCACATGATCTTCAAGTTCTTAGCTAATGAGAAGATCTATTGGATCTAGTCATACTAATTTCACCAAAAGAAATTCAAATTGTTCAAATCCATCAGAAGCATTTCAGTCCTTTTCTCTTGGCCTCTGTACTACATTTGAACCTTTGAAACTCCACAATATCTCACCTCACTAACTTCTTTCTCAATTTCCTACTTTAGTCTCTGCTGTTCTCTTTACATATGGGGGACTCAGGGTTCTGCCCTCAGGTGATTAACCTCATTGTGCATAGGCTCCCTAGGAAGTTTATTTTATAATCCATAAGATGAGAAATCTCAAATCAATAATCTCAAATCAAGATGAGAAATCTCAAATCAACATCAGCTCATATACATAATTTATTATTAAACATAAATAACTGTATATCTCATAGGCACTTCAATCTCAGCATAGACAACCTAGAGCTCACAATTTTCCATATAGTCCTAGCTTACAAATCTAGTCCTTCTAAATCATTCTGCATTTCCTACCTCAGTTGATGAGCCCCTCAACAACTTCATCCCCCAAGCCAGAAACTTGAGAGTAACCCTTTCCCTTAATATTCCTTTATGAATAAATCTATGTCTTGCCAATTTTACTTCCTAGAAATTTTTCAAATTGGCCTCTCTTCTCTGTCAATACTTTCACTAAAGTACTATAGGTCCCCGTCATCTTCTGTTTGATGTATTACAGGAACCTCCTTCCTTTAATCTTCCTGCACATCTCTCACATCTGGCCTCGATGTAGCTGCCAAAGTGTTTCTACTCTATTCGAAATCCATTAAAGGCTATTTCCCACCTATAGGAGGTAATTAAAAAGTTGCCTTCAGACATACACTGGTCCTTCTCTCCCAGATCCTTTAGTAGGGGCAACAGAGTAGTCATGGAAGAGTTAAGGTTTAACTTATCAAATTAAGTAGATAGCTTTTGGTTATTAGCAGACTACTTTTAACACAAGATAATATGGATGTAGTGGTGAAATAAAGTGTTTAAAACATGTTTTATGATCTTAAGAGTAAAACATCAGACTAAACACTATATGTTGCAACCACACACTAACTAATGTTAGATCTATTGCTAGATTCTGAGTTGAGAAATTTAGCAATTCATGATATGAAGTAGTTCTAATTTGGTGAAAATTGGTAAAGGTGTTAAACTTCCCACTATCTACAAACTTAAGAGAGAATTACATGGTGTCACAGAGAAAAATGAGCAGTCATATCCCTACAATGAAGGTGTTTTTTCAAGACATCCAGAGTCCTCATCTTTCTTTATATCTCCTTTTCCCAAACTTTTAGAATTTAGATAGTGAAGTTAACTGTAAAGGGGGCTGAATAAGACAATACCCAATCTAAAGCACATTCTTTTTCAATCTAAAACCAAGTAAGTTCTTCAAAGTAGTCTCATGAAATAGAGGGGCAAAACCAATGGTTCTGTGCTTTTTGAGAAGTGTAGGTAGGATATGGTATGAGAGCTGGGGCAGAAAACAAAGTGGTCAACATACAGCCAGCCATTGGTATACCGTCTAAATAATGAATTTTTTTCAGATCCTTTAGCAGGACCTAACATCAGAGAAGAAGACAGAGAAAATAATTGCAGCTAATTATCAATAGATATTTACTAGAAATAGGGATTAATGCTGTGCAAATCAACTACTAACAACGATCTAGGAGAGGAATTCCATTAGTATCCAGGTAGATAGGTAAAGAGACCAAGGGCAATCCAGAGGTGGCAAGTTCTGGGAATGGAATATTTTTTGTTATTTAAAGACAAGTAGAGAATAATTAAAGCAAGAACTTTTTTAGGTTGCAGCACAAGGGAAAAGAAGTATTTCCCTCTTCTGCATACCGTATAAATTATTTAATAAAGAAACAATAAAAAAATTCAGAAAATTTCATCTTGAAACTCTTAAGATTCAAGAAGCTATATCTCATACGAAACAGTTCTTAAATTCTCACAGTTCTTAACTTCCCATTTCTGAAACTGAAACTGGAAATTATTAAGGATGTATTAGCAGTATAGTGACTATATAACTGATTGTTCAACCAAGACACTTTTGAGAGTAAAAGGGGGTGCCAAACTGATGAAAAACTGAGAGACACAGAAAACAGGCAAACAAGGGTACATGGCCTCTTGTTAAGCATAACTTAAGTTATGCTTTATACAGAAAAAGATATTAGCTTTACATTTTAAAATTGGAGAAGTATGTGTTTATATATTTTAGGTTTATATAAAAGTTTAAAGTATATAGTTTTTATTATTACTTTTAAGTTGATGACAAAAGTGTAATGAGACTAAGATACTTATGTACCACTGATGAGAGTGTAAATTGATGTAATCTCTGAGAAATGGGGCAATATGCATAAAGAACCTTAAAGTACTTTATATTTAATATAGTAATTCCATTTTTCAGGAATTCTTATGATGAAAATAACCAGGCATGATAGAAACATCAGAAATAATAGAACGTGTAGGCACGTTTATCAAAATAGGTAGGATTATATTCATGTGGCAAATTTATACAGTGGAGCATATATGGTTTCAATGTCTGAGAATATTTGGTGCTATCAAAGAGTACTCATAGACTAATAGTAAGTAGTAAAATTAAAGCTTTTTGTTGAATATTCTGCTTAGTCAATTGTAGATTTAAAATTACATCTATATATTTCATGATATTTATATTTCACATAGTACTATAAATACATCTGTATATTTGTATACATGCAACACTACAACATTCACTGGTTATAACTAGGTAATGGATTTACAGAAAATTTAAATTTTCATATTTAGGATTTAAATGTATTTCCCAAATATTATTAATTTTTTATAATTAGGAAAAAAGTTATACCACCAAAGTGGTATAAATAAATAAATTTTAGTTGCACACTTTTATACTACCAAATAAATAAAATTTTCTAGAAGTTATACCACCAAAGTGGTATAAATAAATAAATTTTAGTTGCACACTTTTATACTACCAAATAAATAAAATTTTCTAGAAGATTTTTTAAAGAGATGAATAATATCAAACTGTCAAGAAGAGAAATAAAAGCCCATATAAGAAACAGATCCTCGTAGCAGAAGACAGAAAGCAAAAGAAAAGCATAATATAAAATGTCAGAAGTAAGATCAAGCATATGATCTTTGACTGTAAATAAATATAAACTCCCCCACTAAAGCAAAAAATATTCAAAATTATCTAATTAACTTTTTAAAATAATCTAATCATATTACACTTTAAAAAAAAAAAAGAGCACTCAGAACTAACAATGCATATAGATGCACCAGACTCATACAAATAGCCAATAGGAAAATAAGACTGGCAATATTAATATTAGTTATGTAGACCTGAAGGAACATTGTATTAATGAGACACTGAAAGTTTTTACACTGAGAAAATAAGTGAAGTAATAATATTTATGAAAATTTGTGCACCAGATTATAACATCAATTGCATAAAGCAAAGCCATTAATAAAGACATACATCAAATATTAATAAAAAATTTTAACACAGAACTCTATTCAGACAGAATAAAAATGAATGAGTACAGAGCGGTTAAGCTAAGACAGTTGGTAAGGTTCTGTACTCTGGAGCTAGCCCGTTGGCATTTTAATCCTGGCTCCACCACTTAAAACTGGGGGAACTAATTTCTTTCTGTCTCAGTTTCTTCATACATAAAATGAGGATAATGGTATCTAACTCATCAAAATTACTTTAAAGATTAAATGAACTAATATTAGTAACTCACAACAGTAACTATAACATACAAAATGATATAGATGTGTTTGTTATAGCAAAATAAAAGTGTGCAACTAAAATTTATTTATTTTTATATATATATGTAACATTTATTTTATATATATATATATATATACATATATATATATATATGTAACATTTATACACATTTATGCTTTTATACTCCCTAAATAGACTCTAGGGAACATTTATTTAAAAAAATGTAATTTACAAAATACCATATAACTAAATTCAAAGAAAGTAGGTTTTATGGTACAAGCAAAATTCTCCAAATATAATGCAAATAAAGCTATAACACAAAGATTTTTAAAAACTCTACAGTGGGAATAAGAGAATGAGATTAAAAACAATCTTGTAAATAATTCTTAGTCAAATAAGAAAATAGTCTAAGTTGTGTTTTAGAAGTAAACATATAATTTAAAATAAGTGATTTTCAGCTGAAAGGAGTACTCTTGATGAGAATATCAGAATAAATAAGCAGGTCAGATTTTTGTTCCCAAATTATATATTACACATATATTCACCCCCATGGATTGATATTTATCATCCTAGTGGGGTAGGATGTGAATAACTACAGTAGAAGGCTATTTTTGCTGTAAAACTATTAATAGTAGTATTCTTTTGTATCCTTCAGAGGCATTTGAATTTTTCTTTTTAAAAAAAGGGCTAAGATCTCGTCTCAATCACTTTCAATTAAAGTTCCAGGCTCAGATTGCTTTATGGGTGAGTTCTTCTCACTCTGAAGAACAAAACACTTCTTGTGCTCAATAAATTTTTAAAAAGCAGAAAATGGTAGAAAGATTCTTGATGTATTTCCTAAAATTAGAAAAAGTATATTTGAAATGTAATTAGTTGCCAGCTTAAAATAAATTCATATCTATAAGAAGTTTTACGTAAGCCTCAGGGTAACCACAAAACAAAATATCTACAGTAGATACCAAGATAAAAAGAAGGGAATCAAAAAATACCACTACGCAAAATCATTAAATAACAAAGAAAAGCAACAAGAGAAAGAAAGGAACAAAAAACTACAAAATATTAATCTCAAATAAACAAACTAATTTTGTACCTCAAGAATCCAGAAGAACAAGAATTAAGCCCAAAGTTATCAGAAGGAAAGAGATGGCAAAGATGACAGAAAATAGCAACAAAACTAAGAGTTACTTTTTTTAAAAGATCAACAAAATTGATAAATCTTTGGCTAGACTAATCAAAAAAAAAAAAGAAAGTTCTCAAATAAATTATAAATGAAAGAGAAAATATTACAACTGAAACCATAGAAATAAAAAGTGTCATAAGAGACTACTACGAACAAATACCAATGAACTGGATAACCTAAAAGTAATGGATAAAGTTCTAGAAACATACACTCTACCAAGACTGAATCATGAAAAAATAGAAAATCTAAACAGACCAATAACAAGTAAACAGATTAAATTAGTAATTAAAAAACTCCCACAGCAGCAGCAGCAACAACAAAACTCAGGACCAGATGCCTTCACAGGTAAAATCTACCAAACATTTAAAGAATTAATATCAATCTTTCTCAAACTTTTCCAAAAAAATTGAAGAAAAAAACTCCAAAACTCATTTTACTAGGCCAGGATTACTCTGATACCAAAGCCAGATAAGGAAGTGACGAGAAAACAAAACTACAGGCCAATATCCCTAATGAATATAGATACAAAAATCCTCAATAAAATACTAGCAAACCAAATTCGAAAGCACATTAAAAAGATTATACACCATGATCAAGTGGAATCTATCTTTAATATTCAAGGATGGTTAAAAATATGCAAATCAAGAAATGTGATACACTACATTAATAGAATGAAAGACAAAAATCATATGATCATCTCAATAGATGCAGAAAAAGCATGTGACAAAATTCAACATACTTTCATGATATAAACTCTTGACGAAGTGGGTATAGAAGGAACATACATCAACATAACAGAGGCCATATAAGACAAGCCTTCAGGTAACATTATACCCAATGGTGAAAGATTGAAAGCTTTCCCTCTAAGATCAGGATAAAGGCAAGGGTACCAACTATCACCTCTCCTATTCGACATAGTACTGGAAGTCCTAGCCTGAGCAATTAGGCAAGAAATAAAAAGGCATCAAAACCAAAAAGAAAGAAGTAAAACTATCTCTGTTTTAAGATATTATTTTCTACATAGAAAATCCTAAAGTCTCCATAAAAATTTGTTAGAACTAATAAAAGAATTCAGTAAAGTTGCAGGATATATAAACAACATACAAAAATAACTTGAGTTTCTATATAGTAACAGTAAAGTATCTAAGAGAAATAAAGAACATTCCATTTATAATAGCATCAAAAACAATAAAATACCTAGGAATAAATTTAACCAAGAAAGTGAAAGATCTACACACCAAAAACTATAAGACATTGATGAAGGAAATTAAAGAAGACACAAATAAATGGAAAGTTATCCCATGAACATGAATCAGAAGAGTTAATATTATTAAAATGTCCATACTTCCCAAAGCCATTATGGAGTCAATATAATCCCTATCAAAATTTGAAAGGCATTTTTTACAGAAAAAAAAATCCTAAAATGTGTCTGGAACCACAAAAGACCCTGAATAGCCAAAGTAATCTTGAGAAAGAACATCATACTTCCTGATTTTAAACTATACTACTAAACTATAGTAATCAAAACAGTATGGTATTGGCATAATAACATATAAACCCATGGAACAAAACATAATTTAGAAATAAACCCACACAAACATAGTCAACTAATATTTGACAAGGGAGTCAAGAATATCAAATGGAGAAAGAACAGTCTCTTCTATTTCTACAAATAATGTTGAGAAACTGGATATCCACATGCAAAAGAAAGAAATTGGACACTTATCTTACACAACTTATAAAAATTAACTTTAAATGGATTAAGAAATTAAAATTAAACATATGACCTGAAACCATAAAACTCCTCAAAGAACACTAGGGAAATAGCTCCTTGACATGCGTCTTGGCAATGATTTTTTGGATATGACACCAAAAGAACAAGCAACAAAAAGCAAAAATCAACAAGTGGGACTACATCAAATTAAAAAGCTTCTGCACAACAAAGGAAACAATCCACAAAATGAAAAGGCAACGTACTGAATGGGAGAAAATATTTTCAAACCATATGTCTGATAAGGGGTTTATCTCCAAATTATACAAGGAACTCATACAACTCAATAGCAAAAAAATAAAATAAAATAAAGAGGCATAAAAATCCAATTTAAAAATGTGCAGAGCACTTCAATAAATATTTTTCTGAAGACATACGAATGGCCAATGGTTATTTAAAAGGTGTTCAATGTCACTAATCATTAGGGAAATGCAAATCAAAACCACAATGAGATATCACCTCACAGCTGTTAGAATAACTATTATCAAAAAGAGAAGCAATAAATGCTGGCAAGCTTGTGGAGGAGAGAGAAGCCTGGTATACTGTTGGTGGAAAAGTAAACTGGTACAACTACTAAGGCAAACACTATGGAGGTTCCTTAAAAAATCAAAAATAGAACTATTATGTGATCTAGCATTCCTACATCTGGGTATATACCCAAAGGATATGAAATCATTATCTCGAAAAGATATCTGCACTCTTGTGTTGACTGAAGCATTATTCACAAAACCCGGGAAATAGAAATAACTTAGTGTCCATCGATGAATGAATGGATAAAGAAATGTAATAAAGATATAGGTTTATATATATGTATATATATGTGTGTGTGCATATGTGTGTGTATATATATATGAGAGAGAGAGAGAAAGAGAGGGAGGAAGGGGGAGGGGAGAGAGAGAGAGAAAGATGAATATTATTCAGCTAAAAAAAAATTCTGCCATTTGTGACATGGATGGACTTCAAGGGAATTATGCTAGTAAAGTAAGTCGGTAGAGAAAGTCAAATACTATATGATCTCGCTTATATGTGGAATCAATCAATCAATCAAAGAGTTAATCAATCAAAAAACCCAAGCTCATGGAAACAGAGAGTAGAATAGTGGTTGCTAGGGCTGAGAAATGGTGGGGGGGATGATGAGGAGATGTTGACTTCCAATTGAAAAATAGGCTCTTTCAATTTTAAGATGAATGAGTTCTAGGATCCAATACACATCATAGAGATTATAATTAACAATACCACATTATATACTTGAAAGATGCTAAGAGAGTAGATATTAAATGTTCTCATAAAAAAATTGTAATTCTATAAAGTGATAGATGTTTAACTAACCTTATTGTGGTAATTATTTTGCAATATATACATTTATCGAAGTATCACATCATATACCTAAAGTTATACAATGTTAATGGCAATTACATCTCAATAAATCTAAGAAGTAAAAGAATAAGTAAAACCAAAAATTGCAAAGACTCCCCACTGCTCCTAAAATAGACCAATCTCATAAGAATGTAAACACTAAGCAGGCACAAAATCTAGACCAGCATCTAGCACATAATAATACTTAAGTGTATGTGACTGTGCATGTGTGTGCATCTGCACATATGCATTTAATAAATCTCTCATGTGAACAAGATTTATAATTTCTGAAAAAAGAAAAAAATTATAAATCTCATTTAAATTACACTTAAAGAGCTATCCATCATAAGTAAGCAGAGTTTAGTATAAGAATGGAAAGATTAGTTTAAGAAAATATATTTATTCAAGTAACATAAATTAACTCTAAGTCCAATATGAGAAAGTATATTATGAATCCAATAGATGCCAAAGAGAAATGTAGTATAATTTAACTCATTTTTTCATTTTTAAATATTTTTAATATGGTTCTTAGTAAAATTAGAAATAAATTACTTTCTTATCACTCTAAAGAAAAAGTACTTAAGTAGGAACCTAGTTTCTCTGTGCTGACTCTCATACTCCCTTCTACTGCATAGGAGGAAATGGGGCACAACCATTTGATGACATTGAAAGGAGTTAGGTATTCCAGCTTAGGTCCCTTCTATTCTCAGAGAGGTGACTTTTCCAGGAGGTCTTTTCTGTTGTGCTCTCTGTCACTGTAAGAGGCAGTCCCCACAGGGAAGCCTGTGATTATTTAATGCTGCCTGTGCTTGGGGAGATAACCTTGTCTCATTCTGAGAAGAGTTAGCACACCCATGAGCTCAGATATAGAGACAGTATCCCACTTGACTCCATCAAGAATAAAGTTGAGATTTTGATTTCTATTTGTATGTATTCTGTATCTTATTTCTTAATCGATTCTATATACAGGACTTCTTCAAATACTCAACTCTCAATAAACAATAAATACATCCTATTAAAATTAATTACACAATAAGAATGCCAATATTACCAATATTACTTCACTTTCTTAAGGATGGTCTTGCCAGTGGAAAAGTGCTTGAAATCAAAACAATAGATAAAACTATTAGGAATTAGTAGATAAATTTTATTTGTAAAACCTGAAAAAACTCTTTAAATTAATTAGTAAAGTGGTAAGATTCAAGCTAAATATGTATTTAGATCAGCACCTGACATACAGTAGGCACTTAATAAATACTGAAAAATGTAAAAACTATAGATTTCTATATATTTATATATGTTAGATTTATAATAGAAAATGGGTTTATTTACAATAGCAATCAAAAGCCTTGGAATAATACTAACAAGACAATGTATTACCTATGTGGAGAGAAAAATTTATATAAATGAAGTCCTGAATGAATAGATAAGGACAGATCCCTAAAAGACTGAATACTGTAAAAAAAAAATATATCCATTTCTTCCAAGGTAATATATAGATTTAATGTAATTTTAACAAAATTTTCTTCAGCATTTCTTTTGGAACAATAAAATTATTTGAAGTCAATTTAAAAGAAAAACCGTGAATCCTACCTCTCTGATAAATATTTTGTGCTAAGGTTTGAGTATTAAGACAGTCATTGTCTGAAATCTCAAAGCTCCTCTCATCCTCAATTCAGATAAAGCTGCTAAAAGCTACTCAGAAGGGACAAAAGCATGGTCTGTTTTATCTCTTCTAGTTCCTCTGTCGCTTTCATTTTCACATGGCAGGTGAGATTAGTAGGTAATTTATTGCCAGTGGTAAAGTGCCATGTGAATTACCATGAAGGCAAAACTGCAGGCCCTCCTCTGCTGACCATCACCATTTTTCCATCCATCAACGCAGAAGGCAAAATAGTGGCTCGTGCTTGTGTCACACTAAGTTAGCATTCATGTAATGCCATCAGCAGTCTCCTGCTATTGGGGAATCCTATCAGAGAAAGGCCTTTTTGCACTGGGCAGCCATTTGGGGTGGCCAGGTGGCACCTGCTTACATCTTCCATTTGGGCCTGGTCTAAAATCACTGGAAACCCAGGAATCCATGCCTCAGAAATTAGCAGCTCAAGTCAATCTCTGACTATTCCTACTCTTTCTTCCTATAGTCCTTCTCTATGATCCAGTGGTCCTATGATCAACTCTCTTCTATAGCCATTCAACAAACAGCTAGCTTAGAAGAAGACATGAAACATCAGTCTCTAAGCAGCAGGCAGCTGATAAGTCATCTAGACATATTTCTATAAATTCAGTCAGTAAGGACACAGCAAGCCCAAATGAACTTAGTGTATTAGACCTAGCACATCAAGTAGCAGAAGCTGCAGGTTTGTATCAGTTCCTCTGATCCCAAGACCCATAGGACAATGAAGAGTAGGACTAGATAAATGCTACATACACAGCAGCTCTGGGTGACAGCTGAGAAATTCTAAGTTTTGGAAACTCTCAATCATGTTAAGGGTTGCTAATGAAACTGCCCAATCTTTGCCCACAGGGAGGCATTATCTTTATTACCTTAAAGAGAAAACAAATATTCTTTGGGGAGAGGAGGGAGACTTTACTATCCCTAAAGGTCTTCAGGGAGGACTGTCTCCCAAAGTGTTCTCTTCATATAAATACCTTAGAACTTAAAGAGGAATGCCCTATCTTCCACTCCTGTAGGAAAAAGGGAGGACAAAGTACTAGGACAAGGCACTAGAGCTCAACTTTCCATAAAACCTACACCAGTCCTAATTCTCTTTATGTAAAACTAGTTCAAGTCATGATGTGAATTGTGGATTCCTGGCAGGAAAAGCTCAGTTTACCACTTTACATCTTCCTATTATGTATGCATATATGTTGGTTGGTTGGTTGGTTGGTTGGTTGGTTGGTTGGTTGGTTGGCTAGTTGGTTACTTGCTTGCTTGCTTGCTTGCTTGCTTGCTTGCTAGCTCACTCAGTTAATTGGCCGTTGGTTTGTCATAAGCACCATTCAACCAGACTACAAAGTGAAATAACTACCTTTGTGAGAATTGGAAAGGACTGTCCCTTCCTCAAAATACTTTGCCTTTTTGTTAGAAAACAAAATAGATTATAGATTATAAATCCATAACAATTATAAATGTGAATTGTACCCCTACTGTTGTATGGTGGATGATGGTTCATTATTTCTTTTTTAAAAATCATGGTAAAATAATATAACATAAAATTCACTATTTTAACCATTTAAAGTGTATAATTCACTAATATGTAGTGCATTCACAATGCTGTGGAACCATTACCACTATCTAGTTTCAGAATATTTTGACCATTCTATAAGAAACCCTGTGCCCATTAAGCAGATGATCCCTATCCCTTGCTCCCCTCCCTGCCAGCAACCACTAGTCTACTTCCTGATTCTAGAATTTGCCTGTTCTGAATATTTCACATAAATGAAATCACACAATATGTGGTCTTTCGTGTCTGGCTTCTTTCACAGAGCTCAATGTTTCACAGCCCATCCATGTTGTAGCTGTATCAGTACTCCATTTCTTTTTACGGCTGAATTATATTCCATTGTACAAATTTATCACATTTGTTTACCCATTCATCAGTTGATGCACATTTGGGTTGTTTCTATCTTTTGGCTATGATAAATAGTGACAGACATTCATATAAAAGTTTTTATTTTCATTCTCTTGGGCATATACCTAGAAGTGGAATTACTAGGTCACATGATAATTCTATGTTTAACTTGATGAATTATTAAACTGTTTTCCAAATAAGTTGAACCATTTCATATTTCCACTAGCAATGTATGAAGGTTCCAATTTCTTCACATTCTCACCAACACTTGTTATTTTGTTATTTTTATTATAGCCATCCTAGTAGATGAGAAGTGATATTTTGTTGTGGTGTTGATTTGCATTTTCCTTAGACACTGGATATCTTTTAATGTATTTGTTGACTAGTTATCTTCTTTCGATAAACATTTATTCAATTTTTTGCCCATTTACAAGTTGGGTTGACTTTTTGTTGTTGAATTTTAAGAGTTTTTTATATATTCTGGATACTAAGTTCTTATCATATATATGATTTGCAAATATTTTCATCCATTGTGTAGGCTAATTTGTCATTTCTTGATAGTATTCTTTGATGCAAAAGAGCTTTTAATTTGATGATATCTAATTTATCTAATTTTTCTTTGTTGCTTGTGCTTTTAATGTCATATCTTAGAAATCACTGACTATTTCAAGATTGTGCAGATTTATACCTAAGTTTTCTACTAAGAGTTTTACAGTTTTAGCTCTTAAACTTAGGTCTTTGGTCCATTTTGAGTTAAATTTTGTATATGTTGTGAAGTAAGGATATAGCTTTATTATTTTGCATTTGAATAACCAGGTACCCCAGTACCATTTGTTAAAGAGACTGTTCTTTCCCCAGCTGAATAGCCTTGGCATCCCTGTCAAAAATCAATTGACCATAAATATGCACATTTATTTCTAGACTTCCAATTCTATTTGTACTGTATACAATTAAAATTTCTGTATATTATTGATTTGACATTTTAAAAATCTTTCTGGCTAGAAGAGACACTGCCTTCCCTGGGCTAGTCAATACTTAGAGACCTAGACAACAGCATACCTTTGATCTGAAAATTAACCAATCCAGAGCCATACCTGCTCTTTCTAGCCTGTACACTCGAGGAGGGAATATTCTCCTGCCTTAATCATCCAGGACCAAGTACCAAGCAACTAGAGATCACCTCTGTAGCCCAAAACTCACTGAAATTATTCAAATTAGCCAATCCTAATCACTCCCTATCCCTACCTGCCTTACCTTTCCTGTAGAAGCCACAATAAAGGCCATGGCCTAAGTCTTCCTTCCCTCCTATCTTGTCTCCTGACCACCTTGGTATTCTGCTATGTGCTCCTGTGATTAGCACAAAGGCTATTTAGGGGGAGGTGGGAGCTTCCAATTCATTAAGGAAACTGTCTCAGAAGTGTGGAGGATGCGCGAGAGCCTCACGTCTCACCGGAGGGTCAGGGTACGCCATCCCCAGCAGGACAGGGACTCCTGAGCTATTCCTCCTATCTCTAGGACCTGTGAGTATAATAAACTTTATTTCTCTGAGCGTCTTCTATGTGTCCTCTTATAGCTTTATTTGACTGACTAACTCAAAAAAATCTATGTATGAAATACCATTCCATTGATCTATATCTCTTTATGCCAGCACCACACTGTTTTGATTACTGAAGCTCTGTAGTAATCTTAAAATTAAAAAATGTAAATCTTCTAACTTTGTTCTTCTTTTTCAATATTGTTTTGATTATTTGGGGTACCTTGCAATTCCATATAAAATTTAGGATTAGTTTTTCCATTTCTGCAGAAATGGCTGTGAGGTTTTGATAGGGATTGTATTGCATCTATAGATTACTTTGGAGGATATTGCCATCTTAATGATATTAAGTCTTCCAATCCATGAACACAGATATCTTTCCATTTATTTAGGTCTTCTTTAATTTGTTTCAAAAATGTTTTATACTTTTCAGTAGAAAAACTGCACTAAATATTTAGGACTACTCAGTGCACCTGTGCAGAATATGAAAGTGACAGCAACAAAGAAAGAAGATGAAAATTCAGATTAGAGATAGGAGAGATACTGCCCTTTCTGTTCCTGGCTATAATTCAGTATGAAGTGAAGGTGGAGCCCATCGTAGTACTCAGAGTGAGAAAATACTGTGAGCAGCTTCTTACAGAACAGTATCTAAACTGGTATTTCAGTGATCTATTGTTGTATAAAATATTACTCCAAAACTTTTGCAGCTTAAAACAAATATCTATTGCTTTACAATTTCTGTTGTTCAGGAATTTAGGAGCAACTTATCTAGGTCACTCTGGGTCAGGGTCTGTCTCGTGAGGCTACACTCAAGTTGTTGGTTGAGGATCTTGTCATCAAAAGGCTTGACTGGGACTGGAGGATTCGCTCACAAGATGACTCACTCACATGGTTGTTGGCAAGAGGCTTCTGTCCGTTGCTGAGTTGGCCTCTGCACTCTGCATTGGGTTGTTTGAATGTCCTTATGATACGGCAGTTGTCTTCCCCCAGAGTGAGTGATCCAAGAGAGAGCACCAGGAGAAATCTATGTCTTATTATGACCTAGTCTCAAAAGTCATACACAGTCACTTCCTGTGGGCCCCAGGCCTGGCTGGTCCCAAGTCTGGCTATGATCCAGGCTTGCAGCTAGGAATAGGACCCAGGATTTAGTATGTTACATTAATGTAGTAGGGCACCTGCACCTAGCTTATGTAAGCATGATTCAGCTTGTTGTATCACGCATGTGTGGCAGAATGCTACTATTGTTCTCGGACATATATAAAGCCCACGCAGTCCCCCAGTGTGTAAGAGCGCTCCCCACAATAAACGGTGCCTGCCATTTTATTCTCATGTCGGCTCCTCATGCGTTCTTTCAACTGGGCATCTCACCACCAAAACCTTCCCTTCTTGATCAGCTTAATGCTGACACTTCCACTATATTCTATATGTTAAAATAAAGTCATTTAATGCAGCCCGTACTTGTGGGGAGAGGAACTGGCCCCATCTTTTGAAAAGGGCAGTGTGAAGTAATTTATGGGAATATTTTAAAACTTCCACATTGAAGAATGCAGTCACTTCTTCCATATACCCTAGTCTGACATGGCAACAAATAAACATGCCAAAAAACGAAAAGCAAAAAGCCACTAACAAAACCTGGTAAACTATTTACATAGATCCTTACAGACAAAACAGAAGACAATGTGACATATTAGAAGCCTCCACTGATATGGTATACTGTACATTTTTAAAATGCATGCTTAATCCTTTTAGTAATATAAGTCAAATAAATCTGAATTTAGATTATAATTTTTTCTAGAAAGAATACTACTATAAAATGAGAAAACTATATGAATCTATATTTTATAGTAAATCTAAGATTTGAGGAGATGGGAAATTTATAAAGCTAGCCTTGACATAAAGTAGCCACCTAGGTTTAAGAGTTAAAAACTGAATTGCGTTGGTTGCTTGGTCCTTCCTTTATTTCTAGGATCCCACACTGGAGTCAATTGTCATTGTCAACATTGGTTCAGTATCATTTTTAATACCTAAGAGCTTATAATCATAAAATGAAACTCTCTGTGGTATTTCAAAGATCTCCTTACACTGTGTGTATGCCTTTACATTTAGTATTGCCAAGATGTGGGTCAGCAGCTGTCAGAGAAATGAACATTCTAACTCTGTGAGTATTGAAATAACTAAATTCACAACTAGCTTGATAACTAAATAGAAGGGCTGGTGCATGGTGATAAAAACAACATTGTTTTGTGGAGTGAAAATTGTAAGCCAATGTATCTCAGAGACACATTATTAAAATATTTTCCTGAAAAAATGTCCATGGGTCAGCATTGTTCATCACAACACTTTCTAGGCAGGGAAAACTGATTCATGAATGTAAATTTATGGGGCACTGAGTCTAACTTCAGGAAATAATGTTGCAAGTAATTGTCACACATAAAAGATCTCCTGTTGCAAAAATGTCAGCTAAATAGAAGAAAATTACTCATACCATCCTATGCCTTTTTCAGTACTGCTCATTCTACTTTATATATTATAGGACTAATATATTAAGATGCAAGAAACACTTAAGGGTTAACATTTCTCTATTTTCATTATCTGCCAGTTAGTTTGGTCTACATAGGGACTCACATGCCTGGCAGTTAGTGCTGGCTGCAGGTCAGGAATGATTCTCTCTCTCTCCCACCTTCCCTCCCTCCGCCTCAGGGGAGTAAAAGTAAAGACCTTCCTTTCCCTTCCGTGGAGAAGATTTTCTTATATTCCAGAATAAAGACAGTTCTCACTGTCTCCTCTCTCTCTCTCTGTCTTGCTCTTTCTCTTTCTCTGAAAGGAAGAATGGATGACCCTATATAAGATAAGAGTTTCCTCTCCTTTAATGCACCCACCCACACATTTAGGTACTATCAGGTCCTCACCTCATGATATTATGGGATTGGGCCTTGGGGAACCAACAACTGTGAGAAATAAATGGTCTTCATCTATGATTCACTGTTCTTGTGTTTTCTGCAAATAGGGTAAAACTTGTCTTTCACAGTTTCTGACTTAACAATGGGAAATAGTTTTTTTTTAAATCATTGTCTCCATTTATTCATTTTTTAAATTTTTAATTAAGCTTGTTGGGGTAACATTGGTTAATACAATTATACAATTTTCAGGTGTACATTATCATTTGACATCTGTATATTTTGTGTATTTACCACCAAAGTCTAGTTTCCTTCAGCTACCATATATTTGATCCCCTTTATCCACTTCATCCTCCCCCTAACAATGGGAAATAGTTTTATAACCACATTTGGAAATACAATCCATGATACTGAATAAGGAAAAAGAGCATCAGCATTGGTAGCAGGAACCCTGGGGAACAGGATGAGAAGGGCCATTTTGACTAATCTAAGTGATCCCAAGTAGGAACCAATAGGTAAGGAAAATGTCTAAGGAATATATTAATTTTAGAAAGAGAAGCTATGAGGAAGTATTCTTAGACTCCCACATATTTTCACAGAGAAAAAAGTTGGATTATTCTCTGAGATCTCTAATATGAGATGAAGAAGGCTACATTTTGAAGAAATGCTATATAGGTTAGCATCTCCATCCAATACATCCTGGAGGCTGTCTGAACAAAACTGTTTCTGACAAAATACAGTAGTTCTCCTCCCTTATCCATAGGGATACATTCAGAGACCCCAGTGAATGCCTGAAATCACAGATAGTACCAAACCCTATAAATACTAGGTTTATTCCTGTATATCCAATTAGGTACAATAAGAGATTAATAACAACTAATAATGAAATAAAACAATTATAACAATATACTGTAATAAAAGTTATGTAAATGACTTTCGGGCCTTTAGTAAGTAAAATAAGGATTACTTGAACAAAAGTACTGTGATAACGTGACAGTCAATTTGATAACTGAGAGGGTTGCTAAGTGACTAATGGGCAGATAGCACACACAGCGTGGATATGCTGGACAAAGGGATGATTCACATCCCAAGCAGGACACATCTGAAAGATGAGAGATTTCATCATGCTACTCAGAATGGTGCACAATTTAAAACTTATGAATTGTTTATTTCTGGAAGTTTCTATTTAATATTTTCAGACCACAGTTGACCACAGGTAACTGAAACTGCAGAAAGTGAAATCACATAAAAGGATACTACTGTACAGCAAAGTTATAGTCACAGATGTAGTAGGCAAATTCTGTTTAAATAGTGAAGGTCTAAATTTCAAGGTGATTTGGAGGTTTGGGTTTATAGTCAAAGGCCTACCATTACCAGTTTGCTCCTTCTTCATTAACTTTTAAGGTCATGGATTTATGACACGCTGATTTTAAACATCAAATCTAGTTTTTCTTTGCCTAGTTTTCCTCTGTACCTTTATTATGACCTTAGTTATAAACAACCATTATTAGAATTGCTGTTTGTATTTTTCTTCCTCGTTATATTATGAATGTCTAGAATTCAGAATAATGTCTTAGTTATTTCGGTGGCCCTCAAATTATTTAATGTGGTGTTTTGTACAGAATAGGCATTCAATATTTAGTAGATCAAGTTAATTCCTTAAATGGCTATACAATGTAAGAGCTACAAATGCTGCTTTTTATGAATAGTTAATGTTAATTGCCTACATTTTATTCTGCAATTAAGAATATCAAATATAAGTTTTTCATGGTGTAATGTTCCACATGATGACACTGTCTACCCAGATATAAAGCATGTCATCTATTGATCATTTGTATTAATGCAGATAGTGAATTATTTAAATGGCCTAATACTGGTGTAAACCCATCTGAAAAAGAAGACACAACACTATAAATTAAACTGGGTCTGCCCTCCTTCAGCTCCCAAAATTCCCACAACACCACAAGCTTTGCCCAGTGATTTTACCATATTTGTCTGTCTTTTCTCCAATTGCATCAATTGTGCCATCTGGATGCAGACGGACAAACCCTCCAGTCAGCCTGTTGTAGAATTGAAGAGTATTTCCTTTCATAAATTTCCAGCTTTCTGCAGCCCACTAAATAGAAAAAAAAAAAAAGCCAATATAAGACAAAGAGAAGAAAATTACAAACACCCCATAGTAAATTTTATAAACTGTTTTGTTTTAATGAATCAAACAGCTATTTGAACACTGTACCAAATAATTTAAGGCCAAAAGTAAAATCTCACCGTTTCTTTTCTATTATGTTCTAGCTTTTGCCCTGAGGATATAAAGGAAAGTAAAGATCATTAATTTCAGCAGTGTCATGCTTTCCTCAATCATCATAAAATAGTTTTTCAAGAAATGTGTGTACATGACACTCACTTGCAAAGATGATAGTGTTATCTCTGGCATACAGTTCTCTGACAATTTTACCATCATCTTCCTCTTGATCCAGCCACCTGTGGAAAGAAAAGTATACTAAGTATATCCTGGCTTTATATTTACATTAATCATGGGCAATTATCTAGCCAAGCCAGAAATAATGGATAATAGGAATTGAAAAAAGCCATAGGTATCCATTTGGTAAAAGGAAAATAGAAAATGGAAAAGGAAATGCTTAAAGTGACTATGCGAGTGCAGGGGAGGTAGAAAGAGCTGCTAGCAGATAAGACTGAAATATGTTTTTCCCTAATCCACAGTTGAATTATTCAATCAGCCTGCCTATGTCATAGATTTTACACCCATTGTACCAATTACTTTATCTTATTCTTTGTGTACCAATTAGAGTTCAAACTATAGTCAGTTATTTCATAAATGTCTATTGGTCACCTGAGGAAAGAGGCAGGAAAGTATTGAAAGAAAGAGCAAATTTATCACTATTATTGGGAAAATAACCTGAAAATTCAGGCCTGGTGACAGTGGATCAGCAATGTCACTGTTGTATAAAAATCCACATGCAACATTTATTCTGTACATTTATTATTTTTTAACCTAATTTGGGACCTAGTTCGATAGGAGTAAATCTTCTTAACAAAGATTTTCATTCTCCTTACTAATACGTAAAGAGAAACTATATTTTAAAAATCTTAATTTCCCAAGAAAGACTTAATTATGTATTATCAAGAATAATGATAAATGTAATGGATATCTTTCTAAATAGAAGAAGCAGCACCTAAAATTAATGTTCAAAAAAGTTACCTAACAAAACATTAATAAGCAGGAATATTTGAATAAGCTATCTGCGACTCCAGGCTACATGGACTTGAAACTGACTAATGTAAAATGAGTTTGTTCACTGTAAAAGCATACCTACAAACCTGTGACAGAAGAAGGTATATTCACGGTTTGTTGTGGGATCCCTGATTACAATATCGTCAAGAAACCAGCCATTTCCTAAACACAAATTAAAGAAAGAAAAATGGGTATGAATACGTATGGTCCAGGTATTACTTGAAGCTTTGAAAAAGAGGTTCTACCTTCCAAACACATGTAAAGGCCTTGTGCACCTTTAAGCTTTAATACTTCAAATAAAGCAAGATATAAGAGAAGCTGTAAGAAGCATTTAAAATATATCTTATACATGTAACAAAGGCACAGTATATTTCAAGGCCTCATGTTTTATGATATCTACTTCAGTATGATTTTCCAAACAGTAGAAAATAGAACAATTCTATAATTATTCTTGATTTCATAAACTTCATTTATAATCCTGAACCTAAAATCTTCCAAAGAATATGTACCTGATGAATTACAATACTTTCTATTTCCAAAACATACACATAGAGAGCCAGAAAGTTCATATATATGTTTTGAGAAGCTAGAAAAGGAACAGTATTCAGAGACTCTGCCCAACCACACAGTCTGACCTAGTACACATGAAGATAATATCTTTTTAAACATTTAATTTTAAATTAATTTTCAAACTAGAATTGGTTAAAATACAATTTAATTTTACTTATAGATAAAATGGAACATTTTAACTAGTTTTGGTAGTTTTATTTATACAAAGAGCCAGCTCAAAATATATTTCCTCTAATAAAAATCCTTGACTTCATGAGTTAATACTTATCTGCTATAGAATAAAACTCTTTAACAAAGCATACACGGGTCTTCGTTTCCTGGTCTCTGCTTACTCTTCAACTTCATCCCTTATCACATACTCCCATCATTAAGCAATGCCAAATTCCTTATAGTTCCCTGGATCAGTGGTTCTCCAACATTAGCATGCATCAGAATCACCAAGAGGGATTATAAAAACAGAGACTGCTGGGCCTCATACCAAATTCCTGACCCTGTAGCCCCAGGAAAGGCAACCTAACATGACTAACTGCTGTCCCACATTGCCCTGGACAGAGGTGTTTCCCGAGATGCAGGATTTTCAGTGCTAAAACCAGGGCAGCCCCAGGCAAATCAATAGTTGATCATCAGAGAAAAGGTCCCAGAGTTGAATTTTTAACAAGATGAGCTAGTAAGGCTCATATAAAGAAAACTCTCAGAGGTAATGAAGTATCAACTTTAAAAATTCTTTAAAGGTTTCATTAGTAATTAATTTTAAAGTATTTATATAAAAATATATTATCTACCCTTTTTAAACATTGGTTTGAATATATAAGAAAGACCCAAGACTGAATATAGAACTAGAAAAGATGAGGTTCTGACAAAAGCCAGGTTGTCCCTGGGGGAATAAGACAGAAAGACTAGGAGTCAAAGAGTTATATAAAGATCTATTAAAATGTGCTACTTTCTTATATAATGCATATAATAAGCAGTTTATATTATTCAAAACATTATTCACCACTTAATATAGCATTTATTTTGTATTGGACTATATTTAAGAAAATGGACAAAAAAGGTACTGAAATTATGAATAATGCCAGTACCTGACAAAAATAAAAATAAAATCAATTAGCTTGGTTTATTTATTTTCAGTCTTTTCCTATGCCTGGCTAGAAGACTTTTCTAACTCACATCAGAAGCTAGTGAGTATTAATTACACAAAACATATACGTAGACATTATACATAAATATTTCCCTATTTTTTCTAGTTTTAAACACATAAAATATTCCTAATTTTTGTATTTTTAATTTAATCACAGTTGACATTAAATACAATTTTATATTAGTTTCAGGTGACAGCATAGTGGTTAGACATTTATATAATCTAAGTAGTGATCACCACAATTAGCCTAGTACCTACATGCCACTATACATAGTTATTACAATATTATTGACTATATTCCCTATGCTGTACTTTACATTCCTGTGACTATTTTCTAACTATCAACTTGTATTTCTTAACCCCTACACCCTTTTCACCCACCCTCTTGACCCCCCTCCCATCTGGCAAACATCAGTTTGTTCTCTGTATATGAGTATAATTCTGTTTTACTTGTTCATTTATTTTGTTCATTACATTCCACATATAAGTGATATTATATGGTATTTGTCTTTCTCTGTTTTATTTCACTTGGCATAATATCCTCTAGGTCCATCCATGTTGTCACAAATGATAAGATTTCATTCTTTTTTATGGCCAAGTAATATTCCTTTATCTAATTGTCTGTTAATGGGCACTTTGGTTGCTTCCATATCTTGGCTATTGTAAATAATGCTGTAATGAACATAGGGGGTACATGTATTGTTTCAAACTACTCTTTTGGATTTCTTCAGATAAATACTCTGATATGCAATTGCTGGGTCATAAGGTAGTTCTATTTTTAAGTTTTTGAGGAACCTCCGTACTGTTTTCCACAATGGCTGCACCAATTTGCAATCCCATGAACAATGCACAAAGCTTCCCTTTTCTGCACATCCTCACCTGTTGCCTATTGATTTATTGATTACAGATATTCTCCCAGGTATAAGGTGATATCTCATTGTGGTTTTCATTTGCATTTCTCTGATGATTAGTGACATTGAGCATCTTTTTATATGTCTATTGGCTATGTGTATGTGTCAGAGCCCATGATGAGTGTCTAGGAGCAATAGAGTGTCAGAGCCCATGATGAGTGTCTAGGAGCAATAGAGTCTATGTGCAGGCCCTTTAAGAGGATGCCTAGGTTTCCAGTAACTTTCTCTCACACCCCCATGGACAAAATCTCTGTTCATTTTCACAGCCAGATGTTGTAGGGGCTCCTCTTCCTGGAACTGGTGCTCTGTGCTGGGGAATCCGGTGTGAAGCTGTTACCCCTTGATTCTCAGAGGGGATCTCTGCAGTTAAGATATCCCTCCTGATTCTCAACCACCACAAGTGGGGTGGGTCCAGCCCATTTCTCATCCCCACCCTTTTTATCAGTCTCAAAGTGGTTTCTTCTTTATGTCGTTAATTATAGGACTTCTGTTCAGCTACTCTTCAGATGGTTCTCCGGGTTAATTTTTCTATAATTTAGTTGTCTTTATAATGTGGTAATGGGAGGAGATAAGCACTGCTTTTAACTACTCCACTATCTTGACCAGAATCTGACAACACGATTTTTAAAGTTGTATAGTATTTCAGTATATGAACATACTAAATATAATACATTTCCTATTGTAAGATAGACTTTTGCTATTATGCATAATATAGTCACAATTTTGAGCATGTATTTTACATATATTTCTCAATATTTTGGGGATGGCTTTCTAGAAGTGAAATTATTGAGTCAAATTAAGTATTATTTTCAAAGAACACTTATCCACTGATTGTGGAATATTGCATTATTTGTCCACAATTATTTCTCCCCCACTGCACCCCAAAGACTCTGATCTTGGCCATTTGATTTGATTTAGCCAATAGAATGTGGATAGAAATGACCATATGCCTGGTTCCTGCTAAGGCCCTTTCCTGTGAGAAGAGCATGGCTCAGGTGGCATTACTCAAGTGGATCCAGATATGAAGGCATGTGATGCAGATGAGATCTCACATCAGAGCCAAGAACCCAGCAAAACACAGCTAAGAAATGTCCATTTTGGCCAAAATCAGCCAAAAGACAATGTCAACATGAAATAAATGTTGAATTTACTGAAATTTAGGAGTTGTTTTCTATATACTGTAGTTAGCCTTGTGGGTTTTTAAATTTTTATAAAATTTGGTAAGAAAAAGAGTTAAATTTTAAGTATTATATTTCTTTGAATAATGCTTAAGATTTACTTTTTTGGGCCATTTTTTCCAAGTTCTTAATATGATAACTTTTAATGTATACTGGACACTTTCGATAAATATTATGAGATTCTGAGTCCTATTTAATCTTTTCATCAGGCAGTCCCCCTTGTGTGTAGCATAAGCTGTGTGTATGTGTATACATTCAACTTCTGATATGATACCACCTAGGCAGATGTGGGGAATTGACTCATTGCGTATAGCTAGGTAGAAGTTCACCTCCTCCTCCTGCCCTACTAACAACTTTCCCACAAAAGTAAGGCATTTTACAGTGCCTCACTGCCTCTGAGCAGGGGTCGACTCCCTGATATGCCCCTCTACTTCTACAGAAGGGGAAATATAGGGCTGATTCACACCCCTTTGCTGCTGCAGGGTGAGGACAGAAGCTCAGCTCCCTGCTGGGCCCCATCACAAGAAGTGGAGAGGGGGACTGAAGAGTGACAACTAGCCCTGTCTCCATCATCTAGCTCTGTTTTATTGATGTTGCGTAGGAATAGAAGCTCAGGCTTCTGTTGGGCCTCACTGATGACCAGGGCGTAGGGGAAGTAGAATGTCAACTACTCCATCGTGTCCTACCTCCTTCCATCTCATAATGCTCGGTAGGGGAGGACACTAGGCCCCCACTGGAATTCACTGACAGCAGGGATGGAGAACAGTGGAGTGCTGACTAGTCCCAGCTTGCTCTGCTTCATTCATTTTTCTTGATGCCAGATGGTGAGAGATACTCAGCTGCTCACTAGACCTTGCAGACATAAATGGGGGGAAGTGAAGCCTAGTGGGTCCTTGCTTTTCCAGCTTCTAATGACTTGTGGTCTCTTCTTCAAAACCAGGAAGTAGCATCTTCAAATCTCTCTTTTATCTTTGTTTCCATCATCATATTCTCTTGTCTGACTTTGAGCCTCTGGCTTCCCTCTTATAATGATCCTCCTGAGTACATTGAACTCACCTACATAATTTGAGATAATCTCCCCATCTCAAGATCCTTAACTGAATCATATTCACAAAGTCAGTCTTCCAAACCAGATAACATTCACAGTCCCGGGGATTAGGATATGAATATCTTTTGAGGAGGTCAATTTCTAGCCTACCACAGAGGAAAACTTCTAAAAAGCAGTTACAAAAAAATCTACAGCTAGTTTTATACTTAACAGTGAAAACTGTCAGCTTTTCTCTATAATAAGGAACAATATAAAGATGTCCTTTCTCACCATTTTTATTCTCTACAACTAGAAGTTTCAGCCACTGTGATAAAGGAAGAAAAATAAATAAAAGGCATAAAGATAGGAAAGTTAAAAGATAAAACTGCTCCTATTTGTAAATGACATGATTGTCTATGGAAAAAATCTTTAAAAATCTATCAAAAAACCTTCCAGACCTAAAATGTGAGTTGACTAAGATCTCAGATACAAGATAAATCACCACACAAAAATAAATCACATTTCTATGTGCTGACAGTGAACACCTAAAAACTAAAATTTAGACCACAGTGCTATTTATAATCAAATAGAGATTAAATATTTAGATATAAACTTAACATGTACAGAATCTATATGCTGAAAATTACAAAATGCTGAGGAAAGACACCAGAAAAGATCTAAACAAAAACAACATACCCATACTGTGTTCGTGTACTGGAAGTCCCAAATAGTAAAGGCATCTATTCTCCCCAAATTAATTTCTCAGTCTGACATAATTCCCATCAAAATCCCAGGAAGATTTACTGTAAATATAGACAATCTTTTCAAAAATTTATATAGAAAATAACAAGCCTTAAAGTAGCTAAAACACTCTTGAAAATGTTAAAATAGAAGGAACCAGTGTATCTGATGTTAAGGTCTACAATATAGCTATCAAGTCAGAGCAGTATGCCAAGATGGACACATAGATGAATGGAACAGAATAGAGAACTCAGAAATAATCCAAGTATGCCAAACTGATTTCTGACAAAGGTATAAAAGGAATTCGGTGGAGGAAAGGTATACTTTTCAACAAATGGTATTGAAGTAACTGAACATTCACAGCTAAAAATTTTACTTCAACCTAAGTTCAACACTATCTATCTCAGAATTAATCACAGAATTAAATGTAACATGTAAAACTATAAAAGTTTTAGAAAAAAAATTTTAATTTTTGTAATCTAGGGTTAGGCAAAGAGTTCTTAGAGTTAACCCCAAAAACACATTCCATTAAAAAAAAAAAAACTAATAAACTGGAACTCATCAAAACTAAAAATTTGACAAGCTACAGACTGGGAGAAAATATTTGCAAACCATATTTCCAACAAAAGACTAGTATCTACAATATATAAAGAACTCTTAAATCTTAACACACAAACACACATACACACAAAATTCCATTACAAAAAGGCAAAGAACATAGACATTTCACTGAAGAGGATATATAGATGGCAAATAAGCACATGAAAGTGTGTTCAACATCATTATCTTTATAGAAATATAAATTAAAGTCAAAATGATAAATCTCTACACACCTATCATAATTGCTAAAAAAAAAAAAGAGCTGTAAAAGATCAAAGGCTAACAAGGATACTGAGAAAATAGATCACACATATATTGCTGGTGGTCATCTAAAATGTAATTGCCACTGTGAAAAGATTTGGCAATTTCTTACAAAACTAAACATTCAACTACCATAATACTCATCAATTGCATTCTTAGGCATTGATCCCAGGCAAATGAAAGCTTATGTTCATATAAAAATCTGTACACAAATGTTCATGGCAACTTTATTCATCATAGCCCAAAACTGGAAAAAAATCAAAATGTCTTTCGATGGGTGAATGGTTAAACAAAGTGAGAGAAAGTGGGGAAAAAATGGCATAGATGATAGAGGTTCTGTTCATAACCTCTGGCAACCAAATCAAAGTTGTGACAGAAACAAGGAGCAAACAGCAAAGAAAAATTGCCTGGGATCTAGATAAACAAGCCATACAACTAGGGAGAAATCTAAGAAATCACACTGCAACGGCAGACGGTAGGACAGGCCAAGGACACAAGGCTGCCGCATCCTGAGCAGCTGACTGGGACAGAGGCTGCAGCAGCAACAGCTGCAGATGCCTCTTAAAGGGGTCAGGTCCACAAAAGGACTTTGGCTCTGAGCACCAGCTGCACAAGTGGAACCAGGAACTTACAGTAAGACACTGAGTTGTTGGAGACTCACTCAGTACAAAAGTGCCAACAGTATCCATTGTTCCTCTGTTGAGCCCTCCCTGCTCCCAGTGCACAGACTTAGCACCACCATAGAAGAGACGTCATCAAACTGGATAACAGAGGTCACTCTGCCCAGAGGAGTCCCTGAAACTCTACTTCTTCCAGCTCGCGCCTCCACCCAAGCCACATCCAGGTGTATCCTCAGTGAGTCAGGTGCTCCTTGCTGAGCAGTGCCTAAATTCACACTGGTGGCAGCTGGCCTCAGTTTCTGGTGTGGCCTTTTGAGGCAACTATAAGCACAGCATCTGGGGATTGCTTGCTGAATCTTAACAGGTAGCCCAAATGGGGCAGAGGCTTGAGCTAAATTTGGCCTGTAGCTGAACTCCTCTCAGGACTGTGCCACTGGACACTACACAAATCCATACTAATAAGACTGGGAGACTTAGGAGCTTTGCTTAGTACATAGAAACAGACACAGAAAGGCAGCCAAAATGGGAAGACAGAAGAAGCAGAAACCATATGAGAGAACAGAACAAAGATCCAGAAATAATGGAGTCAAGCCATCTAACAGATGCAGAGTTCAAAACACTGATAATAAAGATGCTCAGTGAACTTATGGGAAGTGTAGATGAATTCAGTGAGAACTTTAGCAAAGAGATAAAGAACATAAAAATGAAAATGGAAATTATAAAAGAGAACCAGTCAGAAATGAAGAACACATTATCTGAGAAGTATATTAAGTGGAATAAACAAAGTGAATTAAGAAAAGGATCAAATGACCCAGACAGAGGATGGAAAAGCCAAGGACACTCAATCAGAATGGCAAGAAAAAAGAAGCCAAAACTATAATAATAATTTAAGGAGCCTATGGGACACTAAAAAAGGTAAAAATATCCATGTCATAGGGGTACCTGAAGGGAAACAAAATGTTGAAGAGCTAGTTGAAGAAATAATGATGGAAAACTTCCCTAATTTGGTGAAGAAAATAGACATAAAACCTCAGGAAGCTCAGAGAGTCCAAAAAACCAGGAACTCAAAGAGGCCCACACCAAGACACTTCATAATTAAAATGCCAAAGATTAAATACAAAGAAAGAATCTTAAAAGCAGCAAGAGAAAAGCAGTTAGTTGCCTACAAGGGAGCACCCATAAGACTGGCAGCTGATTTCTCAAAAGACTATGCAGGATAGAAGAGCTTGGCACAAAATATTTGATGTGATGAAAATCCAGGATCTAAGGAATAAAGATTGGTAATAACTGCATCCCTATCAACAAGTACCTCAAATGGAAAAGAATTAAGTGCTCCAACCAAAAGACAGAGTGGCTGAATGGACAAGAAAACAAGACCCCTACATGCTGCCTACAAGAGACTCATTTCAGATTAAAAGACACACATAGACTAAAAGGAAGGGGACGGAAAAAGATATTTCCTTGAAGGACCTAGAGGGTATTACGCTGAATTAAATAGGTCAGAGAAAGACAAATATTGCAAGATTGAACACACATGTGGAATCTAAAGAACAAAATCAACAACAAAAGCAGAAATAAACTCACAGATACAGAGAATATTTAGAGGGATACTAGATGGGAGGGAGGTTGGGGGGACAAAAAAAAAAGCCAAAGGAATTAAGAAGTACAAATAGTTGCAGAATAGAAATGGAGATATACAGTATATCATGGAGAAGATGGTTAATAATGTTATAATAAATAAGTAAGGGGGAAGGGGGTACTAGATTTAGTGGAGTGCTCACTTTTCGAGTTATGTGGATCTCTGATCACTATGCTATACAACTGAAACCGGTATATTACTGTATGCCAACTTAATTTTTTTAAAAACTCACCGAATTGTATATGGTAAATACAAGCAACTAATTGTCTATTATATTTCAATAAAGACAAAAAAAGTGAGAGAAATTCATGTCATGGAATACTATTCAACAATAAAAAGGAACAAATTACTGTCACACACACAAAATTTGAATGAATCTCTAGAAAATTATACAGAGTAAAGAAATTCAATCTCAAGAGATTACATAATGTGTGATTTCATTTATATATTCTTAAAATGAAAAGAAATTATAAGTATGTAGTATAGATTACTAGTTACCAGAAATTAAGAACAGGGGTTTCGAGGAATAAATAGAGAAAAGGAGGTGCATGTGGTTATAAAAGGGAGACATGACAGATAATTGTAGTGATGATTTTCTTCTATGTCAGTATCCTGGTAGTGATGTTGTGCTACACCTTTGCAAGATGCTACCAGTGAGGACAAGTGGCTTAAAATTACAGAGAATATCTTTATTTTGTATAACTTGCAATTATCTGAAAATAAAAAGTTAAATTAAAAATGTAGCTTATAATTAAGTTTTTAAAATTTTATTTCTTTTAATAATAAAAATGTATTTTGGGCCATTTTGAATTGCTTTTTTAATATCCATTGCTCGTTTTTCTATTAAACCCACTTAAAATCTAGTTCAGGTCTTATTCTCCTGTCACTAATTTATCTGTCTTCCTATCAGTATGATGTTCACTAAACTATATTTAAAAATTGTCATCTTTAATGTATTTTAATGAGAGCCTTTCTTGTTAATCTTTTCAAAATATTATAGTCTATTATGTCCTTTTAATTTTTCCAAATAACAAAATTTTAATAGCTTTGTTGAAAAATACATACTATAAAATATAAAGTTCACCTGTTTAAATAGGTTCAGTCATTCGTAATATACTTGGAGTTGTGCGACCATCATCATATCCCAAATTCAGTACATTTTCTTTATCCCCAAAATAAAAAGTTTATACCTAATTCACAGTTACTCCCAACCACAACCATCCTCCCCTCTCCTAGGCTTAGGAAACCACTTATCTACTTTCCAACTCTGATAGATTTACCTCATCTGGAGATTTCACACAAATGAAATCATAAACATGTAGTCTCTTGTGACTAGCTTATTTCACTTAGGGGTAGAAAAAGGAAGTTAGCTTTCTGTCTTGGAATCTTCCTTTAGATTAACTGTATTGCCTGTATTTAAGATTTTCTCTCCTCTGAGTCTGTGATATCTCTTGATCAAAATTAGTAGGAATATCTATGTATTATTATCCCACCTCTTTCTAATTCTCTTATAAACTCCTAACTTTTGATCCTCCACTTGATTTAGGAGTAGCCAATCTTCTTTCTATAAAGGAATCACGAGAGCCGATTCTCTCCACAGTAATCTGAAATCTTACGTAAAATGAATCTTGCAGATTGTTTTGCCCAACCAAATGAACAGACCTAGGTGCAATTTGGTTACCAAAATTCTAAAGTCCTTTTACTGCCAGTGCACCATAGACACAGGCAGCTGGGGCCTAAACTATATATGTGGAATCACAAAACCTTCACCTCTCTCACCACAAACAAAACCAGAAAAATAGTGCTATTGGAGTACCATGAACAAGAAATGGCTTACACTGCCAGCTGAGATCATTGGTAAATAAATCATTAAGAAAAAATAGGTTCACTTAATCTGAAAAAGAGACAGAACTTTTAAGTCAAACTTTCTTGAGCTTCCTATAACTTCTCAATATGTATTTCAGACAAGGCCAGTCTAATTATTCAGATGGGCATATATATGCATGACACATGTTTATGTTTGTGTATATATATATATAAATGTGTATATGTATATATATGTATATATACACACACACATATGTCTACATATTTTTGCTATTCTCTGAATAAGATCTTTTATATATCATATTTTCCAGTTATTTTATAGTGATTTAATTTCTAGTCACTTTATACTCATTTCTTTTATTCATTTGTCAGTTGATACTCTTTGCATTTTAATAGATATTTCTATCACATGTAAGCAATATTTTACCTTCTTCTTTCCAAAATTACAACTGTTTTAAAAAAACGTATTACATTGCCTTCCAAAGATTGACTACATCATAATAAGAAAATCTTTGTTGTAGTTCTAATTTTAATAAATTTCACTGGTTAAGTAGTCGAGTTAAATTATTTTAAATTATTTTTCCGTTCCAAATTTTCAAAGAATTTTTAATAATAGTATTATTCGACTGTTAACAAAAAATTTTTCTGCTTCAACTTTCTGAGCAATGTATTCTATTAATAGATTTCCTAATATCAAATCACCCTTAAACTTCTTGGTATAAACCCTATTTAGTTGTTATGAATTATTCCTTAATTACACTTCTGGATTCACTCTGTACACATTTAACTTAGGATATCTGCACATGCATTTTCAGTGAGGCTGATTTACAACTGCTTTTTTGAAGAACATACTCTATGGAATACATGGCATTGTCCCAGCAACTGTGAAAATCTTCCAAAATAACACGACATCAATCTCATGTGAATATGTGGGTAGGTGAAATGAGAAATTTAACTGTCAAATTAAAATGTTGCCCTAGTCTGCTTGGACTGCTAAAACAAAATACCACAGAGTGGGTAGCTTATAAACAACAGAAATTTTTTTCTCATAGTTCTGGAAGCTAGGTAGTCCAAGATCAAAGCACCAGCGTGGTCACCTTCTGATGAGAGCTCTCTTCCTGGTTCATAGCCAGTGCATTCTCACTGTGTCCTCCCAAGGTGGAAGGGGTCAGAAATATCTCTGGAGTCTCTTTTATAAGAGTACTAATCCCAATAAGCACCTTCCAAAAGCTCCACCTACTAATACTATCGCATACCAGGCATTACGATTTCAACACATAAATTTTAAGGAGATGCAAACATTCAGACCATCACAAATATTTTTAAACAAATGTGAAAAAATTATCAAATAAAATTATTTGTTTGAATTTCTATTATAAACAATGAATATGCTAAACAAAAGATAGATCCTCTGAGATCCTTAGGAGTTCCTGATCACTATAGGAACATATTAGAGGACAGTGTAAGAAGAACCAAATCATAGTCCTATATTTTGTATATTTTCAAGTTTTGATATCATTAAGTCTATTCAAAAGCTTTCCAGTTCCATAATCTGAAATGGTCTGTACAGCACTGGAAATGTCTGCTTCATGGACATTTCAGAGAAAAAATCATAGGTTTTGAAAGATTAGCCTTCTAAAAAATTTATTGTCATTGACTATTCTTATTTTCTACTTTTCTTGGATCGACATTGAGTCAAATTTTCTTCCTTTAGGTCATTCTTAATTTCTTGGGCCAAATTTCTTGGGTCAATTTTTCTTAGATAATCATCTCTTTCATGCAAAACTTCAAACTTATTAGCTCAAAACTGTATACAGTAGTCTCAAATTTTTAATCTAATATGTATTTGTAAATTACACTTTATCTTATTTTGGCATTTATTTTCTTCCTCTTTTTTATTTCATGTTTGGTTTACTGTGTGTGGGGCTATGTTCTGTCCTTAAGAACTGATCCATATAAGTAATGTCAATTCTCTGTTTTTCTATTTTCTGCATTTTTATTTTCTATTTTCATCTTTATTATTTCCTTTATCACATTTTTCTCAATTTTTCTTTTCTTCTTAGATAACTTTTCCTCCAACTTTGTTGAGATATAATTGACATGTAACATTGTGCAATTTTAAGGTGTACAACTTATTAATTTAAAGCATGTATATATTATTAAATAATTACCATAATAAGTTAATACATCCTTAACATCACATAATTACCTTTTGTTGTTGTTGTTTTGAAGAAAACATTTAAAATGTACTCTTTAGAAACTTTCAATTATACAATAGTATTGTTAACTAGAGTCACCATGCTGTACATTAGATCTCAGAACGTATTTCTCTTATAACTGGAAGTTAATACCCTTTGACCAACATCTCACCTTCCCCACTGCCCAACTCCTGGCAACCACCAATCTACTCTTTCTGTGATTTTGGTTTTTTTATATTCCATATATAAGTGAGATCATATAGTATATATATTTCTCTGCCTGACTTTTTTCATTTAGCATAATGCCCTCAGGTTCATCCAAGTTGTCATAGATGGCAGGATTCTCTTCCTTTTTATGACTAAATAATATCCATTCTATATATAGACCACATTTCTTTACCCATTCATTTGTTCATGGACACTTAGTTAGTTTCCATGTATTAGCTAGTGAGAATAATGCTGCAATGAACATAGGAGTGTATCTATGCTTATGAGAGAGTGAATTCATATCCTTTGGATATACAGTCAGAAGTGGGATTGCTGGATCATATATGGTTGTATTTTTATTTTGTGAGGAACCGTCATACTGTTTTCTATAGCAAATGTACCGAATTACATTCTCACAAACAATACATGAGGGTTTCCTAAACATTCTTTCCAACATTCATTATCTCTTGCCTTTTTCATGATAGCTATTCTAACAAGCGTGAGGTTACATCTAAGTGTAGTTTTGATTTTCATTTCTCTGATGATTAGTGATGCTGAACACCCTTCATGCATTTGTTTACTACCTGTATGTCTTCTTTGGAAAGACATCTACTCAGAGCTTCTGCCCACTTTTTAATTAGATTGTTGGGCGGGGGGGGTTGCTATTGAGTTGTATGAATTCCATGTATATTTTGGATATTGACCATTTATCAGATATATGATTTGCAAATATTTTCTCCCACTCAGTAGCATGTTTCTTCATTTGCTGATGGTTTACTTTGCTGGGCAGAAACTTTGTAGTTTGATGTAGTCCCACTTGTTTATTTTTCCCTTTTTTTTTTTGCCTTTGATTTGTCAAAAAAAAAAAATCACCAAGAATGATGTCAAGGAGTCTACTGTTTACATTTTCTTCTATAAGTTTTACAGTTTCAGATCTTACATTGTAGTATTTAATCTATTTTGAATTCATTTTTGTGTATGGTATAACATAGTAGCCCAGTTTCATTCTTTTGCACATGACTGCCCAGTTTTCTCAACACCATTTATTGAAGAGAATGTCTTTTCCTCATTGAATATTCTTGGCTTCTTTGTTGTAAATTAATTGACCACATATGCATGAGTTTATTTCTGGGCTCTCTATTCTGTTTCATTGATCTGTATGTCCATTTATATGCCAATATTATATTGCTTTGGTTACTATTGCTTTGTAATAAATATAGTTGGAAGTAAGGAAGTGTGGTGCCTCCAGCTTTGTTCTTCTCAAGATTACTTTGGCTATGTGGGGTCTTTTGTAGTTCCATACAAATTTTAGAACTGTTTGTTCTATTTCTGTGAAATAGCCTAATTCCATTTTCCTGCAGAATAGGAACTACACTATGAAGCCAAATACTCTGAGTGGTAGAAGAAAGATGGACATATGGAGGAGACACTTTTCCAATCCTAAAACAAAGATAGTAAGTTACATATAGTAGAGTTCAATTAATGTTGGTTCAATTAATGTTGGTTGAATGAATCCAAGGGAAGTAGCAGGATAAGGTAATGGAATGAATTCTAGCTACCTCTACTTTTTCCTATTTTAGCTAGTTGTAAACATAACCTGAAATTTAATTCTGCTTGCCCTGGACATTTCTAACACCAAGAACTCCCAAAAGTGTTCTTAGATATATCTGCTGATTTTAAAAATAAAAAGATGGAGAGAAGTTAAAGAAATCATGATTATAAGAGAATTTGTTTTAAGTTTCCTTCTTAAAATATCTGTAAAGAAAATGTAGAAATGGAAGAAAATAGATGAATTTTACAAAATAACATATTCAACTGATATTAAGAAATGTAATTAAAGAAAAATTCCAATGATTATATATTGATAATTTACTGTCAAATGTATACTGCTTTTCCATTTATAAACAATCTCATGTAATCCTCACAACAACCACATGAGGTATTACTCTCATTTTACCGAGCATGAACTGAAAGTCAGAGAGGTTAAATGATTTGCTTAAGATCAAAAAGTCAACAAGTGATAGGGCCTTGATTCAAATCTGTGTAGCTGGAATGTGTTCTAAAATTCTCTTCACTATACCAAAGCAATATCTCAGTTACTGAAATTCCATTTAGAGGATAAACTTGGTAAATCAGAATTTGGAGGGGAAAAAAAACATAAACTGTCAACCAGAATGAAGAACAAAATGCTGATCCTAACTTTAGAATCATCTTGCTAGCTCTTGGTGAACTCAAGGGCAGGCATTCCATCTAGGTCATTTTTGTATTTACTATAGAAAACAGTACAGCACTTTGTACATTATAGAACCACCAAATTGGTTTGTAAGTGTTAGTTTGGGCATGTTAGCATGTCCTTTTAATGTTGTTCTAGAGTGCTATCGAACATACTTGCCTGAGAAACAATGACTCCCTGCAGAGTGTACTGCTATTTGACTTAGTATTTACCATGGATTAGGGCCCAGGCTCTGTAAAATTACCTGTCAACTGACAGAAAAATAAGATGCAAAAGATTTCAGTCTAGTCAAAATATAAATAAATTTTGTCCAAGAAAGAAGACAACTTGAAAGTTATATTTTATTATCTTAGGGTATAAGCCATATTTTTTATTTAATTTATCAATCTTATTCATCATTCTTCTTGCTTTCACTGATTGCAAGTATATATTTTTCAGTATTGTATAACCTCTTTGAAGCAGCTTTGTTACCCTGCTGATTACCTCACTACTTATTTAAATACATGTTCATTATATATTGGTATGAGAACTTTATTCTTAACATTTTGAAAATTATATATTGATTCTTTTTAGTAAAAGAGTTCATTGTTTTATCTGATGCTTTTTGGTAGTACACGCACGTTAGTACTCTTGTCTTTTGTTAAAGGATTTTGTTTATCTTATAGGTGTTTATACACTAACAGAAAGTGAATTTATTGGGGAAATGTGAGTCATCTCACAGAACTGATGTAAAAAACTGAGGAAGAAACATGAACAAAATGGCAACAGAAAATACAGCGGGACCTTCTGCAGTACAACAGGCAGACAGTCTCCTTAACATGGTACTCTTGGCACTATTGCTAGTACTTCATGGACTATCACTGCCAGTAGACATTGCTGCTGTATCCACTGATTGCATGTTGGAATGTTGCCACATGCCACAGCATATAAATCCAAAATTCTCCCAGTATTTATGCATCAATTTTTCTAGCATTTTAGGCAGAGCATTCACTTGGACAAGACCTATTTCATTTTAATGAAAATTACATCTACTTAAATGTAAAGAATATTTGGGGATAATAATTTAATTTCAGATATTCAGTACCTAAAGATCCACTGATTACAAGTTTTACACAATTATCTTCTAATTTATACAGGATTTCGCATGAGTAGAATGGAATCAGACCTTGAATATCTACCTATGGAAGACTCTTACCTGGACCAAGCCCATCATGTCCTATGATAATCTTATACAAATCCCCAAGGTTCACTGCTTCAAGGAAGAAAGTGTCAGTCTGTAACAAATCAAAAAGCATAGTTATATCTAGACTCTGAATTGGATTTCTAACAAGAATATAAATTTAGACACAGTAAAAATTATAAAAATAATTAGTTTCACTCAATAAATATTCAAATCTGTCCAAATTAAGTAAGTAAAGGTAGAACAATAATATTAAACATGAATAATATTAATATTCATGTTTGAGCTCTAGTGGTTTATGTATTCAAAATATGTGTAAAAGGGAGAAGCCCAAATTTCTTTTGATAAAAATTAAAATAATGATACATGTTAAAATGCAACAAAAATACATGATGTAGCATATAAATTGGAAAATAATCCAGAAACAAAACACCCTTTGCATTTGTATAGTGTCTTATACATTTTGAAGTATTTTCACATACTTTTTATTTTATCCTCAGTGAGAAAAATATATACCCATTCTATAGATAAGAAGAGAACAAAAGGAGGATTAGAGCTCAGTTCCTTTGATATGAAATACTACTACTTTTCTTTACAACCACTCTGCCTTGCATAAGTGGCATATAAATAATGTAAATAGACAAAGCCATTAGCATTCATTTAGAAAAAAAGTACTGTCTGTGCCTGCTGCAGGTTAATGAGTAATACTGTCATCCTTTTATCTATGAAACATATCTGCTAGGAAAGAAAAAATTTCTATGCAATAACAGAAAATACTAGCAGGGAAAATTATGAGTTATAGTATTTATGATAATTGATGTAAAGAATGCTAAGGAAAATAAAGGAAATGTAATGAAAAGAATGTAATGATATACTCACTTAAATTTTAAACAGGTCATCAAAAAAGCTGAGATAACTAAAATATAATGGGTCCTCTATGCCATACTCAGTTAAAAAAAATAAGTATTACTTGCATATTATTATTAATAGTAAAAATAATGTAATATAAGTTGTTATATATAATAATCCTCATTTAACAATATAAAGGTAGGTTTAAAAACTAGACAATGGGAAATGACGTAAGCAACATGGTGAACTAGGCAGAACTAAGCCCTCACTCCTCCATGGAGACATCGTTTTAACAACAATAAACGGATTGAATACTTCTATGAAAAGTCTGGATACCAGATGAGAAGCTGCAGCACCTGATCCACTACAGAATGAAGAAGCAACTTCAATAAAAGAGGTAGAAATGTCTGTGACTTTTCAGGGCCCCATGATCCTCCCCCATTTGTCATAGTGCAGCACAACTGAGAGGAAACCTTCCAACCCCAGATCTTCTCTTGAGACAGAAACAGAGGAGTAACCCATGCATATAAAATTCTGGCCTTTCTGGGGCTCCCCAAGGAACTGATTTATCTCTCATTTAACTTAGAATACTACTAGTAATGGCAGAATAGTCTGGAAGATAATGAGAACAGAAAAGAGTACTATGGTATGTTAGAGCTACAAAGAACCTGCAGTACAGTAGGCAGACATGGGGGAGCCAAGGTGTGCAACAGATTATGAGCACTGGAGAAGAAAAAGCAGCAAGCAGCTTAGGGTAATTATGACAGTTAAAAATCCAGAGAAGACACAGAGTCAGAAAAATTTTGAGAGGTCCTAGAAACTCTAACCAAGTTCATTGATGAAAGTCTTCCACAGGACAAAGCATTCCTTTAAAACTGGATGAGATTATTATTTTTTTCAAATGCCTAAATCTCAACAAAAGATCACAAAGTATATTAATAAAGAGGAGAATGTAGTCCAATCAAAGGAACAAAATAAAATTCCAGAAACGAATCTTAAAGAAATGTAGATCTCTGAGCTTCTTCAGAAAAAATTTAAAAGAACCATCTTAAATATGTTCAATAAGCTAAAAGATAACACAGACGTTCAATTAAACAAAATCAGGAAACTGATGCATGACCAAAATGAAAATATCAAAAAACAAACAAACAAACAAACAAAAAAAGCAATAAAAAAGCTCCAAACAAAAATTCTGGAGCTGATACACAATCACAATAGTAACCACAAAGAAATATCTACGAAATATATGCAAGAGGAAAGGACCTCTCAAATAATATGAAGCAAGCATTAACAGAATTCAAGAGAGAATTAATAACACAGTAATAGTAGGATATGTTAATGTCCCACTTTCAATAATGGATACAAGAACCAGACAGAAGATCAAGAAGAAAACAGAGAACTTGAACAACACTATAGAACAACTAAACCTAACAGATATATATAGAACTCTCCACCCAGCAGCAGCAAATATACATTCTCTCAAGCACACATGGAATATTCTCCGGATCAATCACAGATCATGTTATGAAACAAATCAACAACAAATTTACAAACACTAAAATCACTCGAGTATCTTTTATAACAACAATAAAATAAAACTAGAAATCAATAGCAAAAGGAAAATTGGAAAATCCACAAATATGTGGAAATTAAACAACACACTCTTAAACAAACAATGTGTTGAAAAACAATCATAAGGAAAATTATAATATACCTGGGGGCAAATGAAAATAAAAATGAAAACACAACATACTAAAACTTATAGGATGCAGCAAAAGCAGTGCTAAGAGGGAAGCTTATATCTATGAATATTTACATTAAAAAAGAAGGAAGATCTCAAATCAACACACTAAATTCACGAATCAAGGAACCAGAAAAAGAATAAACTAAACCGAAAGCTAACAGAAGAAAGGATATATAAAGATTAAACAAAGATAAAGAAAATAGAGAATAGAAAACAAGATGAAAATTAAGGCAACTAAGTTGTTTTACTGAAAACCCACAAAACCTACAAAGAAAAGAATATGAAGAAATAGAAAATCTGAAGAGTTTGATTAGCAGTAAGGAAACCAGAGCAGTAAGCAAAAACCTCCCAACAAATAAATATCATTACCACATAACTTCACTAGAGAATTATACCAAATATTTAAAAAAGAATTAATGCCAATGGTCCTCAAACTTATCCAAAACATAAAAGAAAAGGGAACACTTCCAAGCTCATTTTATGAAGCTAGCATTACTCTGATACCAAAGCCAGACAGATATAATGAAAAAGCTACAGACCAATATCCTTGAAAAACACTGATACAAATATCCTCAATTTTACTATGACCAAGCACAATTAATTTCTGGAATGAAAGGATGATTCAACATGTGAAAACTCAATGTAATAAACCATTATAACGAATGAAGTACAAAATTCAGAATATTGTCTCAATTGATGCAGATAAAAATAATTCACAAGTTTAAGCACCCTTTCATGAAAAAACACACTAAAAAAAATTAGGATGAGAAGTAACTATTTTAATATAATAGAGCTCATCTAAAAAGTCCAGAACTGACTCAATGCTGAAAGACTGAAAGTTTTCTTACAAGATCATGAACGAGACAAAAATGCTCACCCTTATCTTTTCTATTCAATATTGTACCAGAAGTTCTAGCCAGAGAACTTAGGTAAGAAAGAAATAAGTCTTTCAAAGTGGAAAGGAAGAAGTAAAATTATCTCTATTCACAGATAACATGATCTCTGTAGAAAACCCTAAAGATTTCACCCTCCTCCCCCCCCCAAAAAAAACTATTAAAACTAATAAATTCAGCAGAATTCCAGGATACAAAATCGACACGCAAAAATAGGTGTTCACCCTTCAATTACAAACTATCTTCAATATGAGTTTAGGCCTCCAAATTGATGCTGTTACTAAGAGAACACCTCCATTGATGTGCTGGGTTCTCCTGAATGCACAACACTAGAGACTAAACAGAATCTTGCTGCAAATTGCTATCTGTGAAGGCAAAACTGGGGGTGGGTGGGTGGAGTGTGTTTATTTACTTAAAAAACAGTTGTGCTTCTGTACATTAACAACAGCAAATATCAAAGGAAATTAAGAAATCAATTCTATTTATAATAGCATCAAAAATAATAAAAAATTAGAAATAAAGCTAACCAAGGACTTGAAATACCTGTACATTCAAAACATTTCTGAAAAAAGAAATGAAAGCACACAAAAATAAACAGGAAGACATCCTGCGTTTATGGATTGGTAGACTTAATATTATTAAGAAGTCAATATTGCTAAAGCAATCTGCAGATTCAACATAATCTCTATCAAAATGGCAATGGCATTTTTGCATAAGCAGAAAAATCCATCCTAAAATCCATATTGAATGTCAAGGGATGATGAACAGTCAAAATGATCTTAAAAAAAAAAAGAATAAATTTCAAGGGTTTGCACTTCCTGATTTTAAAATATACTATAAAGCTACAGTAATCAAAACAGTTTGGTACTGAGATAAATACAGATACAGGCCATAGCACATAATAGGAAACCCAGAAATAAATCCTTATATGCATGGTCAAATAATCTTCAACAAGGCTCCAAAATCACTTAATGATAATAGGAAAGTCTCTTCCAAATAGCATTGGGAAAATTAGATATCCACATACAAAAGAATGAAGTTGGACCTTATACCATATACAAAAGTTAACCCAAAGTGGATTCAACATCTAAACATAATAACCAAAACTAAAATCTAGAAGAAACATATGGGAAAAGCTTGAGAACATTGGATTTGGCAATGATTTTTTGGATATGCACCAAAAATATAGGCAAAAAAAAAAAAAGCAATACACAAATGGGACTATTTCAAACTTAAGAAAAACTTCTGTGCATCACAGGAATTTACAAAGTGAAAAGGCAACTTAAAGAATTAGATAAATTAGTAAATCATGTATGTGATGAAGAGTAAATATTCAAAATATATAAAGAATACTTACAACTCAACAACAAATAAATAACTTGATTTTAAAATGGCAAAGGACTTGAATAAACATTTTTCCAAAGATGATATACAAATGGCCAAGAAGCATATGAAAAGATGTTAACAACATTTAACATTTAACAACATTTAACATCATTTAACATTAGAGAAATGAAAGTCAAAACCACAATAAGATATCACCTCATACCCATCAGGATGGTTTCTGTCAAAAACAGAAAGTAACAAGTATTGGTGAGCATGTGAATAAACTGGAATCTTTGTGCATTGTTGGCAGAATTGTAAAATGGTGTGATCACTATGGAAAACAATATGTTGGTTCCTCAAAAAACTAAAAATTGAACTTCCATATGATTTAGCCTTCCCACTTCTGAGTATACATACAAAAGAATTAAATGGTGGGTACCAAAAAGATATTTGCACACCCACTGCATTATCTACAATAGCCAAAAGCTTGAAACAATAAAAATGTCCATCAACGGATGAATGAATAAAGAAAATGTGATATATACATACAAAAGAATATTATTCAACCTTACAAAGGAAGGAAATCCTGTCACACACATTCTATAACATGAATGAACCTTAAAGACATTATGCTAAGTGAAATAAACCAGTCACAAAAAGTTACATTATGAGTCCAATTATATGGGATATCTAAAGGTCAAATTTATAGAAACAGAAAGTAGAATGTGGTTACCAAGGACTGGAACAGGGGGAAATGAGTTGTTTAATGATTATAGATTTTCACTTTTAAAAAATAAAAAATTTCTGTATATCTGTTGTAAATGTAAATATACTTAATACTAATGAACTGTGTATTTAATAATATTTAAGACGGTAAATTTTGTTTTATGTCTTTTTACCATAATTTTTTTAAATCAGACAAAGGACTTTTCATCACTTACTTGTCCTCTTAAAAAACTGAAGGAATTCTTTGATCGGAATAGTTGTCTGGATCCTGTATCTCCCTTTTCTCCATAGATAGAAATGTAGACATTTGCTACTGTCCCAGCATTCCAAAGCTCACCCGTTGCCACATGCACTTCATATATTGTCACTGACAACAAAAGAAAAATAAGCTTTATATGCCAAGCATTATTTCTATGATAGAAAAATTACATATATATAGTTAAGAGTTCCAGTTTCAGGTAAGATGGATCACACACTCCACACAGTCTCTCCCCCCTGAATAAACTCTTGACAGAATGCATGGAGCAGCTATGTAGCTGTGAAAAATCTGAAAAATAAAGAGCAACAAGAGGATTAGCAAAGAAGACCAGAAATAAAAGTATCAACAAGAGGCAGGAATCTTAACATTTTTCATTTGTACCCTTTATTGTCTCCCAGCTGAGACTCAGTGTTCCAAAATCTGGAAGTAGGCACTGGAGCTCAGACACAGGAAGCTCAGGAGAAGCCCTCTTGCTCTGGTTCGAGAAGTAGAAAAGGGAACATCTAACACATAGAATAGGTGCAGATATTTTACCATTATTTTCTCTTTCATTTCACCATTCTCTCACATCCATTGTCTGGACAGAGAAGCACATAAAAGCCAACCCTCTGAGGGAAAAGAACTTTCACTTCTGTTCATAGAAGCTTGGCTTCAACAGAGAGTGAGGTTAATATCCATTGCTTTCTTTTCTCTCTCTGTCTTATCACTGCTTAGCCCTGGACACAGGAAGACTGCAAAAGTACACAGAAAAACAGAAAAACTAAAGCACCAGCTAAACAGCCAAAGACCAAAGAAAGGGGCCAGGGAACTGGAAAGTACCAAAGAGGTCATGGAGAGAAAGAAAAGGAAGCCCATAAAGTTGTTTATGAACTCCTGGGCTCACTCCTAAGCTGGAGATGCATGAATTTGATTCTATTCAGTATGCCAAAGATCTAAATCAACAGATAAACTTCCACTCAGGCCACAGATTTGTTATTGAATAGTACACATGTGAGAATAATCTAATTAGCACCACGAGGCTTTTAAAACTGAACTGACATTGAAACCACAGCTTACAGAACACAGGTTAGAATCTGTGACATGAATAATAATAAACATTTAATTGCTATTTAATAATAAGCAAAATATTCAGGATATTATTCTAAATTATTCAGCATATGAAGAAAAATCTCAACTCACATAGGCAAATGAAAAGACATCAAATTTGAGATAACATTAGAGCAACTATGATACAATGCTACTATAAAACATCATGAATACTTTCTAAACCAATGGGGAGGGAAAAAAGAAGTAGTCTCTGCAAAAAAAAAAAAAAAAAGAAAAGAAAAGGAAAGGAAAGAAAGAAAAAGAAAACAAAGAAATAAATGATAAATGGAAAGTTAAGACCTAAAAACATCATAAGCAAATTTTAAAACTCACATGAATAGGGTCAAGAGCATAATAAAGAGAACAGAAGAAAGCAACAGTGAACTTGACAAATAGAAATTTTCTTGTCTAACAATAGAGAAAATATTTTTTAAAATTAAATAGAGCCTCAAGAACTTATGGAAAAAATAATAAAGAATCTAATATTCATGTTATACATGAATATGTATGAGAAGAAGTGTGACACTCAAAAAATTTTTGAAGAAATAATGGCTAAAAATTTCCCAAATTTGGCAAAAACATATACCCATAGATTCAAGAAGCTCAGTAAACCCTAAACACAATGAATCCAAATCAACCCATGTCCATAAACATCATAATCAAACTGCTGAAAACAAAAGACAAAGAAAAAATTTTTAGGACAGCCAGAGAAAATGTACATTACTATAAAGGAATAATGATTCTAAGGACTGTAGTTTTCTCATCAGAAACCCCAGAGGCCCAAAGGAAGTGGCACACCATTTTTAAAGGTCTGAAAACAAAGAAATGTCAACACAAAATTCTATATCCATCAAAAATATCCTTCAGGAATGAAGGTGACATAAAGACATTCTCAGATGAATGAAAACTAAGAGAATTCCTTTCCAGAAGACCTGCTTTAAAAGAATTTCAAAGGAAATTCTTCAGAGAGAAGGTAAATGATACCAGAAGGAAACCTGGAACATGAAGAATGAAGAGCAACAAAAATGAATCTGCAGAGAAACAAATGGAATAAACATAAAACTGAGATCATGAGGTCAACCATTTCAAGGGGCATAGATATGCTAAAGAAGAAGGAATGATGTCAGCAAACTACCCTTAGTTCCCCTAAGTTTATTCAAAATCCTATTTGTAACATTCCGTGTTAAAAAAAAAAAAAATCCCTATTTTTAAACTCCAATACAAATTCTCTGCAAAGCCAATTATTAGAACTGGTGTTAACATCACATATCTCTATTTCCCTCAACTTTCCAGAGAGTGTCAGAAAGGTCACCTTACTAAATCCTGGTCACCTTTTGAAATCAAAAAGGCAGGCTCAGAGGTCAAGCACATGATTTCACCAAAGAGTATTATGTCTTGGGATGATTCCACATTAGACTGGTACAAGAGAACCCCAGGGCCAAACAAAGCAAACATAAGAAGTTCAGTCTTTGAAATGAGAATTTCTCATGTTTCATTAGAATCTAAAGGATAGGAGGTGGGGAAACCCAGGAAAGGTATACAGACACAAAAGAACTTAAAATAGCCACAAAAAGCCTATCATCTGCTAGATGGAAGCCACCTCTCTCCTCCAAAAAACCATAATCCTAAAGCCTCACCCTCCACCCTCCCACTTGCTTTGATCTCATCTCCATCACCACCATCTATAGTCAGAGGCCCCACTTTATCGACACTTCTCTTTTCAAGAGCAGACAGTGAGAAAATATTCTACTTCATAATAGTCACAAATTCTCTAAATCCCCATTTTTTTTTATTTTAAGATTACTGAAGAAGACAATAAGGAGAAGTAGGGGAAGAAAGGAAAGTCCAGCTGTGGAACTTTGAGTAGATTATGGAAATCTCTTTGTGCCTTAGTATCCTCATCTATAAATGGAAGTCATAACAATGCCCACCTTCAAAAGGTTGTGGTATCAATTAAACAAAATAAAATGTTTAAAGCACTTCCTCCAGCATCTGTTTCAGTAGTGGTCAATTAAACAGGAACTAAAATATTAATCAGATTAACCCATCACTCAGGCTATCAAACATGCCCAAGAGCCTCTGTGCAGAAAAAAAGAAACTGACCTGCATTTGCAGGAAGACGCTTCCCAATTCTCCTGAAACTATTCTACCCACCCTCTGCTTCTAACCACTGCCATATTCTTCAAGGGCTGAGTCAAGTCCTGCCTGCTTCAAGAAGTTAATCTTTACTATCCACTTACTCCTCCACAATAACTCCAGCCATTCAGTCTACCCCAAATCCTAGGGCACCTAATGCTTACATCCGATAATGTTCTGGAAGGGGTTCCTGAGACATTCTCGGCAATCAGATACAATGTGTAAAACTTGAGGGTAGGACTGGATCTCCTGGATCCTGAGTCTCCTCAATTCTGCCATTGGTGACAACTTGTATGATGGGCCTTAAGGACATTATGCTAAGTGAAGTAAGTCAGACAGAGAAAAACAAATACTGTATGATCTCATATGTGAAATACATTTTTTTAAAGTAAAACTCATAGCAAAAGAGATCAGATTTGTGGTTACTAGAGAGGTGGGGGAATTGGATGAAGGTAGTCAAAAGGTACAAACTTCCAGTTATAAGATATATAAGTCCTGGGGATGGAATGAACAACACAATGACTGTAGTTATATGGTATATTTGAAAGTTGCTAAGAGAGTAAATTCTAAAAGTTCTCATCACAAGGAAAAACACATTATTTCTTTTTTTACCTATCTGAGATGATGAATGTTAACTAAACTTGTAATAATCATTTCACTGTTAAGTCAAGTCATTATGATGTAGACCTTAAACATACACAGTCTTATATGCCAATTATGCCTCAATAAAACCAAAAGAAAAAAGTGAACTGGAATCTTCCTAATTGACTTATTCACCCAGAGGTCAATTGTGCAAATTAAAATGCAAAATAGTTGTTTTATGAAAATAGCTTGCACAGGACATCAGCAATATACTGGAATAAGAAGCCCCAGTCTTGTTTTCTCAAATACAAACTTAAAAATACATGGACCAATTGCCTTTGTGAAAACTCCAGAAACCATAAAAGGTTCTTGTACCCAAGCAAGCCCAAAGCCAAGAAAAACCACATCAAAGCCACTAGGAAAATTCATGACATTAGATGCACCTAAACCCTTCTTCCCCAGCACAGCACAATACAAATGGGAGAAAATTCCCAATACCTGGTTTCTCCTTGGGGCAGTAAAGAGAAAAGTGAAACATATGTCCAATGTTCTGGCTTTTCAAGCCTTACCTTTCTTTCTTGCTTGCATGAAAATATTGATAGGAATAGGCACAGGATGGCAGGCTGCTGAGAACAAAGGCAAGAACCACTGCTTTGTCCAGCACCAGAGAGATTGCAGAACTGCAGTTATACACCAGGGAAAGCTCCTAAGTAAAAACACACAAACCTTTTGAGTCAGAGATCATACACACAAAGAAGAAGCAAAGCTAGAAAAAGATAGAGGGGTTTCAGAATTTCTAGTAGGGCTACTTAGTGAAGGTCTTCCTGTACATGAAGCCAGCCCACAAAGACTAGACAAGTGGCTGTTTTTTTCAAATGCCCAAACTGTAATGTGACATCACAGGCATAGCAAACAAAGCTGAGAAATATGGCCCAATAAAAAGAACAAATTAAATCTTAAGAAACCAACCATAAAGCAATGGAGATATATGAAAACCTGACAATGTGTTCAAATAATGTGTTCATCTTAAAGATGAACAATGAGCTAAGAGAGAACATAGACAACTAAATACCAAGAACACTATGCACAAACAAAATGAGAGTATCAAAAAAGATATAGAAACTATGAAGAAGAACCTAAAGAAATTCTAAAGCCACTGAATACAATAACTGAATTTTCAGAAAAATTCTTAGACAGAAATCCATTAATTTTAAACTTGATGAACAGAAGAATCAGTGAACTTGAAGACAAACAGGTGATTTGAAATTATCCAGAGGAGCAAAGGGAACATAATGTAGTCTTAAAAAAGAAGGAAATTTTCTTACATACTACAACATGAATGAACTTCAAAGGCATTATGCTAAGTGCAATAAGCCAATTACAAAAGGGCAAATATTGTATGATTCTATTCTTTTGACTCTAAAGTAGTCAAAATCATAGAAACAAAATAGAAGTTTTGTTGTCAAGTGCTGGAGGAATAGAAGAGAGAATTAGTGTTTAATGGGTATAGAGTTTCAGCTTTGGTTCCAGTTCCACAAGTAAAAAGCTGAACAAATGGAAAAATCAACAACTCTTCTTGGATTTGTAAAAGAAGTAATGACACAGAGAAAACTACCGCCCCCAAGATTGGAGAACATAGGGAGTTATAGTTTATGGTAGCAGAGACTTATCAATAGAAACTGTCACAGGAACTACTACCAGGGTAGAAAAATCAGAACTGTCATTAACAACTGTTGGAAGCTCACTGCAGATCATTTTGAGTGTTAAAACTCCAGGAGCACCCAGTCTCAGGTGAATGTCCAGCCATTGGGGCCCCCTTACTTTTATGATTTTTGCCTACAAGAACTCAACTAGATTCTCACAGTAAATGTCAGAGAAAAATTTCCTCCTGCTTCTAACAGGATGAGGGGAAAGGGGAGCATTTTGAAATATACCAGAACACTGTTCTTAATATAAAGCCCTGTCCACTAAAGAAATGAGTTAACCAGATACTAATTTACTAGGGTATTATTGGAGCCTAACTGAACATGGAGAAGAGAAATACCCAACTCTAGCCAGCTCTAGCCTCTGACTTGTGAGAAGGGAAATATCCAACTCCAGCCCATTCTAGCATTCCACATGGGAAAAAGGAAATACCCAACTCAAGCCCACTCTAGCCATCCTGTCCCACCTAAGAGGAAAGAAAAAAATGACAAACAGTTGTGAAGTTCACAATCCAGGGGTACAGGCTCACTAAAAGACTGAAATTTAATAAAACCCACCCCTACTCAGTTCTCTACCACAAAGGACTATTGAGCACACACTTCCTTTTAGCTGACACATCATGTCCAGCTATCAAAACAAAATTACAATGCATACTAAAATACGAAATCCACAATTTGAAGAGACGGAGCAAGCATCAGAATTAGACATGGCAAGGCTATTGGATTTATCAGAATGGAAACTTAAAATGATTAATAGGCTAAGGGTTCTAATATATTACATAGACAACATGGAAGAACAAATGGGCAATGTAAGCAGAAATGGAAATCCTAAGAAAGAACCTAAAATAAATGTCAGATATAAAAACTATTGTAACAGACCAAGAATGCCTTTGATGGGCTCATTAGTACACACTACACTGCTGACGAAAGAATCTCTGAGCTATGAAGATATATCAAATGAACCCTCCAAAACTGAAAAGCAAAGAGGACATAGACTGAAAAACAAGGTCTGTGGGACTACAAAGAGTGTAACACACATGTAATGGGAACACCAGGAGAAAAAAAAAAGAATAGAACAAAAAAATGTTTGAAACAATAATAACTAAAAATTTTCTCAAATTAATGTCCGACACCAAACCACAGATCCAAGAAGCTCAGAGAACCTCAAGCAAAATAAAAGCCCCATCAAAATGGGGGAAAAACTATATTAGCATATCATTTTTAAACTATGGAATATTAAAGATAAAATCCTGAAAGAACACAGGAAAAAAACACTTTACTCATAAAGAAAAAAAAGGTAATTATATCTGATTTATAGAAACCATGCAAGTAAGAAGAGAGTACAATAGAATATTTAAAGTATTGAGAAAAAAATTAAAATCTGCCACCGAGAATTCTGTACCCTGTGAAATTATCCATCAAGAGTGAAGGAGAAATACTTTCTCAAACAAACAAAAATTAAGGAATTTGTTACCAGTAGACCTGCCTTACAGGAAATGTTAAAAGTCCTTTAGAGAAAAAGAAAATAATATAGGTTGGAAACTCACATCTACATAAAGAATAGAAGAGCATCAAAAAAGCAGTAAGTGAAGATAAAACAAAACTTCTATTTTTCTATTCTTAATTGATCTAAGAGATAATAACAGTTCATTCAAAATAACAATGTATTTTATTATGTATGTTATGTATATATAGAACATATCATTATGTAATGCTTATTTATAAGAGACATGAATTATAGCAATGATATAAAGAATAGGAAGGAAATAATTTTATTACAAGGTACTCACACTACCCATGAAGAGGTATAGTGTTATTTGAAAGTGGACTTGGATTAGTTGTAAATGTATTTTTAACTTGGGCAAGGCCTAAATAGTTTGATTTTGTTTTTGTTTTTTTTTTTTTTAAGTATAACTAATATGCTAAGAAAAGAGAGAAAATAGAATGATTTTCTCAATTAAAACCACAAAAGGTAGAAAAAGAGTGAAAGACAAAAATGGGAAAAAGGAATAAGGGCAACGAATAGAAAACAGTACCAAATATGTTAGGTATTAATCTAATTATATCAATAATCACTTTGAACATCAATGGTCTAAATGAACCAATTAAAAGACAGAGATCATCTGAGTGGATCAAAAAATAAGACAAACTATGTGTCATCTATAAGGAACACATTTTAAATATAAAGACATGCATAAATTAAAAGTAATAGATGAAGAAAAATATACCATTCTAATACAAATCAAAAGAAAGCATGAGTAGCTACATTAATTTCGGACAGAGCAGATGTCAAAGTAAAAAAAAGTTATCATGGATAAAGAAGGCATTACACTATGACAAAAGGGTCAATTCTCCAAGAAGACATGACAATCCTTCATGTGTCTATGCCTAATAAGAGAGTGTCCAACTACATATAGCAAAAACTGATAGAATTACAAAAATAAATAGATGAATCCACTACCATAGTGGGAGACTTCAACATTCCTCTCTCAGAAATAGGTAAAGACATAGGGGAACTCAATAACACCAAGGTTCAAATGTTTATAACTCACATTTATAGATACTTTATTCAACAACAGCAGAATATACATTCTTCCTAAGTTCACATGAGATATTCACCAAACAGACCAAAGTCTGGACCATAAAACCCACATTAACACATGTAAAAGAATAGAAATCATACAATGTCTGCTCTCAGACCACAGTGAAATTAAACTAGAAATCAGTAGCAAAAAGGTAATTGGAAAATCCCATAATACATGGAAATTAAATAATACACCTCTAAATAACACATGGGTCAAAGGATAAATTTCATGAAAAAAAATAAAATAAAATAATTGAAATAAACGAAAAAGAAAACACAACTGATTAAAATTTGTGGGATGCAGCAAAAAACAATGCTTAGAGGGTTTTATAGCATTGAATGCATACATTAGAAAAGAAGAATGACCTACAAACATCTAAGTTGCCACCTTAGGAAACTAGAAAAAGAAGAAAAATTAAATCCTAAGTAAGAAAGAAGAAAAGAAATAAGACTTAGAGCAGAAACCAGTGAAACCGAAAACAGAAAATCGATAGAGAAAATCAATGACACCAGAAGCTGGTTCTTTGGAAATATCTATAAAATGGATAAGACTCTAGCCAGGCTAACTAAGAAAAAAAGAGAGAGGACACAAATTACTACTATCAGAAATGAAAGAGAAAATATCGCTATAGATCACATGGAAAATTAAAATAATAAAGGAATACTATGGGCAAATCTACACCCACAAATCTGATAACCTAGATGAAGTGAACCAATTCCTTGAAAAACATAATCTGCCAAAACTCAAACAAGAACTTCAGCTTTGTAAAATGAAAAAAAGTCTAGATATCTGTTGCATGTGAATAAATTTAATACTCTCAAAATGTACACTTAAATACGTTTAAGACAATAAATGTTATGTGTTCATTACAACAATTAAAAATTAAAATTAAAAAAAGATACGTCACAGTCACACAGCCTGAGAGAGACCACTTTTTTTTTTTCATATAACAAATCTTGTTTTAATTACAAATGTGAGGTGATGATCAGGCTTTTAGGAAACTTTTTTTTATGGTGACATTGGTTAACAAAATCCAATATTTCAGCTTTACATTTTAACAGTAAGGCATATATATACACATACACACACACACACACACACACACACACACATATATATATATATATATATATATATACACTGTGTGT
>NW_006443225.1:2094572-2097246 GCF_000325575.1 Pteropus alecto | reverse complement strand
CTTCTATACCAATTTTGTGAAGTGTTTTGATCATAGATGGATGCTGTATCTTGTCAAAGGCTTTTTCTGCATCTATTTGATATGATCGTATGATTTCTATTTTTTAATATGTTTATGTAATGTATTACATTAATCGATTTGTGTGTGCTGAACCATTCCTGAGCCCCAGAGATGAAGCCCACTTGATCGTGGTGTATAATCTGTTTAATATATTGCTGTATTTGGTTTGATAGTATCTTATTTAGGATTTTTACATCTATGTTCATGAGAGATATTGGTCTGTAGTTTTCTTTTTGTGTGTTATCTTTACTAGGTTATCAGATCAGAGTAATAGTGGCCTCATAAAATGAGTTCTCTTTGATTTTTTGGAAAAGTTTGAGGAGAATAGGTATTACATCTTCTTTGAATGTTGAATTCACTGCGGAGAATAGGTATTAAATCTTCTTTGAATGTTCAGCAGAATTCACTGGAGAAGCCATCTGGTCCTAGACTTTTACTTTTTGGTAGGTTTTTGATGATTGTTTCAATTTCCATACTGCTGATCTGTCTCTTTAGATTTTCCAGATCTTCTTGATTCAGTCTAGTAAGGTTGTCTTTTTCTAAGTACTGGTCCATTTCTTCTAGGTTATTAAATTTGATGTTATATACTTTTTCATAGTATTCTTTTATGATCCTTTGTATTTCTGCAGTGTCTTTCATAATTTCCCCTCTTTCATCCCTGATTTTGTTTGTGTCCTTTCTCTTTTTCTTTAGTGAGTCTAGCCAAGGGTTTGTCAATTTTATTAACCTTCTCAAAGAACTAGCTCTTTGTTGCATCTATTTTTTATATATATTTTTGTTTGTTTTCAATGTCTTTACTTCTGCTTTAATTTTTATTATTTCTTTCCTTCTGCTGACTTTAGGCTTCATTTGTTCTTCCTTTTCTAGTTTTTTAAGAGGAAGCATTAGCTTGTTTATTTGGGCTCATTCTTGTTTTTGGATTTAGGCCTGTAATGATACAAACTTTCCTCTTATGAACGCTATTCTCGTGTCCCAAAAAAATGTTTATGTTGTACTGTCATTATCTTTCATTTCTGTGTATCTCTTGATACCTCTTTTTATTTCTTCTCTGAATCAGTTATTCTTCAATAGTATGTTGTTTATTCTCCATGTATTTGTGGATTTCCTACTTTCTTTTTACTGCTGATTTCTAGTTTCAAAGCATTATTATCAGAGAATATGGTTAGTATGATTTCAACCCTCTTATATTTGTTGAGGGTATTTCTGTGTCCCGGTATGTGGTCAACCCTTGAGAATGTTCCATGTGGACTACAGAAGAATGTATAAGCAACTGTTTTAGGTTGAAAGGCTCTGTAAATATCAATTATGTCCAGTTGGTCTAATGTGTCATTTAAGTATGATATTTCTTTATTGATTTTCTGTTTAGATGATCTGTCCATATCCAACAGTGATAATATTTTGGTCTGTTTCTTGCTTTAGTTCTGTTAGTAACTGCTTTATATATTTTGGGGCTCCCTGATTGGGAGCATAGATATTAATAAATGTTATGTCTTCTCAGTGCATGATTCCTTTTATCATTATAAAGTGTCCCTTGGTATCGTTCTTTACTTTTTTTATTCTGAAGTCTATTTCATCCGATATTTGTACTGCTACTCTCGCTTATCTCTGAATGCCATTTGCTTGAAATATCATTTTCCACCCTTTCACTTTGAGTCTATATTTGTCTTTGGTGCTGAGATGCGTTTCCTGGAGACAGCATATGGTTGGGTTTTGTTTTTTGATCGATTCTGCAACTCTGTGCCTTTTCATTAGTGAGTTCAGTCCATTTACATTTAGGGTGATTATTGAAAAATGAGGTCTTCTTATAGTCATTTTATCTTTTGTTTCTGGTAGCTTAGTGTTTCCATTGCTTCCTTGTCCTTGTGTTTCTGTTTTCTTTATTTTGGTTGGGTGTTGTAGGTTTTGCCTCTGGTCCTTCATGTTTTATGTTATATACTTCAGTTCTGATTCTTTGGTGTGTGATTACCATTACGAGTATGTAAAGAATAGTTTTATCTATATACAGTCGTCCATTTTCTTCTGTGCATGCCTTATCTCCATTCCCCTTTGCGAATTTGGATCTTTGAATCCTCCCCTTTTCAGTCACTGTTGTCTCAATTTGTCCCTATATATGCTGAACGTTCATTACTATCTTGCTATATCAAATCTCTTCTTATTTCTAAGTTTATAATGCTCTGTTCCTAGTAAGGGTTGCACTCCTCTGCTTCAATCAGCCTGCTAGTCACCTTACTCCTAATTATGTATCTTTTTTTTTGTCATTTTGTTTTAGGCGAGCTGACCCCTTTCAGTATTTCCTGTAGCACAGGCCTCATAGTGGAGAATTCCCTCAATTTTTGTATGCCTAAAAAGGTCTTAATTTCTCCTTCTTTTCTAAAGGAGAGCTTAGCTGGATACATTATTCCTTTCACTTAATAGTTTAAATATTTGATTCCATTTCTTTCTGGCTTGTAAGGTCTGTGCTGAGAAGTCTGAGGATAATCTAATGGGTTTTCCTTTATAAGTTACCGTTTTCTTGTCCCTGTCTGCTCTGAGAATTCTATCTTTGTCGTTGATTTTTGATAATTTTAATACAATGTGTCTTGGTGAAGGCCTTTTTGGGCTGAGGTAATTGGGT
>NW_006443225.1:2028722-2094136 GCF_000325575.1 Pteropus alecto | reverse complement strand
TTCTTGATTTCTCTCCTGATACTATCAGCTAGTTCTTGTATTTTTCTTTCATTATTTTTCATTCTTCGATTTCTCTCTTCTTCTTTCCAATTTATTTCTAGATTTCTGTCTTCGATGTCACTGATCCTTTCCTCCATTTATTGACTCTATTTCCCAAGCTTGCTATTTCATTTTTAAACTCTTTAGTGTGTTCTTTATATCCAGAATTTCCATTCAGTTCTTTCTGAGGGTTTAAATGTCCTTGCTAAAGAACTCATTCTGCTCATCTAGTTGTTTTTTCAATTCCTGAAATTGTTGATATGATTCATTTCGAATCTCAAGTTTTTGCAGAAGTACCATCCTGAATTCTGTCATTTAACTCACGTATTTCTATGTCTGTAAGCTTATTTTCTAGAGATTTTTCTGTTTCTTTCTGAGCTTTTTTGTCACCCTGATTGTTCATGGTGTTTAATGAACTATTTCTCTGCCTGGGGGTTAATGGAAATGTATTCTGCTTTTTTCCCAGAAAGATGATTATATAAATTTCTCTCTACCCTGTTGCAAAGAAGGTGTTTTTCTTTTGGTTTCCAGTAGGCAGTGCCTAAGCCTCTTAGATTCTTCCTTTATATAAAGCCTTAATGATGCTTTTTTTTTTCTTTTAGTTGTTTAATCACTCTCGCTACCCTCAGTCTCAGTCCCTGTCTGTGTTAGCGACAGTTTTAGTAGTGTTTGCTCAGATTCCTCTGGAGCTCCGCAGTGTTCGGTCTTGGTGAGTATGCAGGGAGGGACCCTCTGGGTTGAGAAATGGGGACTGCAGCTCAGCCTCGACTTTGCAACCACGGCTGTTAAAAATCAACTCTTGTTTCTCTGCCGTCCCTGCTTCTCTGCTGTCTCTACCTTCTGCTTTCTGCCCTGTTGACTAGACCCTGCCATCAGCCACGTGGAGCTCACAGCACCCCCAGACAGGGCTGTTCAAGGAACTCGCCACACTTTCTCCCCTCCTCCCTCCTCCTACAGGGAGCTCAGACAGCTTCTTTATGTCTCCCAGTTCACCACCCAACACCCAGGGTTCTGACCTGTGGTAGCTCCTATGTGCAGATCCCATGCTGAGATGTGCTGGTGTACAGTTTGGGTGTTTTCTGTTGAGTTTTAGATGTTCAGCTTATTGTTGTTTCAAGGGGAGAGATATGGAGACGTCTCTCACCTTGTTTCTGACGTCACTCTGAGAGTGCAGTTTTGCTCTGATTTTCTTAGCAACCTTTATCCTCTCCAGGAAAATAATTCCATAATTATAAAACATATTTTTCAGGTACACATAATAGTTTACTAGTTAACCAGGCAAACACTATTTTTTAAATTCGTTAAAAGAGGTATGCTTATTTACATTAACAATTTTTTACATCATAGTGGTAAGACATTTATATAATTTATGAAGCGATCCCCATTTAAGTCTAGGATCCACCTAGCATTATACATAGTTATTATAATTTTTTTACAAAACAGATGTCTTTAACAATATCATTGACTATATTTCCTATGATGTACTTTATATCCCTGTGACTATTTTCCAACTACCAATTTTTACATCCTAATACCCTCACCATTTTCACACAGCCCCCCAAACCTCCTCCCATCTGGCAAACATCAATTTGTTCTCTGTATCTATGTGTCTGTTTGTTTTGTTTATTCATTTTTTTTAGATTTGACACATAAGTGAAATCATATGGTATTTGCCTTTCTCTGACTTATTTCATTTATTGTAGTACACTGTATGTCCATCCATGCTGTTGCAAATGTTAAGATCTCATTCTTTTTTATGGTCGAGGAATATTCTATTGTGTATATACGCCACCTCTTCTATATCCAATCGTGTATTGATGGGCACATAGGTTGCTTCTGTGTCTTAGCTATTGTAAATAGCGCTGTGGTGAACATAGGGTGCATATATCTTTTCAAATTATTGTTTTGGATTTCTTTAGATAAATACCCAGAAGTGAAATAGCTGGGTCATAAGGTAGTACTATTTTTAAGTTTTGAGGAACCTCCATACTGTTTTCCATAGTGGCTGCACCAATTTGCGATCCCACCAACAATGCACAAGAGTTCTCTTTTCTCCATAACCTCATCAACGCTTCTTTTTTGTTGATTTATCGATGCTAGTCATTGAGACAGGTGTGAAGTGATATCTCATTATGGTTTTCATTTGTATCTCTCTGATGATTAGCGACATTGAGCATATTTTCATGTCTATAGGCCATGTGTATATTCTCTTTAGAGAAATGTCGACTCAGGTCCTCTGTCCATTTTTTAATTAGATTGTTTTTGGGGGGTATTAAGTTCTATGAGTTCTTTATATATTTTTTTTTTGGAAATTAACACCTTATCAGATATATCATTGCACATCTTTTCTTTCAATCAGTGGATTGTCCTTTATTTTGTGGATGGTTTCCTTTGCTGTACAAAAATTTTTTAGTATGATGTAGTCTAATTTTTTATTTTTCTTTTGTTTCCTTTATCCAAAGAGTTATATCAGAAAAGGTATTACTAAGAGCAATGTCAGGGAGTTTATTATATGTTTTCTTCTATAAGTTTTATGGTTTGGGGGCTTACATTTAATCCATTTTAAATTAATTCTTATATATGGTATAAAGGTGGTCTAGTTTTTTTTTTTTTTTTTTTTTTTTTTGCATTTATCTGTCCAGATTTCCCCAACACCATTTATTGAATAAACTATTTTTGCTCTGTTGTATATTCTTGTCTCCTTTGTCATAGACTAATTGATTATATACGAATGGGTTTATTTTCAGACTCTATTCTGTTCCATTGATCTATGTATCTATTTTCATGCCAGTACGATGCTGTTTTGATTACTATAGGCTTCTAGTCTGATATCAGGTAGTGTGATACTTCCAACTTTGTTCTTTCACAAGATTGTTGTGACTATTGGGCTTTTATGGTTCTAACTAAATTTTAGAATTATTTGTTCTAGTTCTGAAAATTTTCACTGGTATTTTGACAGGGATTGCATTAAGTCTATAGATTGCTTTTAGTAGTATGAACATTTTAAAGATTTTAATTCTTCCAATCCATGAGCATGGTATATGCTTCCATTTATTTGGAGTTTTTTTTGTTTTTTTTTGTTTTTTTTCACTTCTCTTCTTCAATGTCTTATCGTTTTCTGAATACAACAAGTCTTTTACCTCCTTGGTTAAATTTATTCCTAGGTATTTTATTTTATTTTTTTATAAAATTGTAAATGACATTGTTTTCTTAACTTCTTTTTCTGATCTTGTTATTGGTGACTAAAACTTCAATTGGTTTCTGATTATCAGTTTTGTATCCTGCTACTTTAAGGAATTCATTTATCAGTTCTAAAATTTTTTGGTAGATTCTTTAGGTTTCTCTATGTATATATAGTATTATGTCATCTGCAAATAACACTTTTATTTCTTTTCAATTTGGATGCCTTTTCTTTTTCTTGTCTGATTGCTACAGCTAAAAGCTCCAATATTGTGTTGAATAAAAGTGGTGAAAGTGGACATCCTTGTCTTGTTCCTGATTTTAAAGAAAACACTTTTAGTTTTTCACCATTCACTGTTACATTAGGTATGAGTCTGTCACATATGGTCTTTATTATTTTGAGGTATGTTCCCTCTATTCACACCATGCTGAGATTTTTTTCATCATTAATGCATGCTAAATTTTGTCAAATACTTTTCCTGCATGTATTAATATTATCATATCATTTTATCCTTCCTAATGTTTATGGTGGCATATCACATTAATTGATTTGTGAATACCAAATCAAACTTGATCATGGCATATGATCTTATTTATGTATTGCTAAAATTTTGTTGAGAACTTTTACATCTGCTGCTTTGGAATGACCAGCACTGGGTGTGCTGGTTCTAGGGCCTCTTGGAGAGGCTCTTGTACCAGCCAAAGTCAGCCTCTGTCTATGACCAGTGTGAGGCTGCCCGGTAGGAGCTACAGAGTGATCCATCGTTGGTAACTGGCTATCACCAGTATCAGGCCTGGGGGCTGCTCAATATAAGACAAAGGGCACCCTGAGGCCTGCCACCACTTGCTGGCTACCTGTAAGGTTCAGCCACTGAAGGAGCCTCAGGCAGTACAGGAGTTGGGTGAAGCAGGGGTCTCAGGGAGTCACCAGAGTTGGGGAAGTGGTGTTCACCAAGTTAATGTAGATTCAGTTTTGGTGCTAGTGTTGATCCTGCGGCCCCTCAGGCAAAAGGAATAGGGCACATCCCAGCCTGCCTGGGGCCTGTGGACCTTTGAGAGTTTTTAAGAAAGACTTCCTGTTGCTGAAAGAACCTCTGATGGTGGGCAAGTTGGGTGGGATGGGGTCTCAGGGAGTTTTTTAGGGCGGGATGAGTAGAGATTCAGATTTGTTCATGTCAGGGAGTACTCGACACAGGAATGACAGTACCCCGCTGCCAGCTCTGTGAGAGGATGGCTCAACACAGGGACATTGGAGCTTGTCTCTCCAGCCCTTGCCCTGAAGTCACACACTCAGTTTTTCCCTATATGTCTCTGGTGCCCACCAAGCTACTGTCTCTTCACAAGAGCCCCTGGTGAGTGCCTACAAGAAAGTGAGTCTCTGTATGAACCCTTCAAGAGAAGACCTGGCTTTCCAGCAGCCTTCCATCTCACTTAGAAGGGCAGAATCCTCACTGATTTTCACAGGCAAATGTTGGGGCTTTTCTTCCTGGAACTGACGCTCCAGGTTAGGGAACCCAGTGTGGGACTGGGATCACTCACTCCCCAGGGGGAACCTCTGCAACTGAGATAGCCCTCCCAATTCTCAGCTAACCTGTTTCAGATCTCTGCTCCTCCTACCAGTCTCCATGTGTCTTTTTTATATCCTTAGTTAAGGATTTCTGTTCAGTTAGTCTTCAGATGATTCTCCAGGCTGTTCTATAATTTAGTTGTAATTTTGATGCGGTCATGGGAGGAGGCAAACACCGTGTTTATCTACTCTACCGTCTTGACCACAAGAGAATAGGCAAACACCTTTAGACCTGACTCTTTATGTACTCAAAAGTAAAGTACAGTGAAAAAAAAAAAGACATTAACCCAGCCTTTCCTTATTATACCACCTGATCTAATATCTCTATCTCTAGTCAGCACTGTTACTTGTCTGTAATGACATCATTTCATACACAGCATCAATCTGCTAGAATAATAGGAAAAAATATGGCTGTGTCAGCCATCATTTGCTATATTTGCCACTGACCTATATGACTAAAGTCTTACCAAGTTTATAAATAGCACATGAGAGGATATAGCTAGCACATGAAAGATAACATGAAAGGTTTCTCCAAGCCATGTGGAGAAACTGGAAATAAAAATGTTTATTAATAAACCATAAGTACTAAATACTACAGGAAAGGCAAAAGAAATCAGTATTTATTTTCACAATATGCCTCCTGTGAGCAGAATTATACAATTAAAAAGTGACCTTGGCATCATTGCTAAGAGTGGGTAGAACAGGGAATCCAGCAACATTTCCTAGGTGAAGAGAATGGGCTGATGAGGAAGAATGTTGAAAAGAATACTTAGGACTGATAAGAACAATGCTCATATAAGCCTTCACTTTTCAGCAAATGGAACTATTCATATCGCTTCAAAAATATTTTACCTTCAGAAACTTAAATAATTCATTACACCTTATTTAAAAACCACAAAGGAATTATCAGTCCCACAAAAACCCACTTATGCTAAAAGTTACCCAAGTTATCATGTACCTAAGCCTAATGCTCGATTATATGACATTGTGTAGCTCTTCCTAATTGTCACATAATATTTATTACCATTTATTTCCTGAGAAAACCAAGATATCACATTTTTTGTAGAAAATATTCTGGATTAAAGAAAACCTATTTTTATTAATTGCCCATTTTATAGGTCTCGTGTGCCCTTTTCCTATTCTCTTTCAAAAAATGGCAAGCAAACAAGAGCAAATAGTTCCTATGAAGTCACCCTGAATCCTTATGGCAGTGAGCAGTGACAGTCTAACCTTGAGCAGAGCTTACTTCTCAGCCATATTTACACAAGGCTTGAACATACCTCTGCTTTTGGCCAAATGCTTAAAAAACCATTGGGTGGTTCTGTTCATTTCCTGATCAAATAGATAAATTTTCAAAAAATTTTGAAAGGCAGAGACTCTTGGGAAAAGCATACACTAACTTGCATTGCTTAACCATGGAATAAGTTCATTAGACATTCAATTTTCTTATGACCTTCCAAGAATTAATTTCCTGTTTTGATTAAGAGGCATTTCAGCTGAACTTTCTACAAGGTTAACTGCTGACAAAAATGTATTCTTGAATGCCAGTATATGAAACAACTAAAAACTACAGAGATGCAGCTATAACACCAGCAGGGATAATTGATAAGAAATGAGCAGGTCCCTATTCATTCATTCATTCATTTGTTCATTTACTTAACATGTATTTATCAAGTTCCCTGCCTTTCAGCATTTAGTAAAACAGATTTATTTCTGCTGCCTAGAGTTGGATTTTCTCTACCTGGAAGAATGGGTTGTCCTTTGTTTAAAACAGGAAATTCTCGACAGATTTCTCCATCCTCTTGATCTCGGGCCATCCATCGTTGCACAGGTATATAAAACTGTTTTCCTGAATTCATGTTCCACAATTGTATCTACAATAGTAACAGTATTGTTTAAAAGGAAAAAAAGGTAAGAACACTTTATCAAAAAGTCAAATAAAAGTTTTCGTCCAAGCCTGACACTTAGCTCAGAGATCATTTTACTTTCTTTTCATAAAAGAAGTTATTGTATACTTTGACAGGAAAAGTGCTAATTTCCTTCTAACACAATGTCATTTCTTTTCTCCATTTTGAAATTTTTCTATTTCTTATTTCTCTCTATTGAAATGTTAAACATGCCAATTTCCTCCCAGATTTTCCAAGTGTCATCAATATTTTCCTATTTAGGAAGAGATGTTTACAATTTTTAAAAAAATCTATTGCCTCCCTGTTCCAAGCCTATAGTAATGAATTTTTTATTTTAAAGTGATTTTATAAAATATTAACATAAACTTAGATTTCATGCACTACAGATTCAAACTGATAAAATTCCTCCTTTGGGTCCTTAGCAATGAACAAAATTCAAGCAATAATTATTTGAATATTTATTATACCATATCATATTATACCTAGTCAATTTATCCTGAAGTTAAACAAAGATGTTAATACATTCTGGTAGAATCAAATGAATGTTAAAAATCATCAAAAAGTACAAATTATGTCTTTTATTTCTAAAATATAGTCTTTCATGAGTAGAATACTATTATTCTTCTCAAAAATTCAGTGAGGTGTTATTTTTATCTGTTAAATTAATCTTACTATCTTTAAAATACCTTAAATCAGAGGTTTTCAAGTTAATGAACTGAAGAAATTATGTTGTTATAAAGGTAGATTTTCTATACCTAAATTTTCTAATTCTGTGTGTCTTGGTAAGGTCCAGATTTGTATTCATAAATTCACATCAAGGGTTATTCTAGAATTCACACTTTTAGAAAGACTCCCTGAGAACCACACAAAATTACCGTTGGTTTGCAAGGCTGCTACTGTTGCCACCAGTATTTGATTTGGTCATTTTAATTAAAGCCCAAGGAGATCATTTGAGAAATACAAAATAAATTATCATTTTAAACTTTTTATTTTGTAATCTTCCTTAACTAAACTTAAAAGAATCAAGATGAAGTTCATAAAAGTAATGTGAATATTTTATGGGCTGTGAAAACGGTGGATTGTTGGTATAATGGACTACATTTTCATTCAAATCCCTTCAAGTTACAGGCACAAACTGGCTTACTTAAAACTCTAAATTTCACTCTCTAAATTGTATCATAAGAATTAAACAAAACATTCCCAACCTATTACCTAGCATCTTAATTTGGCCAAATGAGTAAATTATGTACAAGCTTTGTGTACTAAGAACTAAACTTTGAGTCAAGAATATTTCTCTCCTTCACTGGTACTCAAAAATAGGTGGCGTAAACCTTAGGCAAACAAGTTACCTTGCAGTGAGGAAGTTCTTGCCATAGAGAGAAAGACAATAGGAATTTTCAGCCTAATTTGTTGTCTTTCCTCTGCAATATTATATAAACTTCTCAGACCATTCAACTACTGCCTCAGCATTCCAGCTTCATAATGAATGTAATATTGTTTATTGGTTATCAATCAGATGAGGTGTCAGGAGAATTAACAGTATTATTCATAAGTTAGTTAACTAGGAGAGAAAAAAGTAAAAGATATTATATTTGGCCACTTAAGTATCAATTTAAATATTATACTGTAAAAGCTCTATATAATGTAAAAGAATTGTTTCATATTGAAGCCAGGCAGTAATTTGAATTTTGAAATCTAACCTCTACCTTCTGTATTTTCATAAAGTGAGTTTTATTTTTTCATTCAGCCTCAGGATACTTTGTGACTTTAACACTAAGAAGATGGCATTGAAAAAAAAAGTGTCCCTCTTCCATAAATTTTTCATTATTTTTCTCACATATTATAAAACTATTGAACAAATTTTCCAAGAATATCAGGAGTTTGATCAGATGTTCCTTGCATTTTAAGAATTTGTTTAGTTAAAGACTATGTTTTGAAATGACAAAAGACAGAAATACACAACATACAAAAATAGATGACAAGCTATATGATTTCTGATTTTGAAAACGTGTATTTATTGTTAATCATAGCAATAAGTAAAATTTTTAATTCTAAACAATGTAGAAAATTTAAGCCCTTTTGTTACTCCTAAAAGTATTCAGAGGGTATTATCTTGGTTAGCATGAGCAGACTAAATTTGAGAGCTGGCATTCAAGTTCTAGTAGATTATTATTTCACCAATGCAAATGGTCTATTTTTACAACCCTTCCAAAGCAAATAACATCCACTTTGTCATTTTGGTATCATTAATGCAACCATATCAAGAAGTGATATGAATTAATACAGAGTCCTAAGTATTTTATTTTCTTTGCAAAGAAGTTAAAAAAGATTGTTTGGTTGAGGATGCTTCTCTCAATTTATTAGTAATTAAATTATTAATAAGAACATATGGTACTACTGCCTTAAAGAATACACTGACTGAAAACATCCAGATTTGACTCCTTCAGCTCACAGTAGACATGAAATGACCCCTTGAGTTTTGGTTCCTGAATAGCATTTTCAAAGCATTTATAAAGGATGGGAGTATTGATATGTCTTAACCTCTTTACAGCACCAGGACGGGGAGAGTCCAGAGTTTGTATGACCAATACGAATCTTAAAGAGTGTTCCGATGTCTCCAACCGTGATCTATAAAGGAACCAAAAGAACCAATTGTTCAATGTAACTTCACAAAACCCATTTAAAAACAGCTAACCTTAGGACATTATATGTCGATAAAGGGATCTGATCCATCAAGAAGATATAAGAATTATAAACATGTATGTATCTAATGATGGAGCATCAGAATACATGAAGCAAAAATGATCAGAACTGAATGGAGAAATAGTCTAAGGATAGGACAACTAGACAGAAGATCAAGAAAGAAAAAGAGGACTTGAACAACATTATAAACCAACTAAGCTAACAGAAATTTATAGCACATTCCATTCAATAACAGCAGAATATAGTTTTCTCAAGTACACATGGCACATTCTCCAGGATAGACTATATGTTATCTCGCAAAACAAGTTTTGAAAATCATACAGACTATATAACTACACTGGAGTGAAACAAAATCAAAACAAAAAGAAAAACTGCAAAATCCACACATGGGTAAATTAAACAATATACTCTTAAGCAACCAGTGAGTCAAAGAAAATGTGAGGGAAATTTTTAAATACTGTGAGATGAATTTTTTAAAAGTAACATACAAAACGTAGAGTATACAATGAAAGCAGAATTGAGAAGGAAATTTTAGATATAATTCCAAAAAATTTGAATGTACTTAAATGAGGAAATCATTTCAGATGGATGCTCATCGATTAGATTGACAAGCTTGCTGTGAGAGAAAACTTCTTTGGAGATTCTTATCTAATAAATCCAGAGACTCTAATCAAAAAGAAGAAAGGAAGAATGGAGGAAGAGGAGGAGGGAAGAGAAGGAAAGAGAAAAGAGAGGGGGAATCATGAATAACATACCTTTACAACTTAAGGAACTAGAAAAAGAAGAGCAAATTGATGCAAAGCTAATAGAAGAAAGGAAATAATAAAGCTTAAAATGGAGATAAAGTAGAGAATCAAAAAATAGAAACAATGAAACCAAAAGTTGGTTCTTTGAAAAGAATAACAAAATTGACAAACATCGAGCTAGCCTAAAGGAGAAAAAAGAACTCAAATTACTAAAATCGGAAATAAAAATAGGGACATTACTACTGGCATTTCAAACTCTTCCAAAAAAATAGAAGAGGTGAGAATACTTCTTAACTCATTCTACAAGGATTACTCTTTAAAAAAAAAAAAAACCCTACAGATAAATACCCCTAAAATTTATAGAGGCAAAAATCTTTTAACAAATTAGCAAACAACTGAATCCAGAAGCATAGTAAAAGTATTATACACCGTGACCAACTGGGATTTATTCCAGGAATAGAGAGTGGTTCAATGTAATACCATTGTAATATACCACACAAATAGCATGAAGAGGGTAAAAAACACTGTCATCTCAATTGATGCAAAAAAAAAAAAAAGGCATTTGACGGCACACACACTTTCATGATAAAAATATTCAACAAACTAGAAATAGAAAGGAATTTTCTGAACATAATAAAGGGAATTTATGAAAAACCCACAGGTAATATCATATTCAAAGGTGAAAGATTAAGAGTTTCTTCCTAATTCAAAAACAAGACAAGAATGCCAGTTTTCATGATTTCTATTCAGCATTATACTGAAAGTTCTAGGCAGAGCAATTAACCAAGAAAAACAATTTTTTAAACATCCAAATTGGAAAGAAATAAAATTATTTCTATTCACAGGTAATATGATCTGATATACAGAAAATCCTGAAAATTCTACCAAAAAAAAACTATTAGAGCAAACAAATGAACTCAGCAAAGGTACAGGATACTAGATCAACAGACAAAAATCTGTTGAATTTCTATACATTAGTAATAAGCAATATGAAAAAGAAATACAACAATTCTATTTACAATACTTTGGTAAAGAATAAAATTCTTAGGAATAAACTTAACCAAGGAGGTGTAAGATTTATACAAGGAAAACTTCAAAACATTGCTGAAATAAACTTAAAAAGACCAAAATAAATGTAAACACATCATGTTCAATGAAATCCCTATCAAAATCCAATGGCCTGTTTTGCAGAAATAGAAAAGCTGATCCTAAAATTCATTTGAAATTGCAAAAGGCCACAAATAGCCAAAGAAATCTTGAAAAATAAGAACAAGATTGGAGGACTTACAGTTTCTAATTTTAAAACTTACTACAAACCCAAGATAATGCAAACTGTACCATACAGGCATAAAGATAGACATATAAATCAAAGGAACAAAATTGAGAGTCCAGAAATAAACCCTAATATCTATGGTCAGTTCCATTTTGACAAGGGTATAAGATTAATGGAGAATGAAGAATATCTTCGACAAATAGTGCTAGGGTAAGTAGATATGCACATGCAAAAGAAGAGAGCTGGACTTTTACCTCACACAACAAAAAAATTTTAACTTAAAATGGATCGAAGAACTAAGAGAAACAAAACATAGGGGTAAGTCTTTGTGACCTTGGGTTTGGCAATGTTTTCTTAGATATGACACCAAAAACACAAGCAACAAAAGGAAAAAAATAGATAAAGTGGACATCAAAATTCAAAATTCCTGTACCTCAAATGATACTATCAGAAGTGAAAAGACAACAGGAGAAAATATTTGCAAATCATACACCTTATAAGGGTTTAATATTCAGGATATATGAAGAACTCTTACAGCTTAACAACAAAAAGAGAAAGCAACACAATTAAAAAATGGGCCAAGGTTTTAAATTGATAATTCTCCAAAGAAGATGTACAAATGGAGAACAATCAATTACATAAAAAGATACTCAATATCATTAATCATTAGGAAAATGTAATTCAAAATCACAATGTGATCTCATTTCTCACCCACAAGATTTGGCTAGAATTTTTTTAATTGACAATAACAAGTGTTGGTGAGGATGTGGAGAAACTAGAATCCTCAAACATTACCTCTAGGAATACAAAATGGTACAGCCACTGTGGAAAACAGGTTGGCAGCTCCTCCAAAAGATAAAGAACTACCATATGACCCAGAAATTCCACTCCTAGGTATATATTCGAAATAAAAACAAAAAAGGTATTAAAAAAAATACTGGCACATGACTGTTCACAGCAGCACTATTCACAATAGCCAAAGGGTAGAAAAAAACCCAAATGACAATCAAAAACGAATAGTAAACAAAATGTGGTATTTCCATACAATAAAATATTATTCAGCCATAAAAAGAAATAAACTAGCGATACATGCTATAACATGGATGAACCTTGAAAGTATGCTAAGTGAAAGAAGCCAGACTCAAAAGGCCATATATTATATGATTTCATTTAGAGAAAATATTCAGAATTGGCAAACTCTTAAAGACAGAAAGCCAACTAGTGATAGCTAGAAATTGGGGAACAGAGAATGGGAAGTGGCTACCTAATGAGGTTTCCTTTTGGAGTGACTAGAATGTTCTGGAAATAGATAGTGGTGATGGCTGAACAATACTGTGAATGTAGCATATGCCACTGAATTGTACACTTTAAAATGGTAAATTTTACTTTGTGGATTTTACCACAATAACAAAGAAAATAAAAGATCTATACAAAGAAACTGTAAAGAAAAAGTTAAGGATAAGGGAAAACAAAAGTTTACTTAAGAACTCTTACAAAAAAAATTCATTAGAACAAATAAAAATGATGATCAAAACCAGCAACAAATTACTAAACTTGAAGCCATCACCTCTACAAACAAGATATAAATGTAGCAAGTCCAGGTCTCAAACAAGAGAGAAGCAAGACAAGAGAAAGAGCTGAAATGTAGCTAGCAATGCTCAGGGAAAAAAAAAATCATTAAACTATAAAAATGATTTCCTGTTGGAGAAGGAAATAAAAATGAGAGGCTAAAGGCACTCTTTTCTTACTACAGAATTCAGAACAATTTAACCCTATACACAATGCGAAGGTATAATTTGATTTAACAGTAAATTTAAAACAATAAAATATCAAAACAACGAAAACAACTCAGACTTTTTGTATAGTCACTTCTAAAACTATTTCTTACACATGCAAAATAATGACAAAGTTTTCGTTTTTGACTTTTACTTGTAGTGACTATTGACACAGAATTTTTTTAATATTAACTCATATGAAATGTATGGAAAGGACAGCTCAAACTAAACTATTCATTTGGTTCCAAATAATTCAACCTCTCCTGTGATATTTGTGGGCTGAATATACAGGCTGTAGTAAACCAAACACACCTAGGAACACATGAAAGTGGGTATTCTGTAAGGATATTAGATACTTAAGGACACTCTTTTTCTGATTTTGATTTTATTCTCTGTCTCTACACAGTTCAAAACAATCTCTCTATGTATCTAGTCATTGATTTAACAGACATTAAATATATGTATATACATATATATTTATATATATGTTTATATATATATATAAAGTGCAAGGTTCTTGACTCTTTTCAAGTCTTGCTTTAGATTGCTCATCTTTCTAACTTTTGTTTAACACATGGTAATTTGATAATAAAAATTATTTGATAATTTTATTTTTGCCTTTTTGGTCCTGACTTTGAGCCTTATCTGTTAGAGCCTCAGCCAGAAAAGCAAGCCCTTGCTCCTGACAGGCCACAAGTATAAAAACAACAAATATTGGCCATCTAGTGGTTCTCTCTATTGTCTCTTATCGTATTACAGTTTTATTTGTGTTTAATCTACTTGAGCATGATTGAGCAAAATTGCCATGAATTATTTTTGATTGATCTTCTACAGGACACATATAGATATAATAGGAAGCACTCAATAGATTGAATTCATTACAAATTATCTACTAGCTATATCACTTATATTATCAGGTTTTACTCAATTTTATTACTTACAGTAAATATGTCTTTATGGCCATCTTGAAATCGAGGTCTATCTGTTCCATACAGATATATGGGGGCTGAACTTCTATGCTGTCCATATAGTGTAATATAAATCTGTGAGCTGGTCCCAGCATTTGGCAAGTCACTGGTGACTATGGAAACTTTCCAGTTACCACCTACAGAAGCACAAGTAACACACAACATTACAGCAACTTATAAAAATGGAAGACTCAGAACAGCAGGTCATCATAAAACTAAGTGAGTTCAAATTAGACAAAACACTATTCTCCATCTTCTCTGGAAAGCCTATAATAACACAGGATTTAGACTTGCCTTTTAACATATTCAATAAAATCGCTGTATCCTACAATATAACTGTGAGAATATTTCCTAGAAGATCTCTAAAAATAAGGTTAGAGAGACTGTTATCCTGTCATGGTTATCCTTGATTCAAAGAGAGTCACTAATATAACTTCTCTTGAGTTATCAGCATTTTGACAAAATATCACCAATATTCTTAGTTCTGTCATGTAATATGTACATTCATAATTATACCTTTCAAGATACTTTGAGTGTAGATATTTAATTTTTCCAAAATAAAATAAAATATGTAATAATTTATATAAGCATAAAATTGGAATCGGACAAGTTAGAAGAAATTTGAGGAGTCATCTGGTACAATTTTTTCACTTATTGTTTAAAGTATCCTTAATTAATAGATGAAGTAACTGAGTTCAAAAAAAATGTTAAGTAAATTTAGTAAATCCCCCAGAAACAAATAAAAACAGTACTAGAAAATATATGGTTCATGATGAATATAACTGCAGTTACTAAACATGGTAATACATTGATAGTGGTATGATACTACTTTCAAGGATTTCAGTTTAATTTTGCCAGGTTTCTTTAGTGTAAACATCAATAACTGATCGATAAGAAAACTAAAGTAATGAAAAATTAGGAAATATACACAAGATTATAGAAGCAAGAATATAAGGCAATAAAAATTTCAGAACTATGGACTTAAATAACATTCTACTCTTTAGACTGTAACTTCCTCTTGCCCATGTTTGAACCAGTGTATTTCTCATCTTGATCCTTCAAATAGTAATCAAATTCTAGAATTAAATTTTACTTATATGGTACAATAAATTTTAACATAATGTATGTTTTTAAAAATCTACTTTAAAACAGGGAATTCTACTTTACTTTTCCAACACATCGTAAAAAGCTGCATTAGGCCACTAAATCATCTAGGTAAACAATCGACAGTAAATAAAAACATCCTTATAACAAATTGAAGGAAAATGATAGGCCATATTTAACAATGGCCAGTTAAATTACAGTTATTAACTGGAAAATTCTATTTTCTACAAAATAATTGATATATTAGTGCTTCTTTGAATAAAATGAAATAAAGAGCTTCAGCTTCTGCTGTCTTAGAAATGCAGCAAAAGAGTTCAGGGTAGAATCAATACTTGCTAAATGTACAAGGATCAAATCAATTTTTTAAATTATATTTTTCAAAAACTAAGATGAAAAAGGATAAACAGCATAGGAATAGAAATAAAAATGAAAATAATAAAATGTGATATGTTTATCATGGCATTTTGTACCTCTTTAAATCATTAAAACCTTAACTTTGGAAGGGAATAATGTAAAAATTGAAGTAGACTCTAAAGATCATGAACCAAGATTCATCTTCTAGTTGATAACTAATTCATACTTGAATCAATCAATAGCCAACAAGTCATTGAGTCATTACTATATGTCCAGTGTCATGGGCAGGAGTAGATGAAAAACATAAAATGGTGTCATTGTCCCCCACTGGCTTCTAATGTATATGAGGTAGTAAGGCCAACATACCAAAAAGGTAATAAAAAAAATCGGAATATTCTATTTTTAAAATTTTATTAGTTTCAAGTATCCTGTACATTGGCTAGACAGACAATTTATATAATTTATAAAATGATCCACCTAATTGCTCTTTATCTCCTCTGGCTCTCCACCTAGCCATTACATTAATGCTGACTGCATTCCCTATGCCATATTCCCCAACCCCATGATTATCTATCAACTACTAATCTGTACTTCTTTAACCCTTTACTCCTTTCAACCAACTCCACAAACCTCCTCCCCTTTGGCCATCACCAGATTGTCCTCTATATCTGTGAGTCTGTTTTTGATTATTGTCCTTTTTGTTCCTCAGATTCCACAAATAAGTGAAATCATATGGTATTTACCTTTCTCTGACTTATTTCACTCAGCATAGTAACTTCTAGATCCATCTATGTTGTTGCAAATGGAAAGATTTCATTTTTTTAATGGATGAGTAATATTCCATTGTACATATGAACTGTAACTTCTTTATCCAATTGTCTGTTGATGGGCATTTATGTTGCTTCCATACCTTGGCTATTGTAAATTGCGCTGCCAAGAACGTAGGGGTGCATAGATCTTTATGAATTATTGTTTTGTTTTTCTTTTTTTGGATAAATACCCAGAAGTGTAATTGCTAGGTCAAAAGGTATATCCATTTTTAATTTTCTGAGAAACTTCCAGACTGTTTTCCATAGTGGCTGTACCAATTTACAATCTCACCAATAGTGTATGAGGGTTTCCGTTTCTCCTCATCCTTGCCAACACTTGTTGTTCTTTGATTTATTGATGATAGCCATTCTGACAGGTGTGAAGTGATATCTTGTTGTGGTTTTAATTTGCATTTCTCTGATGATTAGTGACCTTGAGCATCTTTTCATATGTCTATTGGCCATCTGTATTTCCTCTTTGGAGAAATATGTTTAGGTCTTCTGCCTATTTTTTAATTGGACAGTTTGATTTTTTGTTGTTGAGTTGTAGGAGTGCTTTATATATTTTGGATATTAACCTTTATCAGATGTATCATAAACAAATATCTTCTCCCATTTAGTCGGCTGTCTTTTCATTTTGTTGATGGTTTCCTTTGCTGTACAAAAACTTTTTAGTTTGATGTAGTCCCATTTGTTTACTTTTTCTTTTCTTTCCCTTACCTGAAGAGATATGTCTGAAAATAAATTATTAGTAGCAATATCAGAGAGATTACTGCTTATATTTTCTTCTAGAAGTTTTATGGTTTCAGGTCTTACGTTTAAGTTTTTAACCTATTTTGAGTATATCCTTGAATATGGTATAAGAAGGTGGTCCAATTTTTCTTTTTTTCTTTTTTTGCATGTATCTGTCCAATTTTCCCAGCACTACTTATTGAAGAGATTGTCTTTACCCTATCATATATTCTTGCCTTCTTTGTCAAATATTAAGTGAGCGTATAGGCATGGGTTTATTTCTGGGCTCTCTATTCTATTGATCAATGTATCTGTTTTTATGCCAGTACCATGCTGCTTTGATTACTGTGGCCTTGTAGTATAGTTTGATATCAAGTAGTGTAATACCTCCAATTTTGTTCTTCTTTCTCAAGATTTCTGTGGCTATTCAAGGTTTTTTATGGTGTCATATAAATTTTAGGATTATTTTTTCTAGCTCTTTGAAAAATGTCTTAGTATCTTCATAAGGATTGCGCTGAATCTACAGATTGCTTTGAGTAGTATAGCCATTTTAATGATGTTGATTCTTCCTACCCATGAGCATGGTATATGCTTCCATTTATTTGTAACTTCTTCGCTGCCTTTTTTCAATGACATAATTTTCTAAGAACAGGTCTTTTATCTCCTTGGTTAATCTGATTCCCAGGTATTTTATTGTTTTCGATGCAATTGTAAATGGGATTGTTTTCTTAATTTCTCTTTCCAAAAGTTCATTATTGGTATATAAAAATGCCACTGACTTTTGAATATTAATTTCATAACCTTCATCTTTACTGAATTCATCGATTAGTTCTATCAGATTTTTGGTGGAATCTTTAGGGTTCTCCATATAAATTATCAAGTCATTGGCAAACAATGAGAGTTTTACTTCTTTTTCAATTCGGATACCTTTTATTTCTCTTTCTTGTCTTATTGCTGTGGCTACGACTTCCAATACAGTGTTGAGGAGTGGTGAAAGTGGGCATCCTTGTCTTGCTCTTGATCTTAAGGAAAATGCTTTTAGCCTTTCCCCACTGAGTATGATGTTAGCTGTAGGTTTGTCATATATGGCCTTTATTATGTTGAGGTATGTTCCCTCTATTCCCAATTTCCTGAGAGTTCTTATCGTAAATGGATGCTGGATTTTGTTGAATCCTTTTTCTGCCTCTGTTGATGTAATCATATGGTTTTTATCTTTTAATTCATTAATGTGGTGTATCACATTAATTGATTTGTGGATATTGTACCAAGCTTGCATCCCGGAAATAAATCCAACTTGATCACGATGTATATTTTTACTGTATTGCTGAATTTGGTTTTCTAGTATTTTGTTGAGTATTTTTGCATCAATGTTCCTGAGAGATATTAGCATATAGTCTTCTTTTTTTGGTAATGTCTTTGTATACTTTTGGAATCAATGTGATGGTGGCCTCATAAAAGGAGTTAGTGAGCCTTTCCTCTTCTTGAATAGTTTAAGAATAGGTGTTAATTCCTCTTTGAATGTTTGGTAAAATTCACCCATGAAGCCATCTGGTACAGGACTTTTGGTTTTTTGGTAGGTTTCTGATTACTGATTCAATTTCATTGGTGGCAATCGGTTGGTTCAGACTTTCTGTTCCTTTTTGACTCAGTCTTGAGAGACTGTATGTTTCTAAGAATGCATTCATTTCTTCCAGATTGTTCAATTTGTTGGTGTATAATTTCTCATAGTATTTCCTATGATCTTTTGTATTTCTGTAGAGTCTGTAGTTATTTCTCCTCTTTTGTTTCTGATTTTATTTGAGTCCTCTCTCTTTTTTTCTTGATGAGTCTGGTTAAGGGTTTGTCAATTTTATTTATCTTTTCAAAGAATTAGCTCTTGGTTTCATTAATCTTTTGTACTGTTTCTCTAGACTATTTCATTTATTTCCTCTCTGATCTTTATTATTTCCTTTCTACTTACTTTGAAATTTGTTTGCTGTTCTTTTTCTAGTTCTTTTAAATGTAAGATTAGATTATTTATTTGAGCTTTTTCTTGTTTCTTGAGGTAGGCCTGTATTGCTAGGAATTTCCCTCTTAGGACTGCTTTTGCTGTTTCCTATAGATTTTGAGTTGTTGTATTTTCATTTTCATTTGTCTCTAGGTATCTTTTGATTTCTTCTTTGCTTTCATTGTTAACCCATTCATTGTTTAGTAGCATGTTATTTAACGTCCATGTGTTTGCGTATTTTCTAGTTTTTTTTCTTGTAGTTGATTTCTAGTTTCACACCACAGTGATCAGAGAAGGCAGTTGATATGATTTCAATCTTCTTAAATTTATTGAGACTTATTAACATGTGATCTATCCTGGAAAGTTTTCCATGTGCACTTGAGAAGAATGTATATTTTGAGGCGTTGGGGTGAAATGCTCTGAAAATATCTTTTAAATCCATCTGGTCTAGTGTGTCTTTTAGGTTCATTGTTTCCTTGTTGATTTTTTTTTTTCTGGAGGATTTGTCCATTGGTGTCAATTGGCTGAACATTCGTAATGTAAGATATGGTGTAGTAAGGCCAGGTAACAGAAAAATTAACAAAATAAATAAGAAAAAGAATTTTAATTTAAAAAAAAACTAGCAAAAAAATCAGTAGAAATTAAATAAAGAAGGTAGAAAATCTTGTGTCATAATCTTTGTAAAGCAGAACTCAAAGAAAAAATGACACATAAGATTTCAGAAATTTGTAGGATACTTAATCCAGCTTGCTCAGCAACATTATAGGAGTAAGAAGAAGAGTAGATAAAATTCTAAAAACCTTCTTAATATTCATTCACCATTAGGCCCCCATCTGTAAAAGAGTAAGTGGAAGGGGTAAATGGGCTGGAGAAAAACAGGATGCAGGGAGTAGACAAACAGCTTAATGAAAGACTAAAATTACCATAACAGATACAAAATAACTAGAAAAATTCGAATACCCCCATATCTTCTAAAAATAATAAATTTATAGCTAAAATTTTTTCACAAAGAACTACAGGCCCAGATGGTGAATTTTCTACCAAGTCTTTAGGAAACATATACCAATCTTACACAAACCCTGTGGAATAGTTTCCAGCTCATCATATATGATGAGCATTACTGTTATACCAAAACCAGACAAATGAATAAAAAAACTACTGAGCAATAACCCTCATGGACATAAATGAAAATATTCTCAACAAAATATTAAAAAATCAAGTCAACCACAGCCTTCCGGTTCATCCCAGGAATGCAAACCTTTTTAACATTTGGAAATCAATGTAAATCATCATACTAACATAATGGAAGAAAATGTATCTGATCTCAATAAATTCTAAGAAAAGAATTTGCCAAATTAAATGCCTTTTCATGATAGAAATGCACTATTGGAAATGATGGAAATGAGGAACATTTTGTTGGAAGGTGGAGTAAAGGCAATTCTTGTTATGAAGTGTCAGAGAAGTTGGCTGAAATGTGCTCTATTATTCAGAGATGGAAATAGAACATATAAGTGATGAATTTGGATATTCAGCTGAGGAGATTTCAAAAGTATGAAAGGTAGACCTGGTTTCTCCTTGTTGCTTATGGTAAAACGTAAGAGGAAAGAGAAATTCTGGAAGAAATTGTTAAACAAAAAGGAACCAGCACTTAATGGTTTGGAAAATTCTCAACCTATCCCAATATTATCTTCTGGAAACAGTCAAGGGCATGGCAGGAAAACTATGCTAAAGAGATTAGGCATGTGATTTATGGATCTAATCAACCATCTCAGCAGAAGCCAGAGGTAGAGATGGAGTTATCCAGGAAGGCTCCATAGAGACCTCTTATGTCTATTGATGTAGATCCCCATGACATACACAGAAGACCAACAAGATTTTCAAAAATTTTATCCAGCAGGTAAAAAGAACAGTAATGGGATGAAATGAGAGATGACTCTAAGGACCAAAGAGGGTGGAGCCACTGCACTGGTGGGCTGATAGAGCAGGGCAACCCACTGGGAGGACAAGAAGACTGGGCTGTTGTCCGAGGCGGGCCAAGAGAACAAATCAGTAAGACATAAACGAATATTCTCAGGCCTTGAAATCTAATGGTACTTTCCCCTACTGGGTGTCAGACTTGCTGAGAAGTGCAACATTTTTTTCCTTCTAATTTCTCCCTTTCAGAATGGGAATGTCTATTCTATGCTTGTCCCACCATTGTATTCCGAAAGCAGATATGTTTTCGATTTTTGCAAGTCTGCAGATGGAGAAGAATTTTGGCCCAGGATAAATGATACCCAGTGTCTTATCCATACATGATTTAGATGATATCAAAGGTAAGATTTCAAATTTTTTCAGATGATGATATTTAGATGATATTTTGGACTTAAAGTTGAAGCTGGGACGGTTAAGACTTTAGGGAATGTTGGGATGTGGTAAATGCATTTCGCACATGAAAGACAAGAATTTTCCAGGGCCAGAAGAACTATTGTGGGTTAAACTGTGTCCTCAAAAAGATATGTTCAAGTCCTTATTTCTGGTAACTGTGAATGTGACTTTATTTGGAAACACGGTCATTGCAGATGTAACTAATTAAGATGAAGTCACACTTGAGTAGGGTGGGCTTGGACAATGATGACTGGTGTCTTTACAATAAGAGGAAAAGAGATACAGAGACAGAGGGAAGGATGCTAGACATATATTGGAATTATTCAGCTGCAAGCCAAAGAATGCCAATGATTGCCTGCAACCACCAGAAGCCAGGAAGAAGCAAGGAAGTTTCTTCCTCTTGAGCCTTCGAAAAGAACAAGATGCTGCCATCACCTTGATTTCAGACTTCTAGCCTCCAAAACTGTGAGAGAATAAATTCCTATATCCAGGCAACCTTGTCTATGGTATACCTGAGAAAACTAAGAAAAAAGTAACTATATTTATAAATTGTGCTATATAAATGAATACAACTTAGCTATCAAAAGGCATAAACTACTGGCATAAAAAATGTGGATAAATATCAAGATTTACGCTGACCAAAATATTTGTGACAAAAGACCATATACTGTATGATTTCACATAAGACATTCTGGGAAAAGTAAATTTATTTGAAGTAACAAGAAGCAAATGAATTCTTTCCTAGAGACAGGTACTGGAAATATCTACAAAGAGCATAAATAAACTACTTGAGATGGTAGAATTATTCTATCTTGATTAAAGTGGTAGTTATACAGGTGAACTCAATTATCAAAACTCATCACGCTATAACTTAAAATGTATTTTATTTATGTAAAATTAAACCTCAATTGATGGTTTTAAATGTCAAATAAATGAAAATTTGTAAAAGACATACTGAAATGGTCAACTTGAGTGAAAGAAAAGCCACACAAATGAAAAAAGGACTGATTTCTTTCATTTCAAATAGCTCATACAATCAATAAAACAAAACTAAACATGGATTTCACAATAGAAAAATAGATAAGAATATGAATAAGCAATTCATTTAAAAAACACCCAACTGGCAAAGAAACAGAAAGTATGTTCAACCACCCTTATAACTAAAGAAAGGCAAATCAAAACAAGACATTATTTTTCATCTGATTGGCAAAATCTTTAGTTTTAAAGTATCTAGTGCTGTGAGGGTGGGTCTTCTCACACACTTTGAAATCTACAGTGTGGTCTTCTCAAACTATACTGGCATCAGTGTAGTTTTCTGTACTCGTTTTGAAGGGCAATTTGGCAACATCTATGAAAATGTACAATGCACATACCCTTTGATCTAATAGTCTTACTGCTATAATTTACTGTACAAATATACTCACAAAGATGCCAAACTATGTGTACTAAGGACATTCTTCAAGAGATTCCTTTGAATAATAAATATTTGGATAAAACCATGTATCTTTTAATATGAAATGGGTCAAAGAAATTATGAAACAGCCATAATGAACTATACAATGCAACAATTTTAAAAGAATGACTAAAGCAAAATATGGATACAGTAATTTGGATACAGTAATCTCAATTTTGTAAATAAAAAGCATATCCATAGATATACATGCTGACACGTGCATTTGAAATTGAGGAAAAATTGAATATATCTTTCAAAAGAGTTTAAAAGTTGGAGATGAGGAAAGGCTAACTTTTCATTTTATATGAGCCTACCCTATATGATTTTTACTATGTGTGATATTACTTTTAACTTTTTAAATAAGCATACAGATATAAAAGGAAAAAATGGTATAATTTTAAATGATGAATTACATATTATGAATAGCTCTTTAGGAGTATCACAATTTAAGAAAATTGTGTCTGAGTTCTTCCAAAACAAAATAATATTTTCACCTTGTGATAATTCTCTATAGAATTATCCTTTGACATATCCAGAGTTCCTTATAATCATTTGCCAAGTGTTCTTCCCAGTAAACTATAAGTAGCTCAGAGAACAAGAAAATCTTTGATGACCTACAAGCAATGTCAAACAGGAAGGACTGAACAATTTCTAGAAGTCAATATGTTGCAACTTTAAGTGCTACAATAAATGTGTACCTCTGGCCACAGGATGTCATAACTTTTTGATTAATCTGAACAGTTTTATCATAAGGAGTGGAGAGTAGTAGAAAGAGAAAATCTTTGAAGTCTACACACAACCATCTTGCAATATACATGTTGAAATTTGGTTTTAGATAAAAGTAACAACCTGTCTCAGTTTCTTCATTTAGAAAATGGAAATTATGCACATTTATTTTTTAATGAGAGTTATAACATTTGCTAAGCACATAATAGTATCTGGTGCATAAAAATCACTTAATAAAGGGAAGTTATTATTATTGTAATAAAAGGAAGTTATTATTATTGTAATTGCTATAGGATTACCTTTTTTCTATCAATTAGACCAGGCACGTCAACAGGGCCACTATCACTCCTACAGGAGGAAAATTAGTTGTTGAAGGTCAAACAGCTTAAATATTACAATGGTTCATGGGTCTTCTAAATTTAACCCCAACCAACAAAATATTATTCCTTAGTATTTAATTTATCTCATTAGAAGGCAATAAAAAAACATTTGATAAAGAATGAATTAGGCTAAAAACTCACTTAAGAATTGCATATACAGTTATCCTTTGTAAATTTCAAATAATAAAATGTTTATATAAATGAAAATTAATCTCATGAAGTATAAAATTAGAGAAATAGTGCTTGTGCCAGTCTACACACCTGCATGACTGCAATTCATATATGCAGCAATAAAAAGAAAGAGGAAATAAAAGAGACCAGTCTCCAAAATATACTTAGGTAGCCATTGGATGACAGAGGTGTCTGTAAGGAAATTTATATTGGTGGGTGTTAGACAAATATAAATCACAAATACTTGGAAATAAACCATTGGAAATCTTATTCCAAGGAAGACAACAAGCAAAGAATGTTTAATCTCAGCTACTATTGTTTGAAGGAGATTGATTCTGTGAAATCAGAAGTAGCCATAAAATAATTTCTGAGTAGTAGGAGGTACAGAACTAATGGAAGAGAAATGTTTCTTTAATCACTCCAAAAAGCCTTCCTTTTGGCTTTCTACCTCCTAAAGTAGCAAAATGCCAATGTGAGAATCTAATACAATGATGAACTGCTTTACAAATAGGCAGGTCACTGTGTATGGTTGTCCGTGGCACTCTTCAGCAGCATGCTGTTTCTCAGCACTAAGCTGACTTGAATCCAGCATCTATCTAAGGTCTCTATTTTTACCCAAGAATGGAAGGCCCAACGCTACTTTACAGACTGTGTACTCAGCAATAGGGGAAAACCCCAAGCTAGGCACTTGGGGCTATGGTGTCCAGCTGCTGGTTGGAGTTTGAAGAAGAAGAAAACAAAAAAACATAAGACTCACCAAAGCAATTTTGAAAGAGAACAAAGTTGGAAAATTTTATACTATCTGGTTTTAAGGCTTACTGTGAAGCTACAGTAATCAAGATGGTGGGATTTGACATACAAATAAACACACAGATCAATAAAATAAAATAGAAAGTGCAGAAATACTCCGACGCATATGTGGTTCACTGATTTTTACAAAACACTATCCTTTTCAACTGAAAATATTCCAGTGGGAAAAGAACGGTCTTTTCAACAAAGAGTAATAGAATAACTAGATGTCCATATGAAATAAAATGAATCTCAGCCCTTACCTCCTATCATATACACAAAATAACTTTTAATGGGTCAAATAGACCCAATTTAAGAACTAAAACTATAAAACTCCTAAAAGAAAGCATAGGAGAAAATCTTGTCATTGAGCTAGGCAGAGATTTCTTCATAAGATCTGAAAGATATAAATCATAAAAAGAAAATTGAACTTTACCAAAATTAAAAATTTCTGCTCAACCAAAGTCTCACCATTAAGAAATGAAAAGGCAGATCAAAATTACAACTAAATAACAGAACAAGCACCACTGAGAACCACGTGAAGACTAGCTAAACAGGAGTCCTATAACCAAGAATATAAAGAAGCAGCCATGCCAAGACTGGTAGGAGAAGCAGAGACATCAATGGTGACACATCCACATGTAGTGGTTAAGAAACAGGAGGGATATCTAGCCTGCAGAGTTCCCCCTAAGGAACAAAGGGTCCACACCCCACAGGGCTCTCCAGCCTGGAGCACTAGTGCTGGAAAGAGGACTCCCCATAATATCTGGCTGAAAAACAGTGGATTCTCTCCAAGTAAGATGGATGGCTGCAGGAGACCCAGGCATCCTCTTAACGGGCCTGCACGAAGACTCACGCAAGAACACTCACCCTAAGTTCCCACCAAGAAACAGTCGCTTGAAATGTGCCAGGGACATATGAGGAAGAAGTGAATTGTCTGTCTTCAGGGTGAGAACTGGAGAAGCAGTTCCTCCCCAGAAAGAGGCACTGGCAGGCACCACTGTTCCTTTGCTGAGCCTTCCCATCACACAGACAGCAGGTGCATTCAGGCACAAATTTAAGTCTCTATCATGTTGGCTAACATTGCTCACCACACCTTTGTGATCCCCTGAGTCCCTACCTCACCCAACCACACACTAGCCTGAACCTCTTTCAGTGGCTGCTCCTCAAAAGCTGTTGGCCTCAGTCCACATTGTGGACTTTTCTAAAATCTCTCAAAGTTCCACAAACCCCAAACAACAGCAGCCAGCCTCAGCATCTCCTGTACTTCTTGCAAAACAGCACCTAGCACTAATGGCAGTGGATTTGTTCCCAGCGTAGCCTCTATCAGGGACCTCCAAGCCCAGTACAGGCAGCTACTAACTGCAGAGCATTTTGTAGCACCTACCAGTTTGCCCCAGGCCAAGAACAGGCAATGGCTGACCTGGACCTGCACTGGCAGACCTCCCAAGGGGCCCCAGAACTAACACACCCTGTGGTTGAATTCAGACCACACCAGAGCAGCATCTAATTAGTTCCACAAACAATGTGCCCAAAAGGTCCATTTTGGATAAGGAGGGGCGGGATGGATGGGAGCTTTTTGAAGAATGCCTCCAAGACAACTAATGTCCCCGGGGGCAGGGGGAAGGAATAGGTCCAATAGAAGAGCCGATATGCATTTCTATGCTGATAGAGATTTACATGGGGAAGGATTTAGTAATAAATGAGTGACAGTCAATTTTTAACATCAAGGAAAACAAAAGGTAGCTCAAGAAAGGAAATGTAGTCAGAATACACTAGAGGTTCAACTTAGGAACAATATTTACATGGTTCCAAGTGGTAATTAAAACAAAAACTCTGAACAGTGATTTTTTTGTTTATTTTTTTAGTTTCAAGTATACAGTACATTGGTTAGACATTTATATAGTTTATAAAACAACCCCCTTAATTGCTCCTTCTCTCCTCTGGTTTTCCACCTAGCCAATATATTAATGTTAACTTTATTCCATATGCTGTGCTCCTCATCCCCATGACTTTTTTAAAAATTATAACTTTTTTAAAAATTATAAGATAGGGACAGGAAGTATAGGGTGGGAGGTGAAAGATATAAATAGACAAAATCTAAAATTGAAAAAAATCACTATTTTTAAAAATATAAAATAAACAGCAGAAAAGCTAAAAGTTTTTAAGGTATATGTCTCTGGAATGGGAAGTAAGTATCTAAAGAGTCATAAAGTGGTCTTTTTTTTTTAATTTTGAGCCTTGTACTTGATTTTTCAAAACTAATTAATCATATATGACTTTAATAAGAAATAAAAGTGCAAACGGAAGGATTCACAATCCAAAATACAACGTATGAGCTGGACAATCTGCCAGTATGGGCTCACTATCTGGTTTTAGCTCTTAATGCCCTACAGGAACCATTGGGCCACCCATCTGCAGATATCTGTAGCTGTCTGCTAACTAGGCAGTCATTGTGGACCCCATTCCTATCCCACTCAATAGCACACAAGGGTTAAGTTGGACCTATCAAGACGTTCAATATCACTCCAATACTTCATATCAATCAGACACTTCATGGTAACTGAATTTATTGAACCAAGTCAAAGTCTACATTATAATGATGCCTGTTGGACAGCCAAACAGAGCATATCAGGCTGATGTCAATATTAACCTCCTGAAGGAATAGAGCACCAGCCAGTATCCCCATAATACTAACTTCCCTTCTGGAAGGGTGAGAGAGCGAGAATGAGTTCTATGAAACAGGACAGAGTTTAGTGTGCACATTGGTATATACTAATGGGTGAATAGGGAAAAAGTAAACACAGGTATGACATTATAAATCTAGAGAGCCTTCTGTTGGTCCAAGTCATTCTTCACATAATAAGTTATTTGATAGAGAATTCCCACTGTATAATCGTCTTATATTTAAATGTGAGTCTAAAAGAACTCTCAATATCATATAAATAACAGGGAATTATTATTTTGAATTTTCTACAACAGCTTCATAAGAATAAATGAGCTATATATGTATATAAGTGTATGGATATTCATATATATGAATATTTAATATTTAATGTCACTTATTTCTCACTATTATCATCCTGATATAATAAATCTCTATTATGTAGAAGTCATGTTTCTCCATGAATCTAACACCCCATTTTAATTTACTTGGTTATATTAATTCACCTGAACTTTAGGTAGTTTATTTAAGTAGTAGTTTGTAGATTCCAGTAACTTGTAAATATCAGTTTTACAGGAGTGATGTCACTGAGATGGTAGTGTAGGAGATCCCAGTCTCCATCCCCCCAAAAAGATCAACAATTAGATGGCTATCCATGAACATAAAAAGTGCTGGAAGAGTTCAGGAGTCCACTTAAGAAACTTCAGCAAGAGAATGGAACAAAACACCTGAGAAAAACCACACAAGAGAGAGAAAAAAAAAAACAGCTTCATTCGCCCTAGATCATCTCATCATCCATGCCAAACACAGCTCAGCACCAAGAGAGAACTCCTCAACTAAAAAGAGTTCCTCTCACTGGGAGACGGAAAGGGGGGTGAGCAAATAGCTTCCCCAGTTTTCAGGGTACCAGAAAGATCCACTTCAGTTTCACCTCACCCAGAGATTGGCAAAGTTATATAAAGATGGCTAGCAACAAGGAAGAAGAGCAAGGGTTCCCAGTATAAGCCCCACAGCAGGACAACCATGGTTCCAAGTGACTTGCTTGTAGAGGACCCCAGCATCTTTCCCCACTGAAGAAACCAACGGCCAGCAGAGCTCCCATAGGCCCCCTGCAGATTTCACCAGTTTTTACTCCACAAGTATTCACATTCAAAGACACCAGCCACCTGAGTCCCTCCCTACACCCTCCCACCTGCACCTGCTGGAGGCTGAGATCCATACCAGCAGCTCGTGCCCAGCTCTCTGACACTACATGAGAGCAAGATGCCAGCCCAGACCCCTGCAGTCAAGGCCAATGCCTCCGGCTGTGTACTTCTACTCCAACAGCCTAACTTGTTTTCAGCCTCTACCGCCATGTACACACTTATGGTGAGATCCTAGAGTCATTGAAATGCACACTGACAGGCAAAGTCCCCACAACTGCTTGTAGGCCCAAATTCAGCCTTATCTCCAGTCACTGGCTTCAATCACTGGGCTCACCTGTAGCTAGCCCCACCAGCTGTGCACCCAAATGCTACCACAGGAGTACACACCAACAGACAGGCCCCCACTGCTATTTATGGGCCTGACTCTGGCCCCATCTCCCGTCATTGTCCTGAACCACTTATAGCCAGCCAGCCCAGCTACAGACTTGCATGTTCCCAGGCTGACTTCTGACACTGGCCTCCACTGCCATTTACCCATGATCAGACCAAGCAGACATGGTGGTGCATGCCAACAGCCATGGCCCCTACTCCCAGCATCCTGTGCACCCAAAGTTGGTCCTGACCCTTATTTATTGCCCTTGGAGATCATCACTATGTGAGTGTTTGCAACCAGTCCCTGCCACTACACAGGCAAATACAGTTGGCCATTAGAGCCAAGTAAATGTGTGCATACCACCACCTCTGACCACCACTGCTACATTCCATGATTCCTAGCTGCTGCATCTGGAGGCATGGCTGGGTAACCTTGCAGTTTCTTCAGAACCCCTGCAATGCTAGCAAAGGACCACCCAGTTGTTGATGCTGTGGGCCCCAGTGGCCTGAGCCCATAAGTCACTGCATCCCACTGGACTCAGAACCGCAATGAAACCCAAAACTTGGCATGCTGTATCACTAAACCCAAAGTCACAGCATGCTCCAGCATGGCCCTGCCCACAGATAAACATTTTTCCTTTAAGAAGTCAGTCCATAAAGTTTGGAAGAGGGGATTGCTTCTTCAAATGCACAGATACCTATACAAGATTACGGGAATTATGAAAAATCAGAAGAACATGACTTCACCAAAGGAAACTGTAAACCTCTAGTAACTGACCCTAAAATAATGAAGATACAAGAAATGTCTGATAAAGAATTCAAAACAATTGTTTTAAAGATGTTCATAAACTACAAGATAATAAACAAATCAATAAAATCAGAGAAACAATACAACAAAATGAGAAGTTCAACAAAGTGATAGAAAACATAAAAACAATCAAACAGAAATTTTGCAGCTGAAGAACAAAATTAACTGAAGAATTCAATAGAGTTTCAACAGCAGACTTGAAGAAGCAGCAAAATGAACCAGTGAGCTTGAAAACGAAGACATACCATTTTAAATTATGCTCCTCTAGTCAGAGGAACAAAAGAAAATGGAATAAAGAAAGCCTATGGAATTCACAGAATATCATTAATAAATATAATATATGCATCATCAGAGTCCTAGAATGAAAAGACAGAAAGGGTTAGGAAGTTTTTAAAGAAATAATGACTGAGAAATAACAATAGGGAGAGAGCTGGACATCCAAGTTCATGAAACTAATATGTCACTCCAAATTTCAACCCAAACAATCTTCTCCAAAACATCTCATGGTAAAACACTCAAAAGGAGGGGAAAAAAATGGCGATGATAGTGGCTCTGGTCATCCCTCTGGTGACCAAATCAAAGTTGTGACAGAAACAAGAAACAAACAGCAAGGAAAAATTGCATGGGATCTAATGAACAAGCCATACAACTAGGGAGAAATCTGAGAAATCTAAGAAATCACCCTGCAATGGCAGAAGGTAGGACAGGGCAAGGACGCAGGGCTACCAGGTCTCGAGCAGCTTAGATGGAGGCTGTGGCAGTGGCAGAAGCCTCTTAAAGGTGCTGCATCTGTGAGCAGATTTTGGTGGTGATGGACCTGCTCACTCTGAGCACCAGTGCCAATTGAGCTACACTCTGAGGGCACCTGGGACTTACAGGGAGACATGTCGGAGGGAGGACCTAGGCAATACTTGCTCTGTACAGAGGTGCCGGCAGTATCCATTGTTCCTTGTTGAGCCCTCTTCCCTCCCAGTGTGCAGACACAGTGGAGATGTCATCATACTGGATAACAGAGGTCACTCTGCCCAAAGGATTCCCTGAAACTCCACCTCTCCCAACTCATGGCCCCAGTCAAGTCACACCCAGGTGTATCCTCAGTGAGTTAAGTGCTCCTTGCTGAGCAGCACAAAGACAGCTGGCCTCAGTTTCTGGTGTGGCCAACCGCTCTCAGGACTGTGCCACTGGACACCCACTTCACAAATCCACACTAATAAGACCAGGAGATTTAGGAGCTTTGCTTAGTACATAGAAAGGGACACGGATAGGCAGTCAAAATGGGAAGACAAAGCAGCAGAAACCATATGAGAGAACAGAATAGAGATCCAGATAGAATGGAGTCAAGTAATCTAACAGATGCAGAGTTCAAAACACTGGTTATAAAGATGATCACTGAACTTTTGGGAAGTGTAGATTAATTCAGTGAGAACTTCAATAAAAAGATATTAAAAAAATCATAAAAATGGAAATGGAAATTATAAAAGCAAACCAGTGTGAAATGAAGAACACATTATCTGAGATGACAAATATATTAAATGGAATAAACAAAGTGAATAAAGAAGAAGCTGAAATGGCCTATCTAGAAGATGAGAAAGCCAAGGACATTTAATCAGAATGGCAAGAAAAAAGATGCCAAGACTATAAAAATAATTTAAGGAGCATATGGGACACTATTAAAGGTCAAAATATCCATCTGATCAGAGTATCTGAAGGAAAACAAGATATTGAACAGCCTTTTAAAGAAATAATGATGGAAAACTTCCCTTATCTGGTAGAGGAAATAGACATACAACCCCAGGAAGCTCTGAGAGTTCCAAGAAAGAGGAACCCAAAGAGGCCCACACCAAGACACTTCATAATTAAAATGCCAACGGTGAAATAAAAAGAGAATCTTAAAAGCAGCAAAAGAAAAGCAGTTAGTTACCTACAAAGGTACACCCATATGACCGGCAGCTGATTTCTCAAAAGAAACTATGCAGGACAGAAGGACTTGGCACAAAATAGTCGACGTGATGAAAACCCAGGATCTACAACCAAGAATACTTTATCTAGTATATAGCACTTTATCAAGCATATAGTACTTTACTAAGTACTATATACTTGAAACTAAAATAAATAATATTTTAAATCCTAATAAAAGACTGAATGAACTCCTATAAACATATATATAAACACACTCTAAAATTAAAGACAACGAGAGAATTTTAAAAGTAGTAAGAGGAAAAATACATATTTATTTTGTACAAAAGAACCCCCATAAGTCTATCAGTAGATTTCTCAAATAGAAACTTTACAGGCCAGGAGAGAATGAGATGATATATTAAAAGTGATGAAAGAAAAAAACTACGAACCAAGAATATTTTACTGAGCAAATATGTCCTTCTGAAACAACAGTGAGATAAACAAAACAAAAGCTGAGAGAGTTTATCACAACTAACCCTGCCTTACAAGAAACGCTAAAGAGTTCTTTAAGCTGAAATTTAAGTACACTAAATGGTAACGTAAAAACATAAAAATACATAACACACTGGTAAGGTAAGTATATAGTCAGATTCAAAATACTCTAATGTTGTAATATGGTGCTGTTTTAACCACTTAACTCTATTATAAAGGTTAAAGAACAAAAATATTAAATATATTAAATATAGCTGTGACGATAATAATTTTTTAATGAATACACAATATAAAAAGATGCAAGATGTGATATAAAAAGCATAAATTGGTGGGGGGAATAAAAAGAAATAGTTTTTATGCAATCAAATTGTAATTAGTTTAAATGACTGCTATAACATGTTCCAAATAAGCCTCATGGTAACATAAAATGAAAGTCTACAGTAAATACACACAAGATAAAAGAACCAAAGCATATCACTGCAGAAAATCAAATCACAAAGGAATACAGCAAGAGAGGAAGAAAGGAACTACAAAATAGCCAGAGCAAAATTGACAAAATATTATTAGTAAGTCCCTAGCTATTGATAATTATAATAAATGTAAATGGATTAAATAATACAATTTAAAAAGGTAGAGTCTCTCAATAGCTAAAATTAACAAGATCCAACCATATGATGCCTATAAGAAACTCAGTGCAGCTTTAAAGATACACATAGGCTTAAAGTGAAGGAATATAAAAAAAGATATTCCACATAAATGAAAACCAAAAGAGTGCAGATTCAGCTGTACTAACATTAGACACAACAGACCTCCAGCCAAAAACTGTCACAAGAGACAAAGTAGGTTATTACATAATGATAAAGGAAGGGGTCAATTCATTGAGAGGATATGTCAATACCTCTCAAATTCTTAATGTCAATACTTCTCAAATTTTTCAAAAACTTAAAAAGGAGAAAAAATCCCCAAACTCATTTTACTGGGTCAGCATTAACCTGATACCAAAGACAATTAAGGACATGACCAGAAAAAATAATAAAAATCTACACGACATTATCCCTGATGAATATAGATACAAAAATTCTCAAAAAACTATTAGCAAACTAAATTCAAAATCACATTAAAAGGATCATACACCATGAACAAGTAAAATTTATCCCTGAGATGCAAGGATGGTTCAACATACACAAATCAATAAATGAGATATACCACATTAATAGCATGAAAGACAAAAATCATAAGACTATCTCCACAGATTCAGAAAAAAAGCATATGACAAAATTCAACATAATATCATAATCAAAACTCTCAACAAAGGTGGGTATGGAAGAAACATACCTCAATTTAATAAACATCATATATAATAAACCCACAGCTAATGATATACGTAATGGTCAAAAGTTGATAGCTTTCCCTGTAAGATCAGGGACAAGACAAGAGTAACCACTATCACCACTCCTATTCAACGTAGTACTGAAAGTCCTAGCCTGAGCAATTAGGCAAGAAAAATAAAAGGCAGCCAAACCAGAAAAGAAGAAGCAAAACTGTCTCTGTTTGAAGATAATATGATCATCTACAGAGAAAATTCTAAAGTCTCCACCAAAAATGGTTAGAACTAGTAAAGTGAAGTTGCAGGATACAAAATCAACATACAAAAATCGGTTGAGTTTCCATATTCCAACAGCGAAGTATCTGGAAAAAAAATAATACAATCCCATTCACAAAGGCACCAGAAACAATAAAATACTTAGGAATAAATGTAATCAAGGACATGAAATATCTATACACCAAAAGCTATAATACACAAATAAAAGGAATTTAAGAAAATAATTTGAATAAATAAATTGAATTTTAAAAAATCCGAGGTAACATGGATTAGAAGAGTTAGTAAGAGTTAATATTGTTAAAATGTCCGTGCTACACAAAGTCATCTATAGATTCAGTGCAATTCCTATCAAAATTCCAATATTTTTCACAGAAATAGAGCAATCCTAAAATTCATATAGAAACACCAAAGACCCCAAATAACCAAAGAAATCTTAAGAAACAACAAAGCTAGAGGCATCATGCTTCCTCATTCTATTATATGTATGTGTACATATATACACATTCTTACACATTCTTTACTACAAAGCTATAGTAATCAAAGCAGTATGGTACTGGCATAAACACTGACACATAGACCAATGAAACAGAATCAAGCACCCAGAAATTAACCCACACATATATGGTCAATTAATATTTGACAAAGGAGTCAAGAATACTTAATGAAGATAGGATAGTCTTTTTAATAGATGGTGCTGAGAAACTGAATATTAAAATGCAAAACAATGGAACTGGACCCCTATCTTATACCATTCACAAAAATTAACTTTAAATGGATTAAGGACTTAAACATAAGACCTAAAACCATAAAATTCCTCAGAGAAAACTAGGGGGAAATTTCCTTGACATGGTCTTGGCAATAATTTTTTGTATATGACACCAAAAGCACAAGGAGCAAAAGCAAAAAGCAACAAGTAGGACTTCATCAAACTAAAAAGCTTTTGCATAACAAAAGAAACAATCAACAAAATGAAAAGGCAACCTACAGAATGGGAGAAAATATTGGCAAACCATATATCTGATAAGGGGTTTATTTCCAAAATACATAAAGAACTCATAAACTCAACTGCAAAAACAAATTTAAAAATGGGCAGAGCACTTAAGACATTTTTTCCAAAGACACAGAAATGGCTAACTGTTATTTAAAAGGTGCTCAGCATCACTAATTATCAGAGAAATGCAAATCGAAACCACAACGAGATATCACCACACAGATGTTAGAATGGCTACTACCAAAAAGACAAGAGATAGCAAATGCTGGCAAGGATGTGGAGAAAAGAGAGCCCTGGTGCAATGATTTTGGGAATGTAAATTGGTAGTGCCACTATGACAAACAGTATAGAGGTTCCTCAAAATATTAAAAACAGAATTACCATATATGCAACAATCATATTTCTGGATATATATATAAGCACAAGTGATGATCACTGTCTCTAAGAGTTATTTGCATTTCTATGTTCAGTCCAGCATTGTTAACAATAGCTAAGACATGGAAATAACCTGTGTTCATCAACATAAAGATATGTACGTGTGTATAAATATAATGAAATAGCCATTAAAAAAAAAAAAGGAAATCTTGCAATTTGTGACAACTTAGATGGACCTTGAGGGCATTAAGCTAAGTGAAATAAGCCAGATAGATAAAGACAAATGATCTCACTTATAGGTGGAATCTAAAAACATCAAACTCATAGAGACAAAGAGTAGAATGGTGGTTGCTGAGAAATGGGTGAAATGGCGAGACGTCAAAAGGTAAAACTTTCAGTTATAAGTAACCTTCAGGAAATCTGATGTACAGCATGGTCAACTATAGTTAACAATACTATACTGTATACTTGAAGTTACTTCCAAGAGTATGTTATGCACTAATCATAACAACAACAAAACAGTAATTATATGAGGTGAAGGATACATTAACTAAGCTTATTGTGTAAATATTTCCTATTATATATGTGTATCAAATGACCACCTTGCATACCTTAAACATACACACTGTTATATATCATTTATATTTCAATAAAGCTAGGGAAAAAATTGGTCTTAAAAAAGATAAAAACTACTCTCAATAGAGAAAGCAGTTAAATGATTTTTAGTACATTAACTTCTATTGCTTTTCTTTTTCTGTTATTGTTATGATAATCACTGTGCATGAATCAGAATATAAAAATTGATAAGGTATTAAAAATATGAATACATAGAAAAAAGGCTAATGTATATATCCATTAGGAAGAATTCCAATTGTTAAAATCTGTCACTATATATTGCATTTAAAATCTATGCTGAGTATTGTTTACTGCTTAGTTCCAGAACAACAGGGTGAACAGATCTGCCTAAACCACCAAGTATGCTAAGACATCCCTCTTAGAGGGCTTGTTGTTTTGTTGTTTAGTTTTCAAAAGCTTTTCCAGTCATACACTGTTTGCTACTTGGAAATATTTACTTAGTAACTTAGCACTTAAATCATTGGAAAATAAAGCCTTTATATGGAAAAATATGAAACACCTTGAAATGGACCAAAAAAATAGAATGCTTTGTTAAGCTGTCTCAGGGGTTATCTCTGCTTTTCATTTTCTTAATTATCTTACAATCCAGTAAACTGTAAAAAATTAAAAATAATGTAACTTATTCTTATCCATAGAAATATAGATTAATTGCAAATGGAATGCAATTAATTATTGTCCTGACAGACCCATATTCATTTCAGCATTCTTTTTCTATTTTTGTGTGATACTTTAAATCTTTTGAACCCACTGTAATGTTACTGGTTCCCTAGTTAATAAATTAAATAAAATATGTGGCACATGTTCATATTATATCTACATGGAAAAGTATAGTACTTTGAATTAAAATAATTTTAATTTACTATGCTATCCTGGGCAGTTAAAGAACTCCATACAGCCTTAATAAACAGAAATACAGAGTCTTGTCTATGTTTTCAAAGTAGATCAGCATACAGCATAGCCACAAAACTTAGAGCTATCTGTGAAGATGAAATACAGGGATACCTTGGCAATATTGCAGGTTTGGATCCAGACTACCATTATAAAGTGAATCATCATAATAAAGCAAGTCACACAAATTTTTTTGTTTCCCAGTGCATATAACAGTTGTTTACACTATACTGTAGTCTATTAAAAATGCAATAGAAGGTCTAAAATAAAAACAATTTACCCATTAATTTAAAAATACCTTATTACTAAAAAATGCTAACCATCATCTGAGCCTGCTGGAAAAATGACGCTGACAAACTTGCTCAACACAGGGTTGCCGCAGACTTTTAACTGGCATATAATGCAGTATCTGCAAAGCACAATAAAACAAGGCATGTACAGACATAGAAGTAAAAGTGCTCCTTTCCTGGTTCCCATGAGCCTCCATCTCCAACTATAGTAAAGATACTATTACCCATCTGAGAGGTTTATCTTGAGGACTAAGACAGTGTATATATAGCACCTAGCATAATATTTGGCACCAAGCAAGGCTCAAGATGTTAGTCACCTTTATGAATAAATGTTATTTATATTTTTAATATATCTTGTATTTTTAATATATCTTAGCACCCAATAGAGCTAAATAATTCCTGATTTAAAAACACCAACTTTTTAAAAATTACATCAAAGGCATTAGCACTGATGACTTTAAAAAAAAAATAGCTAAAATATGTTCAGCACTGTGAGGCAAGTTCAGTACTAAGAGCTTTATAATCGTTCTCTCAAGTGAACCTCCCACAGTATTCTTATAAAGCTAGCTTCTCATAAGGACTGAGACGTGGTGGCCCCATTTTACAGAAACTAACAAAATGAGCATTAAGAACATGGAAAGCAGTTTTAGTACAATTTAAACTTTGGAAATGGTACGTGTATTTTTGTGTCATTGAAAGTTTAAGAGGTAAAATACCTGAAAGCTTCATGTAAAAATCACTCCTACCCACTAAGCCAATGACTCATTAACTTAGTTTCGACTTATGTTAGGATTTTTGGTTGCTCCCATTCTTCCCAAATTCAGCTTTTCTTGGGATCAACAATAATGCTTCTTAAAAGTATTTTTCTTTGTATTCTCTCTACTTTTGAACTTCAGCTCCTTGCTACTAACAGTATATTTCCTTTAATTCTTAACACTGCTATACCTTAGGGGTTTAAGACTTGGTGATGTCTGCACAATTGGGTCCTCAGCTTTCTCTGAAGAAGAAGCAAGCAACCCAGAGACTGTCCCAGTGCTTGAGACACTTCCTTTAGTCATGCAAGCCTCCTTCTGGGATGCCTGCACTTCTGGCAGCGCAGAGCACAGCTGACATCTGGTGGGCATAAACAATAATTGCACCACTCCAACGGGATCCGAGATCCTGAACTCGGGTCTGTGACCCTGCACACAACAGGCTACAAACCTTTCCTCAGCCTTCCAGCATTTCGTCCCTAAAGCAAAAGCCAGGTCTGTAACAGTCTTAAATTTCCTGTTTCATTTAGCTTTCTAAATTTCAGTTACAAAAAAACTTTAATGTAATCACTGCAAAAATTTTTTAAGAGCCACTTATTTAAAAGAAAAATATAGCATTTTCATAGACTTTTTAAAAGGTGATTAAAATGTTGCTTCACAAAATATAAGAAATTTAGTTCTATGCCTACCTCTCTGTATATTCTTCTATCTATATGGATCCAAAGTTAATAAGATATAAACAGCATTCAAAAGCACTTCTCATCCATTCAACACACATTTACTAGGTGCTTACCATATCCCACGAAATATGTTAGATCTGGGATATAACCATGAATAAGACGTGGTTGGAATTCAAAGCATATGAACACGTTTATTTTAAATAAGAAGTACAGTACACGGTCATGTCATCACTCTGAATTTTTTTCCAATATCATCTAGGCCTCCTAGGACATTGTTTAATGTAGTATTACTAAAATCCGTATTTTCTAAAAACTCCTGGTTGTTTTGAGTGATTTCCCCAATCTTCTAGATATATCTAAGTATCACGTTTTATCCAAATTAAAAAGAAAAATAATTTGTCTCTCTGCTCTAGGGAGAGTGCTACATAATTTTTTTAAACATTTTGTCACTTCCTCCTGTGAAAACAATGGATATAGTAAAAATAGCACTGATTTTCAAGCCTGAATGACTGGGTTCTGATCTTGTCATGATACCTATTGTGCACCACTAACCACTTTAGCTCCTTGCTTCTAGAATGCTTCATCTGCCAAGACATAATAACAAAGCTGAACAGTGTTTTTATGAGAAAAGATTACATACAATAAATCGCTGAGACTACCAAAGTCCTTGGTATACAGTAGACACACAATTAACATTAACTCTTCTCCCCTTTCTATTACTTCTCCACAATTTTAGCTCTTTTATTTCACAAAAAGTTCTCAGTGCTCATTACAGAAGTTTATATAACATTACAACTTATATATTTCAATTAGAAGAAGGAATTACTTAATGTAGAAAAAGCATACTCTATGTAGAGGCAGTCTTCGCCTAGTAAAATAAATAGCAACTCATAATGTTTTATGGATTTATGACTCATGCTGAACTGAAACCAAAGGTATTCTTTATGTAATTAATTACCTTTTAGTTCCTCAATACTAAATTTGTTATTTTAGCACCTCCGTGCATAGCTCTAAAAACATTAATTGTTCTACTTTGAGTCAGTTGCAGTCAAAAGACAGCTTTCAATGTTTTATATGACTTGTTTCTACACCACCACATAGTCATGGAGGGGAAGAAATCTTAAAATGTTTCCCAGTTAAGTTCCAGGCAAAATACCACAAATATTCAAAACAGTTTATGGTTCATTGTCTAATTGAATTTATCCTTCTGGGCAACATGTATCTACTTATAACTAATTAAATGTTTTATTAATGCAGGTTAACATACAAAGAAATGTCAAGTTCCTCTTCACAGCAGCACTTTTTCAATTCTGAAAAATTTAGTCACTTCTGTTCTTTTCCAAGTTAAATCATTCCAGCTCCTTTAATTTTCTTCACAGAATATGCCTTAAATTTTTCCATTTTTAATGACCTATTTGAATTTATTGACATTTAAAGATTATAATTTCTAGGAAAAGTACTGGAGAGGCAGCTTAGTAGTAGAGCATCTTTTTCTAATTATGAGGAAAAATGGTGAATCTCATCCCATGAAAATGCTTGCAAGTTCATTTAACAGATGTTCTGAGTAAAACTAGATTCAACACATTTGGCACAAGGAACGTATGAGATTGCTGTAGAGATCTTACAATCATACCTTTACTAAATCAATTTAGTAAAGTGAATAAAGTACTTCAAGGCTATGTCTATTTCATTTACTCAACGACACATTCAATAAGCATTTTGCACTGAGTTGACGACATAAAAAAAAAAGAAAAAGAAAAAGATATAATTCCTTTCCTTAGGGCATTTATGGTGTCCTAGGAGAAAAATTACAGGTACAGGAAATTATATATTATTAGGGAAAAAAAGGAAAAGAAAATTCTAAGATAATAGAATAGAAACGAATTTTGTAATTGGAAAAATGAAGAACAGAGAAATGACGAAAGTCGAATCAAATTATTAAACGGCAAGCTTTCTAGGGTAAGCTCATTTTAAAAAAATGGGAAATTATTATAGGTTATATAGTCCATATCTATCTAATGTGCTCCACGTTATGATGAGAAAAAAAAAACGCATGAAGAAAAGCTGTGCTGATATTGAAATTATAAATCTTCCTGCTCATCTCTGCTCTCAAAATAAGTTAAATTTAATTCATTTCCCTCTTCCCAAATGAAAAGATTCTCATCTTCGAAAATATAAAATATTTTTAAATCACTTCTATTGCTAATATTTAAGGATGTCTCAACTTGGCCAAATAGGTAGGCTTGACCAAGCATTTCAAAAGAGAAATAATAGTTAATATTTTCACTTATTGGTTGGTTGAGATTTATCCTGGAGCTCTGGAATCTGTTGTTTAATAAGTTGTTATTCTCATCAACTACTTCAAAGATTTCATTTGTCTGATTGCTGGGGTCTTGTGTATTTGAGTTCACATCGCCCAGAACTAATGATGGGTGCAAGAAATTCACGCAAAACCTTTTCTTTAAATAAAATTGAAATTTCTTCAAATTATTTTTTTCCTCCAAGAATTTAATTCTTTTTATTTTTCTTCTTTTACTCAAGTCAAATGTGTTGAAATAAAGTCGATCAAATATATCATCAATTGCATTATCAATATATGCCTTTTTACTGCTTGCTTTATTGTTCTCATCTCCGAACATGTTTTTGTTTGACTGCAGTAAACATGGGTGTATTTTCTTCCATAAATGGAGGCCCAAGGAATTTTCAATATCAGAATCTTTACAATATGCAAATCCTCGGTCTTCCTCATTTATAGGTTGTATAGTAACTGCCAATATTGGACAATGTTGACCACAAATAGCATAGAGTTTATCCAAAGAGTCACCTTCCTGAAGGGCACCATGAATATTATTATTTCCAGGCAATGGCTGGTTTTTAATAGTATCATCAGAGACAGGATGGACTTTGTTGGCAGCAGTTGTAAAGCCATGAGTAACAGAAGTACATACTCTTTCTGATCTATGATTACCCTTCTCTGCATGGTGATTTGATATTCCCTCCTTGGCACAAGTTTTATTTTGAACATCTAACAAATCCTCATGAAAAGGCTCAGAATCAATACAATGAGAATCACTACAATTGAAATTGCATTTCAATTCAAGGGGTTGAGTCAGTTCCTCCAATTCTGAAGAGGATAGTTCGGCCATGTTTGGGCCTGGAGCCAAATTTCCAAAATGTGAATATGGTACCTCATTGCTATTATTATCAAGTAGAGTATCCACTGATGTGGTGTCTCCATTCCCACATATGCCAGAATTTTCAGGAGTTGATACTCTTAGCAAATGATTTTCTTTCAGGAGCCACTTGCCTTTATCAATCAGCACTCCTTCTTCTATATCTCTGAGGATTCTGTTATGATCATTTTGTTTTGTATTATGTTCTACATTTCCCCCATGATAATTGGCCCTTACGTCATTAAAGTCACATTTATCTTGTCTTTCCTCTTGAAATTTCTGCAAAACAGATGAACCACTAGATACTCCTCCAGAAGAGACAAATGACTGACTTTCAGAATCGTACAGACTTATTTTTCTAGCACATTGAAAGTCCATAGAATTGTAAGGAGAAACCTGAGATCTGTGTGTAGACCCAGGGAAAAAAGATGGTTTAACAATCTCCACTTTTCCATAAAGTTTTTCTATTGTCCTTTTAACAAGTCCTTTAATGTATTCTTTCTCTTGAGTAAACTCCTCCCTACCATCATTGGGGCCATCGCTGGATATTTTACATGGCTGATCATTCTTACTGTCTTGTCTATAGTCTGACCAACCAGAAGTCACTGGTCTTTTGAAGCAGTTTTTAAAATCAAGAGGGGACTCTGAACAACTTCCAATTTCCATGCTTTTCACCATCATTTTTACTCTCATTTTAGTTTCTACATCGTTGAGCTCCTTTTCAATATTTTTCTTAGAATCATAGCAAAACACTAAAGATGGTGGTGCTGTCAGCCTCCCATTGGTTGTCTCACAAATTACACTATTCTTTCTTTCTTCTGTAATGTTCCTGCTAGAGTGTTCTATTAATGCCAAATTTTGACTAGCCTCTAATTCTTTCTGGATCAATTCTTCAGTGGCTTGCTCTCCTGCATTTACATCTCTGTGAAAGAAATTAATGTCCTGCTTTTCTAATTCTTCAAAAGATTCCAATTCTGAAATGTTTCTTTCACTTGATGTCACACTGTTGGTTGATCCTGGTTCTTCAGAAGTCTTTGATTCCTCCTTATCAAAGGATGTATATGTATTTTTATCCTGAAATTTCTTTAATGAACAATTTTTAAACCCATCTAGAGAACTACGTTCCTTATCAAATTCTGGTTCATTTAAGAAAAAGCCACAGTGACTTAAATTGCTATTTTGGTGTGACCCCAGTATATTAAAGCCATCTTTATACCCAGGGTCTACCAAAATATTTAGGTCTTTCTGAACTTCAGCAATTTCTAACTCATCAGTGAATTCCAAATTATCAGTATATGTGTTTTCTTTGGAATTTAAAAAATCACTGGTATTGCAGACTTTGATGGGAACATAAGCCTCATCAGTTGGGCAAGCTGTCTCATAGGTATGGTTTTCCTCATGAGCACAAGCCTTATGGGAAGACACAGCCTCAGTAAGTGAACAGCCCTCTCCTGGAAAACAAGCCTTATTCATAGAGGTCTGATCCATGGTATAGCCATCACTAGAGGAAAAAATGTCACTAAGGTTACAAGACTCTTTTGGAGGATAAATCTTACTCACAGTGCACATCTCACATGGAGAGCAAGTCACCTTTGAAACAAAGACCTCAGGATCACAGTCCTCATTGGCAAAGTTGCTTCCATTTAAAGAGATTTCCTGTGTTTTTTCATTTTCAATGCACTTAGGAACACTCTGAATGTTGAGTGTGGAACAATTTGCAGAAAGACCTATTGGAACCATGTCTTGTTCTTTCTCAGTGAGTCCAAAGGGATTGGTAGTTGACTCCACTAAATTGGCAACAGCAGCCTTCAAGTCATCAGCTTCCTCTGTGATGGCAATGTGCTTTAGAACTTCCAACAATGCAAGTATTTCTGAAGTCCTGTTGGTAGTCTTGTGATAATCACCTTGACAGAAGCTATTCACACTTCCCCTTAGATTTAGCACCAGGAGCCAAGCTAGAAGGACACTAGTAGATGAATTATTTATTGGTGAAGGGAAAGAAACATCTACAAGTGAACCTGGCATTTGAACACCATTCTGAGTCTTGTGAATACTGGGAACTAAAGCTTGCAGTTGGCGAAGCAACAGAACTGGTAATAGGTCTTTTGGAGTGGCCTCTTCCATTGGATCTACTTGAATGGCAGCCTCTATACTTTGCCCTTTTGTAGCTAGGTTTATTTCTTGGTAAACAAGGCTTATCTCTGGTCCTGATTTTTCAACAGATACCTGACTTTTAGTATTATGATTATCAATAGCCGACTGTGACAAAGTACGACATTCATGTGGGGAAAGCAAGTAAGCATCATTCAAAGACTCAACTTGGTTCTCATAAAGATCTTTGTTAAGTTCTTCACTGCTATTTTTGTCAAAAGATTTACCTACTTTTTTACCTACCCTATCTCCTGTCAAATTGGCATTTTTAGTTACGTGCTTATTACTTTCCATGACAAAATTATTTCCTTTTTCAGAACTTGTACGGGAATTATTTCCCAGAAAACCATTTACCACACTTGTTTCCTTTTTGCATATTGGAGCTGATCTTCTAGAATGTAAAGTTGGATGTGGATTTATGTTCTCCAACCATCGCTGTACATAATTTTGAACTGAATGATGAGTAACATCCTCAGGAAAAACAGTTTTTTTCAAAAAAGCTAAAGAATTTGCCCTGGTTGTATCACGGTGTTTACCTACGGTAGTACCTGATTTCAATCTATCTCCTTTTTGTTTTTTCTGGCTTTTTAAAGTTATGTGTGAATTATTAACTAAACTTTTCTTTGCCATTCCTCTCAAATACCAAGATGTTATTTCTGCTTGAGCCTGTGGTCCACAAAAAGCATTGGGATTTTGCTCAAGAAAGTTAAACATATGAAATAAATTTTGATTTTCAAAAGTATTTTTGCAATATCTGAATTCATTATGGGGAAATACTTTAGCTCCTTGGCCATTTTCTCTTTTTGTAGTACCTCTTAAGCTTACTTTGTTTAGTGGTCTGGGTTTTCTTTTAGCTAAAAGTCCTTGAACCTTAGGATTTGGAATAGAATTTAATGTATTCCTATGAAAATTCTTGGAATTCATAGGATTGAAATTACTTTTAGAAAAACAATTTGTTTCAATTACCATATCACTTGAGTCTTCCTCACAAAGTAATTCTCCTTTAACAGGACTGTGCGAATCATGCAATATGGTTTCCCGTGCAATTCTACCTCTTGTGTTTATTCTCTTACTCTTACTGGGCATTCCTTTAGTTGCAATTCCCACATCCTGATGTCTATAATTTATCACTTGCTGCCGAGATTTCGTCTTCTTTTTGCTGGCAACAGATGACAAAATCTGCTTTTCATTTTCCGGAAGTTTTGTTAAACCACATTGAGCAAATTCATTAATTAGTCCATCAATTCTTGTGGTAATAGTAGAGGATCCTACTGAAGTTGGAATCTCAGAAATTGTTTTGTTAGTTCCAGAGCTGTTGCTTAAATAATGAGATGCATCTGCTAAAATAGGACAGAACCTATCATTGGTGTTACCGTAAGTTCTTAAGTTCTTGATTCTCGTTTTGTTGTCCAATGTTGTACTATCAACTGTATCTTCTTCCACAGTTAAGTTTTCTGATGTAGTCTGTGGCAAGCCATTATTATGGGACATTTCTAACATCTTCTGACTTGTAATTTCTATAACACCAGCACTTACTGCACTTGACTTGAGTTGCCTGCTTTCTTTTTTTCTTTCTAAAGCTGACTCTATCTGCTTATTGTTATCTATCTGAACAAGTACTGGTTTATTAGATACTGATGACATTTTACTGCAACAATGTGTGAACATGTGATACTCAGATTTGTTCTTCCCATCTTCCCTTTCTTCACTATAGGAAAACTGTCCAATCGTTTTCTCTTGAACTTTAGTTTCAGATACTAAAGTCACACTCCCTATCACAGATTTCTTTTGTCTCACTCTCCTTGGTCCAGGTGTAGGGGGCCTATAAAAATGATGCTTTGCTTGATCCTGAGTTCCCTGGATGATATCTGTGTCTACAGTAGCATTCTCCCAACCAGGAGAACTACAAGTTTCAGCCTCTTGTTCTGTCATTTGAATGCTTATCTCCTCTGCCAAACTGTCCTCTTGATTATTTTCTTTCTTCAGAGGTGAGACATCTGTAGACAATGAACATGCTGCAATCTTTAAACCAGATGACAGATCATCTGTTCTTCCTGGAAAACTGCTTATCTCACTCTTTTCATCATTATTAGAAAGAGCAGCTCTACTGACACTAGTTGTCCATTTTATGGTTTCCTCTTCTTTTATCTTGAATCGAACTTTCATCTCAACTGTCATGGTACCATCTTGATTAAAAATAATTGATTTCTCAATATCATCTTCTGAAGGATATATCAATAAATTCTGAGAATCCTTTTTTTCTAAGGCCAAGTAATTTTCAGGAGCAAAAGAATGGTCTGAGGAGCAATCATTAGTATGCATTTTGTCAGAAGAAGCAGAATAAATCTGAGACCTTGGGCTTGAAGGCACATGTGTGCTCACTTTCAAGATTTTAATAGTGAAAGATGTCCCGCATCAAATTATAACGTGAAAGAGCCATTATAGACATATATCCGATAGAAAAGGCAGCAAAGAAAGAAAAGAAAAAAGTAAATAATTAGTATGAAAAATACAGTAGTTTTTGATTTCATAGTAAGATGTTATTAATATGTTTCTCACCTCTATGTATTCAGCAATTATCTGAGTTCACTGTAATATCTGGTACATTTCTACAAACTATTCTTTAAAAAAGAATTTATAATTCTCCTTCAATAAGAAGTCACAGAATTTTAATTGAGTTTAATAAGGCAATTTTAATAAGTATAAAACAAATTGCTAACAATTCTAGCAAAAATATTTTTGTGGTGTTTAATTCTGTTGTTTTATTTTGTTTGCCAGCACCAAAATTGGAGTCTAACCAAGTGCTGCTCACCTATACAAAGCAAGTAATAATTTACAGTGGTATTTATTTTCCCATCTGTGCATATTCTAGAGAGACATCTATAGTATTAGGAAAGCTAAAACATTTTAATAATTCAAAGGCTATATTAATCAAATAATAATTATTAATTTATCATTCACTTTGTATAATCAATACATGTGATTTAATATAGGTAGGGCACAAAAGAGAACAGAGCTAGACTTAAGGTCCAGCCATCTAGTTATTATAATGTTTGTCATTAGAGAGAACCTTGGCACTCATGCTTCTTACATTAAAATTCCTATTAGTGATTTGCATAGCTTTTCATATGCTTGCCATCAATTAAATACCTTTAACTTTTCAAATATTTTCTCTTATTTCTCTGTACTTTTACCAAAACTGTAAATGAGAATGCCTCACTCATAATTTTTTAAAGTAAAACTTAAGGAAGCCCTTAGATTCCCTGAAACCATCAAAAACCATACTTTGCAACCTATATCAAACACAAACTAATGAAATAATTTTAGTACAATGACCAAGCTAAAATAATACTAACATATGCATAACAGATATTCAGCAGCTAATGCCTACGAAACAGAAGCATTATAATTATCTATTGAGTATATCCGTAAAATAACTAAATGACAACAAATAATAGATGAATTTCACCCACTTTAGTAATGAGTAATACTACTTAAAAGGTGTATTATTCCATGTCTAAATAAAATAAAAATTGAAATTTAAGTATACATGGCAATCAATACTTTAGCACAAAGCTAAAGTACTGAGCACAATGAATAATGAGATTAGCCATGCCTGCACAGGGAATTTATAGCCTATGCCTTCCTCCTCCCCATCCAAAAGATAATGCCGCACTGTAGAGCATTTTCTAAGAAATTATCAACCTATTGTTTACCAGCATGAATTGGCTACATGAACCTTTTCTTTAAATAAATAAAAAGTGGATTTAAGGGCCTGGGGTTTTTACTGGAATAACTTCAGTAAGCAGAGCACGTATGTAGAGATTTTTAAAAATACAATCACTCACCTACTGATTTCAGCTATAATACTGCAAAATACTATTTAGAGAAAACTACAACTACCAGAGATGTTACTTACATATTCCATAGAACTACTCTCCAAATCAATAAATGCTGGCATTTTGATTTTTTATCTAGGTATTTTATGGGGGAGGGGGGGAGAAACTATACCTCATCAATTCAAACATATGTATCTCTTGATTGATTTGGAAAAACCTAAAAAGAATTATGAGATAATCCCTATGATTCTTTCCAACTATAAATATAACCAATTTCAGTTTGAAATATTTTCGATCCCCTCATTTCTCTTCTATGAAGGCAATTTGTCATTTAACATTTAAGCATGGATTTTTTTGTTGTTGATGTAAAAAAAAAATCTCTGTGCTAACTATAAAGGCTATATATTTAAGTGACTTACTCTTTCTGCTTTCTGTCCTAGTATTTCCCTTGGAGTACACGCGACGAGAGATCCCTGGTAATCTAGTAGGAAGCGAGTACTTTTGGATGTCATAATTTCCTGGTTTAAATGGCTCCCTTCCTGCTGCCACCACAGCTCCAGAGCTCAGAATCACAGCTTGGAGACTGGGAACCTAGAAGAAAACAAAGAGTTATGGTCCTTATATAAGCAACATGAACTTTTCTTCTTTACATATGGTAATTTTATAATTGATTGAATCAATTCAACAACCTCCTGGGCTAGAAAGAAATAATCACTAAGCTTTTGTTAGGCACGAATGATGTATGCAAAATAACAAAATATCAAAGCATGTGGGTCAGGTTAAACTAACACTTTTATTGAGCCAAGTTACTAGCTGGAAAGAGACAGACGGACGGGTCTTCTGTCAAACTAAAGAAATATTTAAAAGGTATGCACTACTGGTTCTGCCTTTCCCACCAAAGTATCCAGCTGTAGCCAAACGTCTTCCCTCTGCCAGATAACAAAGGTTCTGGTGGAGACACCAGGACCAGGAAAGTGAGCTCTTGTACTGGCAGCTGCAAGTGAAACTCTCCCCTGCAGCAGGGATCCCAGGAAAATGTTTCCTTTACCTAACAGAATATCACTTCTGGCCCTCCTTTTAAAGAAATATTGTCGAGATCAGAATCTATGTCAACACATTATATAACTTAGTGCTCAGGGAACAGAGCATGGGAGAAAAAAGAGGTCCTCGTGGTGGATGTCTCCTCAGATTCTGACTCAAGAACAAAGGAACCATCTACCCAGATGAACCAGCAACTTCCCAGGAGGGTAGTAACACAAAAGCACAAGCAGGCTTGTGTGCGCAAAGCCTTCCTACCCCAGGAGCACTGTCCTGCAGGACTCCAGCTCAGACATGAGGAGCTTCCAGAATGCTCACCTTCCTCCCGTCTGTGGCATACAGCTTGGTCACGCGGAACTGCATGACCTCTGTCAGGTGCTGCAGAAAGGCCTCAAAACTCTGGGTGACTCTCCTGCTCAGAAGGACCACGCTCCTTGCCTTTGGGTCGCCATTCCTGAAAACCACAAGCCTCCGCGGGGCGCACAGCATGCCGGGAGCAGCGGCCACGGGGATGCGGTGCGCGTGTGCACTAATGGCCCGGCTGCTGTGCCAGGGCCTCGGGCGCTGACGGGCCTTGTCCAGGTCCACCGGCTGTACCTTCCTGCCGTGGGAGCACAGGTACGACTCACCGTCCTCCAGCTCCTCCAAGCGCGTGATGCTGTGTCTTCCCCGAGGGGTGCTGATATTCCTCACCCCAAAAGGTAGAGGAACCTTCCTTGACAAATTATCCAGCAGAGCATCAAATGTCTTAAAGGAACGAGGGTTAACCACCACCCTGACCCCTCCAAATTGCGGGTCTCCGCTCTTGTAGAAGCTGATCCTTTTGGCCACAACGGGATGAGTGACTCTCATATTGCGAAGGGAAGGAACATGACCTTCAGAAGAACGATGAATCATGGAAAAACTAGTGGAAGGAGTTTCGCTCATTTTGGCAGAGACCTAGAAAGTGAAGAAGATTATTTATCTCCAGAATAACAGCACCATAAAGAATGCACGATGCGAAGCTATCGCTAGGATTTCATTCATTCATTTATTCATTCATTATACCTGCCTATTTTGAAAGATAATTTTAAGGAGCTTACAATAAAAAGACATAAATGAAACAGTTAAATAAGGGTTAAAAACAACCTAAAGACACTGATAAGTGACTAGGTCAATAAATTATACACACACACACACACACACACACACACATCCATGTAATTGATAGCTGTGCAACCATTAAATATGGCTTTATAGGTCCATATTTATTGGCATAAAAAATGGCCATGACTTATTACTAAGTGAAAAAGCAGTTTGTCAAAATACATATGTTATGCTATTACCAATGTATTCAGTTGGCCCCTGTATCCATGGATTCAACTATGAACGGAAAATATTTGAAAAAGTAATTTTACTTTTTTGCTGACATACTATGTAGTTAGGCCGACAATGATTGCATCTGTACTGAACATATATATAACTGAGGTCTTACTTGTACTTATTTATTATACAAGTGGAAAAAGTCCAAAAGTATATACAATTTAGTATTCATGGTGGTTATCTGTGGATTGCAGAGCTAGAGATAATATTTGTGTTTTTTAATACATTGCTAAATTTTATGAACCTTTAAAATTAACGAATATTATTGAACAATTAACAAATATTACTGAACAATTGTAGAAAATGCAGGTAAATTATTTAATGTTACTTGGGGAAACCACTAAAATATTTTTTGAATGAATGACAACATTATTATGGGCTGCTGAAAATGGTGCAATCTGAGTACTGCTCACACTAGTGGTTCTAAAATGAAAACTTCAGTAGGGAATTTCAGCCAATCGCTGAGGTTTGCCTCTTCCACTTTCCCAGTAAAGCTAGAGTTTCACTGTTAAGTAGGCATCTTGAGGAAGGGTTTCAGTGGTTCTGGACTAGTCTTTCATTTGTAGCATATCATGGTTATTTTCTATTGCTTTAAATCAATGTAATTATTAGTGTCTTTTGACACAGTAAGAATGCCCTGCAGCCTTGAAGACAAACTAAATTGAACAAACTAAATAAATGTGATCAGTATTACAGAGATAAAAAAAAGCATTTTTTTCATTATAAATTAGCTATAATTCTGGCCCAAATCAGAATTATGTTTTCAAGCTAAATATTTTCAAGCTGTTATCTAAGCTTCTTTATATATCTCCAATATAATTTTGTAAATTATACTTATATATAGGAAGATGAATTCAAAGATCAGCCTAGAAATTAGATATGTCTCTCCTTCTCCCTCCCCAAAGAGTTTAAAGTAATTATAGTTCTTAAGACAATAAAAGCAGCTGTACTAGGCATGCGCGTCAGAAGCTGGGGAATCCAGCTTTGCAATGGAGTCAGCAAAACTGCAACCTCTTCTCGTCCTCGGGCTGATAAACCATGGTTTGACCTTGGGGACTCTGCTTAATCTCTGCGTCCTCACCAACTAGAAGAGAGTTGAATTCCTTCAGTATTTAAATAAAAGGCTTCAGAATACTTTGCCTTCAAATACTTTTTAGGTTAGTTAATTTACATATTTGAAAATATTTTACATGAATGGTGTTTGAGATACATTTTTCACCTAACTTTGGAAAATTATGTTTAACTATACATAAGTGCATAGTGGGGCTTTTAATTTCAATTGTTTTCTGCCTGGATCTCACTATTTGGAGAGCTGTTGACCTGGTGATCATGCTGGGAACACAGTTTTGTGAGCTGATAAGCTAAGGGTTTTTGTTTGTTTGTTTGTTTGTTTGTTTGTTTGTTTGTTTGTGAAAGTGACTAAAATAGAGTAAGAAGATTTTGTGCTGGGACCAGAATGGAGAACATGAAAGATAAGGATTATTGGAGGGAAAAGGTGGCCCCCCATTGTCCCTAGCCCAGCCCTGAGCACTGGTTTTGAGCCAATGCATAAAGGCAAGAAGTTGAAAGTTCCATGCCCTGGGAAGATGCCAGATGCCCAGCAGTGAAGGAGTATTTGCAGAGAAAGTAGCTGCAGCAGGGTGTTTGCCAGAACCCTGATAAGGAGGCAGTAGCAAAAACAACAAAAATACAAATTTGTATGGTCCTCATTGTGTGTAAGAGGATCTCTGGAAACTCTTAGAATCACTGGGGGAAGCTTTAGAGAATGTTGAGATTTTTGCATACATGCAGGTGAGGTTTAAGAGTCTATGGTAAGGTGAACATTGTATACTATACATTGTATACCATGACAAAGATTCAGTATTATCATTAAGTAAAAAGATCAATGTGCATACAGTGTACAATATCGTCATTGAGGAAGAGAGTGCAAGCCAAATTCCTTCCAGAGGAAGTGTTTCAGACTTTGACTTAATATAATCATATGTTTCTTTTACAGTGACCATGGGACATTCACAGAGTAATTCAATAACACAATTGAGGAAGAGTCAGGGTACCATGAGAATATCAAGGAGGGATGTGTAGCCCAGCCTAAGGGATTGGGGCTAAGGGTTGGAAGAGATAGCAGTATCCAGAGGAAAGCCTATGTGAAGCTGAGATGCCGAAGGCAAAGAGTGGTGGAGATGTCCTCCAGTAAGAAGACAGGAATTAGGGAGGATCTCCCAGCACACAGGAGCAAGACCAGGCATATGAAACAGTGTCCCCTATCATAAAACAGAGCTACCAGCCCTCCACATCTTTTAGTTACCCTGACTCAATTATGCACCTTTCTTAATCAGCTTTAAAAATTAATCAAATTTGGATGGAAATTTAAAAATGCTTTTTACATATGTTTTAAATAATAAGGTTTATTCTCTTTCCTCTGAAACTGGGATAAGGCAGTAATATACTTAGGGGCTACCTGAGGAACAAACAAACTGAGTAGCCAAAAGCAGTCTAATTCTCTCAGCAGGTTAGGCAGAAGGAGGAGAAGTAGAGGTAGAAAGAGGTAACAAGAGAAACCACAGAATCTTAGGGCTCATCACTTTCCTCCCTATCGACTTCCCTAAAAGTAGCAAAGGACCTTCTTAACAAAATCTTTTGCCTCCGGCCCAAATTATTTTAAAATCTCCTTCTAAAGACTCAGGGGCTTGCTAACAATATCTTCTCTTCTTTTCTGCATTCTCTTCATTACCTTAAGTCAGACCATGGAACTATCATGAATACTTGCATTGCTTTTTAAGATTAAGCAGATTTTTTAACATCCTTCGGTTCCCTAGGTTTAACCATAGTTATCTTTATCTGTGTCATCATCGGTCTCAATTATCTGTGCTGCTCAGAACTAAATAGTCTACGAAGAGAGTTGTACCTTCTCTCCATCACTCACTTGACAAAACAGATGACAGACTTACAAAATTAACATGCATCATTTCACTAATTATATTTTAAATTTAATTTCTTCCATGAAGTAGGAATTCAGGCAATTCAGAAAGAAGAATGACATAGAAAACGAAATAAGAAAAATGTTATATTCATGTTAGTTCTGTGGCAATTCAGAAATTATTGTTGTAAGAAAAATTAGTTTGTTTCATATTATCATAATTCTACACAGTGGGATTGGGGGTGAGGTTCAGAAAGGCATTACACCAGTTGTCTCCTATGGTAATCACAGCATTGTTGAATTACAAGCAGCTTTCTTTTTCATTAATGTAGTGCATAGATTTATCTAATCATTAAGTAATGCTTTTGTAATCAGAAAAAAACTGTACTCATATTTGAATACACTAGAATTTCTTGATTTCTTGACACTAAAGTTTCCTCCTACTTCAATATCAGCATATTATGAAGATTTCTGGCATATTTGGGTAAAAGATAATAATTATTAGCAATATTTCTTCTTTTTCTAATGGTTAAAGATAGAACACAAATATGTAATCCAGATTTAAACTGAAAAATTAAGGGCAACTAGCTAAATGTAGATTATTTTCCAAATAAGGATTTCAAATAATTTTGTACTTACCAGAAGTTGAAACTTCCTTATTTGTTAAAAAAAATGCTTGAAGTTGTTTGGATAATTCGCATAAAAGTTACTGGTTATATAACCTGCTCGCTTCTTGCAAAGAAACTAATGTCTTTGGATTTATGGTTAGCATATCCACCCAAGGATTGAGTATAGCCAATTAATTTAATCCAAGGTGATGCTAATTACCAGACAGGATTCACCTTAAAGGGAACCACAGCCAGAAACAAACCAGTTCCTAGCATGCTCCACAGTTCTGAAATCCTATTTAGAGTTTCTCTTGCATTATCTTGCTTACCTAGTGTCATTCTCAGGAGAAAACATTTCTTTAATTCATAAGCATTCCCAAACATCCTTAACTTCTCATTTATTTATGTTAAAGAGAAAAAGTCATTATGCTGCCAAAAGTGAAATAGTTTGACATTTTATCATTCTTTGATAAGTAATTCTGAGTCAATATTTGCTCATGTTAGTCATTAAGAAAGAAAAGGACCTAAGCCTTTTTGTTTTTAAGTACTCCTATCACCAAATCAGTGTAGTTGTAATGAAAATGGCTAGAATTGTAAACAATTTGGCTACTCAGCATAACATAAGAGGAATGAGAGAGGCACAACACAATGAAATCAATTAATTTTATGCTTCTGCATACACAACACTCTTCTACTATTTTGCTTAATCAAGATGAGATTTGAATATGTTTCAGGACTTTGTCACACATGCAGTCCCCAGATGACATCTGCTGCCGCTAATGGCAACCTGTACTCTAATCTGTTTGAAGATGCCTTAGCTAATCGGATTTCTTACCATGTTTCCTGCCTCAGCTCAAACCATAAAAACAAGGTAAGGGGTCCTTCAGGAAGGAAAGATCAGGTTCAAACATGTGCTCCCAAAAGTTGTCTCCAAACAGATCACAAAAGGGAAAAGATTATAAAATTGTACAATTTGCCTCATAAATGCTGATTTTGTTATCAAGCCACCTACTAAAAAGTAAAAAATAAATAAATAAATAAAATAAGGAAGGAAAGGAGGGAAGGAGGGAGGGGAGAGAGAGGGACAAAGAAGGAAAGACAAAGGAGGGTGGGGAAGAAGAAAGGAGGCAGGGAGGGGTAGATAAGAGAAACAATAGTGTTTAACTCTGATACAAACCTCCATTTACAATCATTGGTATCTACACAAAGACAAGGCTATTTAATCAACAAAGAAATTGACGTTTACAGGGTAGCAATAGGAATAAATGACATCATTAACAGTTCCAAATCAAAGTGCAAATTTTAAAAGTTTGGAGGCAAGTGTTTGCAAGTGTGGCAGGGCACCAAATTATATAGAGCTTTGTACTCCATGATGAAGACTTTGACATTAACTGAGATGAGAAACTAAAGGAGAGTTTTGAGAAGAGGAGTAATGAACCAACTTACATTTCAAAGTAAGATGTGTTGGATAATCTGTTAAAAATTGAAGTTAAAAATACTGGTAGACGAAAGGGAAAATGGTGGAGTAGAAAGTGCTAGAAATCTGTATACTTGGGCAGTGATTGCACTGGCAGAAACTGTCTGAAGCGACTATTTCTGGATACTATTTGAATGCTCGCAGCTTCCAGAAGGCTTGGCTGGTAAATTGCAGTTAATTTTAGTCTGTTTCATCCATTAGCACAGTAGTGGTTACCCATCTCTTTTACCCCAGCCCTATGACAAGCAGCTGTGGGGACAATAGCTTACATTTTTGGAGCAACTTGTGGGAGCCAGAGTGGGTAATAATATTATTCTATTGGAGTTCTGTGTTCTGATTGCTGATTTCTGCTTCTGATCATTGAGGTACAGCCATTGTTGCAATCCCCACTGGCTGAAGTGGCAAACGGGATTTAAAGAGACAGCACTTGGATTTTTTTCCTTCCTTCTTCCCACTTTTTTCCCCCTTTTAGGAGTAGGCTTTAACAGAGTAGGATATTCAAAAGCAACTACGCATATGGGAGAATTTAGAGAGTACTCTTGCATGCCTTGGGGAAGAAGAGGGCTTAGAAAAACCTGAAAAGATGTTGAGTTTTCACCCGTGTGATCTTTAGCAAAGAGACACTGTACAATATAAAAGGAAAACCTACAAACCCTGGAGAAAGGAGAAATTTTGATTTCCAGTGTTATAACATTGTAAGACCCAAAAATCTAGTTTCCAACAACAACAAAAACAACAACAAAAACAATCACAAGGCACACAAAGAAATAGGAAAATATTGCCCATTCAAAGAACAAAATAAATCAACAGAAACTATCCCTGAGGAAGCCCAAATACTAGACAATGGCTTCAAAACAACTGTCTCAAAGATGCTCAAAGAGCAGAAAAAAAGCATTAACAAAGACAGAAAGTCTATGTATGAACAAAATAAGACTATCTGTAAAAAGATAAAACATATTAAAAGGAACTAAAAAGAAATTCTGGAACTGAAAATAAAATAACTGACATGAAAAAATCACTAGAGTGGTTCAAAAACATTTGTGCAGGCAAAAAATAGAGCTTAAATCTAGAACAATTAAAATTATTGGATCTGAGAAACAGAAAAAGATTAAAGAAAAGTAAAGAGAGTATAAGGGATCTGTAGGACATCAAGTAGACAAATATAGTCACTGTGGGTGACTCAGCAGAGAGAGAGAAAATTATTTGAAGAAGTAATGGCTGAAAACTTTCCAAATTAGATTAAATACATGAATCTATAAATTCAAGAAGCTCAATGAACTTGATGTAAGATAACCCCAAAGAGATCCACATTCAAGACACATTATGACTAAAGTGTCAGAGCCAAAGACAAAGAGAGAATTTTGAAAGCAACAAGAGAGAGGGAATTTTTCACATATGAGGGATCCTCAATAAGATTGCCAGCTAATTTCCCATCAGAAACCTTGGAAGCCAGAAGGCAATGGCGATATAGTCAAAGTGATGAAAGAAAAAATAACCAAGACTTCTGTCTTTTGAAAATAAAGAAAAATTAAGACATTCCCAGATAAACAAAAATTCAGGGGATTTGTTACCACCAGACCTGCTCTGTAAGAAATGTTAAAAGTTTTTAGAATAGAAATGACAGGACACTAGACAGTACACAAAGAAGTGAAGTAATCAGGAAAAAGAAATAAAGATCTCTGGTTAAAGGTAAATACCTTTAGGTATAAATAAATGGACAATTTATAAAAACTTATATTATTATAATTTTTGTAACTTCAGTTTTTATTTTCTACATGACTTAAAATAAAAATGGATAAAACAATTATTAATGTCATTGGACACACAATAAAGCCTTAATTTGTGATGTTAATAACAGAAAAGGGGAAACAACTGTATAGAAACAGATATTTTCTATGCTATTGAAATTAAGTTGGTATAAATTCAAATTAGATTGTTAAAAAGAAATACAAGTAGAGCAATTAGGAGAATATTGTAATAATCCAAGCAAGAAGTCAAGATGACTCAGGCCAAGATGGCTGCTATGGAGAAGGTGTGAATGGTCAGATTTTGGACATTTCCACTGTAGTACTGACAGCATTTGCTGATGGATTGGTTGTGAATGCATATAGCTGAAGGTATACATTTGGGAGTCATTGGCATACTGGTAATATTTAAAGCCTAGATAAGTCTGGATGAAAACTCTAAGAAGTAAGTGTAAATAGAGAAGAGAATGGTCCAAGATTAGAGCATGAGTCATTCCAAAGTATAACAGACACAGATGGGGAAGAACTTACAAAGGAGTATGTGAGGAAAAGATGCATCAACAAAGTGGTATCCTGGAAGCCAAGTGAAGTGAGAGTTACAAAAAGCAGGTAGTGATGAGTTGTGTCAAATGGTACTTTTATGTCAAGTCAGAGGAGTACTTAGAATTAGCCATGGGCTTTAGCAGTGTGGAGTTTATCAGCATCCTTGACAAAATCTATTTTGGTGAAACAGTGAGGGTAAAAATCTCACTGGAGTAGGAAAAAGCAAAAACTGGAAGAAAGGAATTAGAGCCAGAATATGGAGATAATTTGTGTGTGTGTGTGTGCGTGTGTGCGTGTGTGTGTGTTTGTGTGTGTGTGTGCGTGTGCGTGCTAGTTCTGGTTTGCTTGATTTTCTTACTTAATATCATATGTAATGCAGTGTGTGTGTGCATGCTGACAAGAATGATCTGGTCAAAAGGGAAGATTTGATGCTGCAAGTAAAAGGGGAAAAAAATACTCCCTGAGCAGTTTCCTTGAGGGGATGGAGGTATAGGTCTTCGAGGAGATTACATAAAAAGTCATCTCTAATAGAGGGAAGGTATGTAGAGAGAAAATTGGAGATGACCTTCCCTTCTGAGCACTTTTCAGCCCTCAGCAACCTTAGATGAAAGGCCATCAACTAAGGGTGCAAGGGAGGAGGAGAAGTGCTGTGAATCTGATAAGAAAAGAGAAGATGTGGCATAATCAGTGGAGTGGAAGAGTAAATGGACAAAGAGGTGTTGTGGACTTGCAGGCTGCACTGAGGAACTGCTGCGGGTTTGGGATGACAAATATAAAATGACACCAAGCCACACACAATATCATCTGGCCACAGCATGCAATTCAGTTGACTTGCATTACACAGAACTGATCTGCCATGATCTGATGGAAAGAGCCCATTCTTTGGTCTATACCCTTGATTGACAGATATCAATCACAGCTTACTGCCTATACCCAGAACTTTTAACTTGGGTGTTCCCAGCCCCAACTAAAGGGCTTTCTTCACACCTTAGCCTGCCCGTCTGCAATCTAGGGTTCTGTGAAACCAAACAAAAGAGCCTGATCTCTACTCTGTGCTAGATCCTGACAAGATAGACCCAGCTTCTGTCCTCAGGATGCTTAGGGCCTAACAGGGAGTTAAATTCAGCCTAAATATACTTCACTAACCAGAATGTTATAGTACAAAATGGTGCTTGGAAGGAAGAGATACCTAGCAATGATTTGAGTATACACAGATTGTTGTAGTCATGATATTTGTTATTAAGATACTAACCATATTTAAGACTTTCTAATTTTCACTAGATTCTGCCTATTTTAAAAATATTTTTAATAGGATTTGCCTGCTTTGGAGATTTGATAGAAATGGAATCATGGTCAGTGTATATGCAAAACTATCTCATGCTATTCTTTTACCCAAGTCATTTAATCTTTAGTTAGGCCAAATAACTGCCTAGAATGAAAACAGAAGGCACAAAATGTTTCTATGTGCTTCTGAACATTTAGTATCCCACCACAATCACATATGTTTTTAAATAGCTTTACTAAGGTATAGTTTACTTGCCATAATATTAACTCATTTAAAGTAAATGATTCGATAAAATATTCTTTTTCAATCATCACCGTAATATAATTTTAGAACATTTAAAACATTATAGTTTTAGAACACTCCAGAAATTTCATACCCATCCCACCACCCCCATGCCAGCCCTAGATAACCAGGAATCTTCTTTCTAGCTCCATGGATGCCTGTTCTGGACATTCCATATAAATGAAATCATACAATATGTGGTCTTCTGTTACTGGCTTCTTTCACTTAGAGTAGTTTTTGAGCTTCATCCATATTGTAACATGTATCAGTACTTCATTTCGTCATTGCTAAATAATAATCCATTTTATGGACCTTTAAATTGTTCTTGCTTTATTTTATTTATCTATTTACCAGTTGAAAGGCATTTGGTTTGTTTCTAGTTTTTAGTTCTTAAGGATGATATTTCTATAAACATTTATGTTCAAGTCTTAGGTGGTATCACATCTTTTTAAAAGAAAAAAATTACACATATTCACATGTCGAAAATACTTTTGTTTTTCTTTCTATTTACCTTGCTTACTTATGCTTAATTTTTTTATTGTGAAGATAATATATTTTTAATAAACTCCATTACTTGCCTGTTTTGTCATTATACAAGTTACTTATAGGTCATGCAAGTCAATACTCCTACATTATAAAGCAGAATGACAAAGCAAAACGGTAGGATTAGTTGATAAGAATTTATATTCCAAATTAAGATGGAGTAGATTACTTCTTATTTCTCTTGCTAAGTACAACTAAAACCTTGAACATTGTAGATAAAACAAATATTCTGAAAGATACAGAGAAAGAGACAGAAGAACTAGGGATCTCAGGACCCAAAGAATGATACAGAAATGCATTCTCTTGGTTGTCTTTTTGGCTAATGCATTCCATATTGGGTACTGGAGAAGCCAGAAACCCACAGACATCAATGGGAGCAGATAAAAAACACCCCAACAGAAGTCAGCTCTTTCTAGCCAAAGGTCCAGGAAAGGGACAATCTAGCAAGGTAGAAATGATTACTGTCTATTCTGACCAAATACCACAGGGGAAAAAAAAAAAAAGCCCAAACCCATCCCCATCTGCCTTGGAAAGCTTTGACTTCTACCCTTTCCCAGCTGCAATGTGGCATCTCTTCTTTCCCCCATGCTAGGATGATATTAGTGAAAAATTAGTAGAGAACCAGCTCTTTCATCCCCATCTGACAGCAATGAAGCCACTGCTCTTCTACCTGCTGGTATAAGAGTGGGCCCAAAAGAAAGCTAGAGCTTTCACCACTATTCAGCAGTAATGAGGCCACCCTGCCCCCTTGGTCAGTGAGACCAAAATTATACCTCCAGTCTCACCTCTACACAAAAGTAATGAGGTCCTCCTTCCCCAGAGTGTCAAATGAGGCAAAGTGGGAAATCTGGACTCCCACCCACATCTGGCAGTAAAAAGAGGTGCTCCCTTTCCCCTGCCAGCATAGTGTCAAAGGAGATCTACTAAAACACAAGTTTGAAATAGGATCCAGAGTCCCATAACATACTACCTAAAATGTCCAAGGTACAATGTCTAAAAAATCATTCATCATACCAAGAACCAGGAAAATCTCAACTTGACTGAAAAGGCAATTAGCAAATGCCAGCACCAAGATGGAACAGAGATTGGAATTATCTAACAACAATTTTAAAGCAGTCATTATAAAAATACTTCAACAAGCAATTACAAACACATTTGAAACAAATGAAAATAGAAAGCCACAGCAAAGCAATAGAAGATATAAAGAAGAATCAAATGGAAATCTTAGAACTGAAAATATGTAATAATGGAAATTTAGGAATCCAATAGATGTTCTCAAGAATAACAGAGAAAATGGAAGAAAGAATCAGGGAACTTGAAAATAGAACAATAGAAATTACCCAATCTAAAGAACAGAGAAAAAATAGATTTTTTAAAAAAATAAACAGAACCTCAGCGACCACTAGGACTATAACAAAAGAGTTAACATTTGGGTCATCAGAGTTTCAGAAGGAAAAGAGAAAGCAGGAGCTGAAAACACACATATTCTCAGAAATAATAGCTGAAATTTTCCCAAATTTTGCAAAAGAGAAGCTGATTGAATCTCAAAGACAAACTCAAAGAAATTCACACTAAGATACACTATTATCAAACTTCAGAAAACTGAAAACAAAGAAAAGATTTCAAAGGCAGTCAAAGAGAAATGACACATAACTTATGTTAAAAACAAAATTCCATTCAGTAAACCTGAAGACCTGATTGGCTTTATTAAACAACTTATGAATCAGGTAGCATCCCATCTAGCAACTGAAAGGGCAGTCCAAAAAGTTGTACAAGATGGAAGATTTTTATAGGAAGGAAGGTGAAGTAAGGAAATTATTTAGATAAAGAAAAGAAAGAATTGTTTTAGTCCAGGACATCATCTTTTCAGGGAAAAGGAAAGACAGGTCGTTAGCATGAGTGATGCCATATTGGGCCTTTTTCTCTATACCTATAAGAGAAAAACAAGTCAAGTGACAGCAGATTTCTCATCAGAAATCACAGAGGCCAGAAGGTAGTTGCAACAATTTATCAAGTGCTAAAATAAAATATCCGTCAACTAGAATTCTATATCCAATGAAAATATTCTTGAGGAATGAAGAGTAACCAAAACATGCCTAGATGAAAGAAAGATAAGAGAATTTTTCACCAACTACTTAATCTAAAAAATTGATAAGGGAAGTTATTTTACAGAAAGGAAATGATAAAATAAGGAATCTTAGAAAATCTAAGAAAAAAGAAAGCAACAGAAAGACCAGAAAATATGAAAAAATACAATAGACTTTTCTTCTCTTGAATTTTCTAAATTATGCTTGACAGTTAAAACAAAATATCTAATATTTTCTTATATGGTCTCAATGTATGTAGAGGGAATATTAAAACATTATAAATGGGGGAGGTTAAGGAGAGCTAAAATTTCTGTACTTAAAATGATAAATTGTCTATATCAGTAAAGTGACGAATATGTTAGAGCAATCACTAACATACATGAAGAGATATCCTCAGAAACAGTATAAATAAATCCAAATGGAACTGTAAAAACTGTTCAAGTATCCCACAGGAAGGTATCATAGAGAAAATAGAAATGAAAAAACAGAAAGAGCAGAAAATAAAAAACAATATGGTTGACTTAAGCCCTAAGATATCAATAATTACATTAAATGTAAATGGTCTCATACTGTATGATTTCATTTATATAAAATTCTTGGCATGACAAAAGTATAGAGATGAAGAACAGATTAGTTGTTGTCAGAGGTTGGGGTGGTGTTTGGGAGTGGTCGTATCCCCTTAAGGTAGAGCCCAAGGGGGATCTTTATGGTGACTGAATATTTCTGTATCTTGATTGTGATGGTGGCTACACATGTGACATAAAACCACACACACACACACTTTCATCAACCCAGAAAGACATTTTGTCCCCATCTGCAGTCATTTCTCATTTCCAAAGTAGCCACTAATCTACTTTCTGTCTTTATAAATTTGTCTATTCCACACATCTTATATAAATAGAATCATATGATATGGAGTCTTTTGTGTCTGGCTTAATTTATGCAGCATAATGTGTTTGAGGTTCGACTATGTTTTAGTCTATATCAATACGCTATTGCTTTTTATTGCTGAATAGTATTCTGGTGCACGAATATAACATATTTTGTTATCTATTTACCAATTGGATAGACATTTGGATTTTATGACTAATCTTGTTGGACAAGCATTTACAACAGTTTTTAATGTACTCCATCCAACACAACAAGTTCCATCCAACACAACAAGATGAAGCATTTCCTTCATCTGGAAATAACTGCTAGTGAGAAATACATGAGAAATAAATGGTGAAAGAGCCATAATTCCCCCATGCTACAGAGGACTCATGTTCCTATTTCTAAAACTTATAGAACTAAACTGATACCAAATTCGATGAATAAACAACATATATTTATCTACTTATCTAGCAGTGCTATAATCATTACAACAACAAAATGTACTAATTACTTCCTTTGTGCTGGTACCATGCCTAATGTTTTAAATGAATTATTTTATTTAATTCTCACAAGAACTCTATGAGGTATGTACTATTATTATTCTTGTTTTCCAGGTGGTAATACTAGGGTTAAGAAAGGAATAATAATTCACCAAAGGACACACAATTAGTAAATAGTGAAGTCTTTTAACTATCAAGTGTTGAAGCATGTTTGTATGTTGAAGCCATACTGTGGAGGATTGAAAATGCTAGGCTAAGGAGTTTTGATTCTGTTCTATAGAATACAGAAATGTAATGAAGATTTTTGAGCAGGGAAATGACATCAGAATTGAACATTTCCCTGACATTTCTATGTCAGATGATTTGGAGAAGGAAACTGGTAAAGTGGTTCTAAAAATAGTTAAATCAAGAGTTCATGAATACCCAATTTAGAGTAACGAGAATAGGAATAGATAGGAAGGAAATTATTCCCCCCCAAAAATTCAGAGATAGACCCAAAATAAAATAACAATTGGTTAATTGTGGAAGGCAAGGTGATAGGTGATTTATTTAATCCTTTAAATGAATAATCTATTGTAACTAAAAATCCAGCACAGAGTTCAGCAAAAGTTGCATGAAACAGACAAAGATGACAGCAAAAGTTGACTTTTATTGAGTACTTGCTATGTCCTTGTTTAAATGAGTAACAATTTTTTCAAGCATGAAAATAAGTATTAATCAAACAACAGGAATGATAAATTTTAATTTAGGATAGCTTGAAAAAAGCATGAAAAAATTGTAGTATTATTAACAACAATAGACTACATAAGAAAAAAGACTGTTAAGTCATGAACTGTATAAATCTATTCCATTTTTAATATACTTGCTTTGAGGTCATAGAAAGACATCCAGGTGGTGATATCCAAAAAGCAGTTATTAATATGATACTGAAGACTGGGAGAGATCAGAGCCAGAAAGAGATTTTAGAGACATTCAAATACAGGGTGTAATTTGTGTCTTGGGATTGCTGGAAGAAAGAATTATAAAAGAGGTGAATATTAGTTTCATGTAATGAAATGAGCCAACTCTAGAAATTATATATTTACAGTTGTAATATGAATAGGGGCTATAATTGACAAGATAGTCTAGGTTATGTTGAAATAGCAAAAAGACCCAAAAATCACAGTGGAATGTCACATTTCCATCAGTAGCATCAGATGAAACTGATCTAAATGTACTCCAACTTAAAATGATTCTGATTAAAACATCTTAAAGTCTATTACAGTCTTATAATGAAAGAGTATGATTGAAGTAAAATACTATATATCTCAATAATTTATTAAGCTATCCTAAATTAAAATTTATCATTCCTGTTGTTTGATTAATACTTATTTTTAATTCAGGACAAATTATTGAGTTATAATCATATGGTCAGATTTTCGTAAGTATTTACTAAATGAAAGAATGGGGAAAAAATGGATTTCTTTAAAAAAAAAAGTTTGCCTTTCAGGGATAAATAGCCTCTTCCATAAAGTCTTTGAGAGTGTTCAAAATACTATAAAGGAGTATATTTTATTTTAACATAAAAAGTAGTAATTTTACTATTAGTGAAAGAAAATGCAGCCATGCAGCTATCCTCATATATATAACTGAGCTAAGTTTAAGAGACAAGTCAATCCATAAAATTACTCCTATATACCTTGGCAGAACAATTAAAGCAAAGTTTCTGCTCAGTAATCAGATAAGTAGACCCTAGGTTTATACTCATCTCTGAACTAACAAGCAGTTCTCGGAGTTTCAAATCAATTATTGGAAGCAGCTAGTAAAAAAAGTGATGTGGGGTAAATCCCACCTGGTACGTTCTTAGCATGCTGCCACAGGGAAATATTTAGATACTCAAAGATTCCAATTTGCTCTGAAAAGATGGCACTGGATAGTTTCATTTTACCCATATGGTTAGATTAAGTTGTTAGTTTAAAATGTTTAGAGGACCCTTATTACTTAGAGGAAATAGACATCTTTGAATAAAAGTGCACTATGCAGAAGGATTTACTTATTTTTAGATGTAGGTTATTTTTTTTAAAGTGAGAAAAACACCTTGAAATTATTTTAGACTGATTTTTACCTTAAAAAAGAAGACATTTGGATATTCTCTCCAAACAGCTATTTTATTCTAATTTTTACCATAATGCTATAATCAAGAACTTTCTTTTCCCATTAAAGAATATTTTTTAAACCTCAAATGCAGTCTATTTAATTCATTCTAAAAATGGAAATTTCTGAATTCTAGTTTAAATTCTTACAACATGTATCTTTAATGAACAACTTCCATAATAATTATAGTGTTTCTAATGGCCATTTATTTGTCTTAGAATTCTTTTTTTTT
>NW_006443225.1:1990988-2028627 GCF_000325575.1 Pteropus alecto | reverse complement strand
TTGTCTGAAAAACAGCATGCCAATTTTATCTATGGCTATCCTATTTTACTATAAAAATGATTCAAATGACTTTTCATGGAGCAGTATCATAATTGTACCCCATGGCTTCTCAAAATCTCCATTTAAGCATACCAGCAAAAAATATGTTTCTAAAAGAAGAAGAAGAAGAAGAAGAAGAAGAAGAAGAAGAAGAAGAAGAAGAAGAAGAAGAAGAAGAGGAGGAGGAGGAGGAGGAAAGAAGAAGAAGAAGACATTTATAAAGGTAGAGAAAAGAAGGCAAGCGGATGACGCTGCCAGGTCTTGTCTGATCAAAGCTGGTCTGCCAGCCAACACAGAGGTCCTACAACATATAGACTCAGCCTTCCCAGTCTCAGACTGCTGAGAGCCAAGGCTGATTGTCCATGGTCCCATCCTCTCTAGGGATTTGGGAATGGCTTAGTTTCTACTCAGCTGGACAATGAGCCCCTGTATATCCACATACCCGTAAATGTAAGCCTTCCCCTGTACCCTGTGCTCTGTGAGCCAGTCTGTGTTTTCAGTCTGCTGTTCTTCATCCTGATTTATGCTCCACTTCTGTGAGGTAAAGCCAACTGCTATGAAGACTCCACTGACTGGACTGAGATAGCCCCTTCCTGCTTCAACCTAACCAGACCCCTGCCTGATGTGAGCTCTACTGATAAGACTGCAGACTAAACACAGGTTCAAAGCGAATGATGACTGCCCCTACCCCTTTCAGCAGAGCAGCATGCAGCCTGTCCTACATTAAGGGTCTTCCCTATGCCCAGTCTTACTTATTCCCTTCACATTACAGCCTTCTGCCTTTGTCCCAGTGAACCCTGCAGCCTATCATTCTGTATATACTGGATATGGCATTATATACCAGATGGCCATGAGATTAGCTGGATTTGTGAGTAATTACCAATCAAGTTGCTGATGTTGGGGGTAGGGAAACAGATAGCTAATGCAAGGAATTGAATCCCAGGCTGACAGATGGAGATTTACCATAACAGGACAATACAGATTTTTGAGAAAGAAAAGGACAAGAAAAAAGTGGTATTTAAGATGACATTCTAGTAGCAGTATGTAATGTAGGATTGAACAAAACTGGGGAGAGAAATATAGCATGAAAATAAATCTTAGTAAGTGGCCTGGAATAAAATGGTGGTTCTGTAATGAAAGCAAAAGATAAGACATATTCTGAAGAAAAAAATCTTCAGCTATTGATAGTGGATTAAATTCAGTCAATCAATTGATGAATTTTGAGGTCATGTATTTGCCAAGCACTGTTCTAGTCACCAGAGAGACAGCAATGAATGAAATACAACCATTGCCCTCCAGCAACCATCATTCCAAAGGGAAAAAACCAATAATGTGATAGGCACCTTATTTGACACACATTCTCATCACCTTATTTGACACACATTCTCAAACTTTCTTCCTTCACACCTTTCTTAAAGAGGTTAGAAAGCCAGATTCTCACCTCCCAATGTCTCCTGTCAGTGGTCTAAGTGGTCTTGTTTAGGCCAAGACAATGTAAGAAAAGATCTAAAGGAGCACTTTGAGAAATGTTTGCTTTCTTGATAAAAGAAACAGACACACCTCCTGCCACTCCATTTTCCCTCTACCTGCCTAAAACATAGAAGTAATACATGGAACTACTAAGAGGCAATAAATGTGAAGACAAAACATTAATGCACTTAGAATGACGAAGTAGGAAGACAGAAGAAGACTCCTGATAGCTGTGTGAGCAGCTGGACTAATCTGGCAACCACCTAACTCTTCTTGGTGTGTGAGAAAAATTAACCTCATCCCTGACACCAACTGCTGGAACAGAACTCTTTGTGGCAAGCAACCAAATCTGACCCTGGGGGATTACACAGTAAAGGAGTCTAGGAGAATGTGAGTATTTCACAGAATCTTTGAGAGGTCTAAAAAATGAAGCTGAAACTTAAAATTCCAGGAACAACATACAAAACCTTTCATAGAACTGGCCTGATGAGGAGTCACCTACATGCCACAGAGCCCAAGGTGCTCAGGTTTGCACTTTTGCCACTTTCCCACCGGGAAGACAATTGTACTTCAAATAAGACAAACCTAGCTTAGTCACCTTTGCTGTCACCCTAACCAAAAAATCAATTTCACAGGCAGCCTGCTGTCTCACTTTTTTCACTTTCAACCTGCACAAGTACCTTTGCCTTTAATGGAAAAAAAAATGGAAGGAAAATATATAGCTTATTTTTTTTCTATAGGAAGAAATATTCTTTGCTCTATTCATAAGGTGGGTAATCTTCCAAACTCAAAAAAGAGATTCATATGCTAAGAATCTAAACTGAGTTGCAAATATATACTGTTATGGTTGTTCATTTACAAAAATGATTACAATTATCAGTTCCCTATATTCACACCCCTTTGCAGTGTGATCCATAGCTCCTCCCATCAAAAGGTGTATCTGTTCTTCCACTCCTTGAATTTGGGTTGCTTTGACCAACAGAATGAGACAGAAAGGACATTATGTCAGCAACAAAACTAAATCTCAAGAGAATGAGTATACTTTGCTTTCCTAAGAATCCTGTTATCTACCATATGCATGAACCCGGACTGGCCTGCTAGATGATGAGGGAAACTTAGTTTAGGTGCCCCAGTCCCCCCAGGTGACAGCTAGCCAACCCTCACAAACAAAGCCACCTAACCCCAGACACGTAAGACCAGTCTAATCCAGAAGATCATCATCGAGCCCAGTCCAATTGACTTACCCAAAGAATGATAAGCCCAACAAATGGTTGTTTTAGCCACTAAGTTTGGGGCGGTTTTTTATGCCATAAAAGCTAACTGATAGAATTACAGGCAGCAAAAACTAAGAAAATTAGTAAAGATAATTTCAAGTACAGAAGTGATTTGAAAAAAAATAGAGTAATTTAATAGAAAAGGATAAGGGCCACTCAATTTCTCAGGAAAGTCCTCTCTGAGAAGGGGACGTTTAAGGTGAAATTTAAATCAGAAGGAGAAAAAACTATTCAAAGATATAGAAGAAATATATCCAAACAAAAGGAACAGCATGTTCAAAGGCCCTGAGACAGGAATGTGGCCAGTGTGGCTGAAAAATATGAACAAACTACAGAGTGAAGGAAGATAACACCAGAGAAATAGGACTCTCTAGGCCATAGTAAGGAGCTGGATTTTATTCTGGTGAGGTAATCTGACATATTTTAGAGAGATCCCTCTGGTCATTATGAGGAGGGAGGATGTTGGAACAGAAGGAGGAGAAGCTGCAACCTTGTTAGGTAGTTAGTAATGGGAAATATCTATACTTTCTGCTCAATTTTGCTGTGAGCATAAAACTTCTCTAAAAAAAAAATTATTTTAAATAATTGGAAAAAAAGAAAGAGTGGATTTTTAAGAGTTTAGTAGGAGAAAGAGAGGAGAAAGAGATACAGAGAGGAAGTCAATAGCACCTTATACTACTTACTGAAAGCCGTTTTATGGCAGGCCCAGACAATAGAGTCACATAGGAGGGAGCATAGTAGAGTGAAGAGTGGGGACTTTAGAATTACACAGACCTGTAAGTGCATCTAAAGGACACTTCTTACTAACTGTGTGCACTAGGATGAGTTACTTATCTATCTGAGCCTCCACATCTTCTGTAAAATAAAGATAAAAATGACTATCTCAGAGGCTGCAGTAACGGTTTAATGAGTAGCATATGCAAAGTGCCTAGCCAAGTATTTTTTAAATGGTAGACGTTCTAGAATTGTTTAATTCCTTTTCATTTTACTTTATCGATAGAAAATTCAGTATCCAAATAAGAGCTGAAAATCAAGGAATACTGAAATCAAGGTAGACCTATGTCTGGTAATGTCAAGTCCACAATTGTCTTTCTTCCTGAAAATCTCATTCAATCACATTTTCCCCAAATAGTCTCACTTACCTATACCCACAGCTTCAGGCTACCCACACTAGCTTCTGGCCTAACATGACAATTGTAAACCTTTTGGCTAAACTGAAATGTCAGATTAGTGTCCAAAGCCTATTACGTTGCAATGCCTGTTGTGATCCTGTTTCTTCTTGGGCTCTGCTTCCTACTGTGGTGAGATCCTAACACTGCGGCTACTTTTCTCAAACGGCTTGCTCTAATCTTCTGCACCAGTCTGGACTCTAAGCCTAACTTTGAACCTCAGTGCCGTGATTAACTTTCGCTGGGTCCCTCTCAATCCTATACTGGTCTCTCCTGTCACTTCCCCAATATCGCTTTTTCTCTTTCACACCCAACTGCCTTCCGTATGTTCAAAACCAATTGCACTCTTCAGAGACATTCCATCCTGAAAGCATTATCCGCCATAGAAGCATTATTTCTTTAAGATTGTTTCTTTAATCTTTATAGCACAAATTTTCTTCTACATTTGGACTGGCTTTTTATCCCAAGGAATAAGAAATTGAAAGTTGCTCCATAACTTGCAACTACATTCACAACATAAAGTCACAAGTCGACCTGCCAATGGATATTAAATTCCTTATCAAAGGTGGATTAACCCTACTGTAAATATAATTCAAAAATAGCAACAGACATAAGGCAACATGATTGGATAGCTTTGCTTTGTAGGAGGAGAAATTTGTAAGACAGGATATAAAACGGACTAAACAGTATATAAAATGACACTTTTGTTGTGATTTTAAACTGTGTAAGTAGACTCTATAAATATATCTTTACAAAAGTCAAGGAAGCTAAAGAAAAAAAAATACATTAGAAAATACAAAAAAGAAAGACACCTCCCATAGACTCACAGAAATCAGAATGGAAAAAGCCCTTAGGCTACCTTGTTCATTTCCCTGCCAGCATAGCTCATTCTCAAGTGTTTGTCCACTCTAATTTTAGATGACCCAAGAGTCTCGACTTCAGGCACTTCATTTGTAAAACCATTCTGCCATTTAATGAGACGTCATTCAAAATGTCCAGCTCTTCAGCCTAAATTTTCAACTTTCTAGTAGGTTTCAAAGGTTTCCTTGGCCTTTTCTGGCTTCGATGTCCAGATGCAGTACTAGAGGGAGAATGTTTTCTTGCCTGTCAGATCTATCTGTACAATACCTAAGAAAATGAGATTTTATTAAAACCAAGATAGGCATTCTCAAAAGATCACTGGACTGGTATGGGAGAGCTGGAGTCTTGATTTGTTTTCAATATGACAAAGTATCCAGAGGTTTAAGAAAGCCTAAGTTATATTTTTTCTTCCCACTGTCCAAATAGTTCATTACACCTTCAGTTATAAAATGGCTAACACCTGCCAGGCATTACACCAGGCTTTATATAATTGACTCTGACTTTAAAGCAACACTGCACAGCAGTTATTCACCTCATTCTACAAATGACAAAATGGATACTTGTCTAGAGTCCCATGGCCAGTTAAATGTGTGTTGGAGCTAACATTTCCAACAAATCCATCTGGCTAAAACCTCTCCTTTTTCTGCTGCCCCATGCCATTTCTACAGCACCTTTGTCAGAGAGTGTGAGTAACTGGTTTGGAGCTCTCCAAGTTCAAAGAGAAAGTGTCTCCTGACACAGGCAGAATGTGAGAAGGATGAAGCAGAGCACCACACTTTCCAGAAAATAAGATGCCTCTAAGAGTTCTGGAGACAAGCTCGGAGAGAAGTAGGTGAGTGCAGATTGCAGGTACAGTATGCAGATTGGTTTGAGGAAATGATTAATGAATGGACTTAACTTGCAGGAATGAGAAACCCAGACTCAGAGGCTAGGGGAATATCAGGGTATGAAATGGTATAGAAAGGTCCCAGCTTCCCTAACCGGAGAGTGAGCAGAAAAAAGGAACAGCAGCTCCTGAAACTCAGCAACCACATTTAGATTGTTTACCATTCCACGGAGGCTTTAGGAATCCTGGACCCATCCAAGGCTTTGAGTCAAGGTCTGAACAGACCTATGGGACCAGGTATTATAAGCAACTAACCCAGAACTTCTTCTGACCCAAATCCTAAGAGAAATATCGGGACTCATTTCTGTACCTGACTCAGTCAACCGAAATGGTCCAAACTAACACAGAGTAATGAAATACCACCAGACACCAAAGCCTTCCTTAACCAAGAGACAAGGGAGGAGCAGATCTGCCCAGGAAGGTGAGTCATTAATACATCCCTGCTTTTCAGCCTTCAGTATAGATCCTACATTTCAGCTTCTTGATCTTTATGAGTAAAACGTGTGGACTAGATTCATCATCAGTTTACTTAGTTTTCTCTCTCATTTGGAGGGAAATGTTGAGAATCATTAAAAGAGCCTGTCTGTAGCTACTGATTTGCAGCTGTCTATCTACTGAGATAACACAAAGTGGAAATCTGGACACTTCAGATCTCTGATTTCAGTTTCCTAGGCAAAAGCTCTATTGATTAGACTGGCAGTTCTTGAAACAACACACTGATACGGCTTTTTAAATTTGCAGCACATTTTGAATTGGAACTCATATTGACTATATATCCAATCTTAGCTAGGAGCGTTGGAACAAAGAGATTTAGAAGGTAATTAAGAATCTGCTTATTTTTGAAAATGATTTTATTTTCCTCACTTTTCAAGGGACAGTAAATCTATTTCTAAGGAGGGCATGTGGCAGACAGGAATTGGAATCCCAGCCTTGTGGCTTTAAAGTATGTACAACTTCTGTAAACTACTTAGCTTTCCTGAAACTGTTCCCTCAGCTAAAAAACAGCTATACTAATACCCAGCTGACACAGTGCTTGTGAGAATTAAATCAAGTAACTTGCTTAGCACAATGTCTTGTGTTTAACAAATGCTGGAGTCCTTCCTTTAACAACAGAAGAATACAGCAGCTCATTCTGTGAAGCCATTATATAAGGTATTTTTATTTTAAAGGCACCACAACATTCTGGGGCCTTTGTTAGAAATAAAATATCTCACTTCCTGAGCAAAAATCAGAGGTAAAAGAAATGAAATACAAAACTGCTTTTGTAAAATTTCAACTAGTTTTTGTCAACTAATATTCTTTAAGAAATTGATTCCTCTGAGCTATTTCTCACTTTATAACTGGAAAATATTTATAATGTTTCCATCTTCTTTCTGAAAATGTCTATCAAACTTCTCATCAATGGAATTTATTCGAGTCTGAGGTTATCAAGACACCACCTGAAAAGCTAGTCGAGCACACTGATTAAAGGTATGGCTTGACAATGGACACACCTGGATTTGAACCCCCACTTTCCAGTTGTGTGACCTGGGTAATTACACAGTCTAAGTCTCCATTTCCTCATTTACAATATGAGGATTATCCTAGTATATATCTTATAGTATTATTTTGAAAATTAATTGAGATAAAGTACCATAGCATCTAGTAAGAAATCATTTTAGCCGTAATTATTATTAATAAGATATTCATAACACATGTGACTGCTCCATGGCATTCTTACTACATAAGAAGGGAATGTGAATTTAATAATACATTTTTCTCAAAATTATATATGCAAAATGTATTTACTCATACAAGGAAAGGCACATAGACTCTAAACTCTGAATGCAGATTCATTATTTCTAGCATTTATCTTTCAGTTAACACAATGACAGTGACATTTCCCCCATATATGGAAGTCACATATAAAAAACTGAAATGTCTTACCAGATGTAAGCAGTCTTTTATCTCAGATAGTTCTCTTATTTAAAGAAGGTTTCATTTCATATTTAAATTTGTAAAAAGTAGATTAAGCAACTACCTATAACAGCATTACAAAGAAATCTAAAATATATTCTGATATCAATGTAATCAAGACAGGTTTTCAGAAAAGTCTATCACATTTAACCTTGGGCTATTGATAACAGGTCCACACCCATCATTGCCTCACCACCACATCCCTGTTGGCCAGTGCTGTAGAGAGTCTTATCCAGGAAACAAAGCCTATGAATTTCCGGACCCAAAGTGGAATAAGATTAACTTTTGCCCTGAAATAAATCACTTCCCAGTATTTTCACTTCTAGACTTCTAACACTTTCCCTGCAGTTTTGGATAGGAATAACTGTTATGTCTGTAACAAAGATGATCAATTGCACTCTGAACCCAAATTAAAATGGGAGCCTGTTGGTTAGAATCTCTTCATTGTGACGCATGTGGCATCATTTTTTTTTTAACATAGTGGACAATGACTTTTCTTACATCTAACATATCTTTGAAGAATGTCTTTAAAACATGAGAAGAGACTCTAGTGTAAATTAGGTCACCATTAAGTGATGCCAGAGAAGTAGAAACATATCTTCCACATCCGCTAATGAAGTTGTTAAGCGAGTAGCTATTGCAAAGCTGATTACCAGCATTAACCAGTGGTAAGAGTCAGACCAATTCATTCTTTTTCTCCTTTGGACATGTAAATAGCACATAGGTCTAGAACTTTGTAAAGCAGCAAAGAATAATGGAGGAAGTGGTGTCTTCCTTCTCTCTTCTCACAGCCCTGGGTGAGCAAGAACACTCTCACCAGTTAATCATGCTGCCACAGAAATGGGCATTTTCAGTGCTTCCAATTATCAAGTACTCTGCTTTTCCAGACACCTCGTTGGCTTTTCTCCATCTCAATGACTTTGTTACATTAGGAACAACTAATTCAGGATCTTTAAATTCCAAATCATCACAAGACCATCATCTAGTGTAATAGTCTTGGAATGAAGGAATTGCTTTTGCAGAATCCCTGAGTCACAGTTATGTATCCACTACTTCATTCATCTGAAAGTGGAGGATACTTTGGCTTACAACAAATTCTGTATTTAGACAGCACCAGAGATAAGAAAGTTCTTACTTATGTTGAGTCAAACTGGTCCTCAGGATGTCTACTCTTTTGTATAAGTTCTGTACTGGACAGCAACAGGAGTTTCAATATGGATTGTAAAAATGTCCCCAAAGCTGGCCTTTGCTGGAGAAGCCCTTGATATATAAGCTGTTATTTCAAACTCTCAGTAGGGAGGGCAGACACTAAACACAATAGAGGCCTGAAAATAGGCGATAGGGCCCCAAACACCTGGCTGGGATTCTGGACAAATTTCTAGTTCCTAGCTGAGACAGCCCAAATTACGAAATCAACAGAAGCAATAAATTGTTGTTTTAAGTCAGTTAGTTTTTTAATTAGCTTTGGAGTGGTTTGTTGTTCAGCAGTATATAACTAAAACACAAATACATAACTCAAAGTTTCAAATAAAATTTCATAGATTAAGTGAAGCCCATTTCTAAGCTTCTTAAAGAGCTGTGAGACCAAGTTTGAAATCCCTGGACTGGAACACCTCTAGGCCCCCATCTTACAAACACAGGGCTGCTTTTCCCAAAATTGTTCTAAGTGATGCTACTCTACAGAAAGCCTTCCCACTTTTATGCCACTCTCATCTCTTCTGCTTGGAATGCCATGACCCACTTGAGTTTCTTCTTACCAAAACCCCACCCTCTTTCAGCCCCATCCCATGCGCTCTTTCCTCTAACAGGTCTTCCCTTACCCTCTCACTGGTGCTAGAACCCAGCACTGTCATAGTCACATGTGGATTTGAGTTCAGAACAGCTTTTGCATACCAGGATCTTGCCTCCTTAGGCTCCCAGTAGCATTATTTCATAGTTTTTTTCAAGGCCCTTTTATTCTCTCTTTTAATGAAGGTGTGCACTTTCAAGATCATCCTAAAACCTAAATAATGATATTGTGCACTTTCAGGATCATCCTAAAACCTAAAAGTTCTCTCAGGAACTGTATTTCTTTCATCTCTGCATGCCCTTTAGTGCTTATTTCCAATTCTCCTTCTAACTCCACCAGTGCTGGCCTGGCCTAGATAGATGATGCCATAGGAATCAGTGTCTGAACAAGGCCTTTGTATTCACCTGAATTCACACCTGGAAAGCTGTATAACAACATTTACACAAATCAGGCCCCTATTAATAAGACAACAGCATTTTTGCAAAGGGCTCAGGGCTTGAGTCAAATGGTCCTGCTCCATGCTGGAATCCCAAGTATACTATTTTTCAATTGGATGAATTTGAGTAGACTATTTAACATGCCCCATCCCACCATGTTATGTTATTTTCATCTATAAATTGGAGTCATTCCAATCTAATGAGGTTATTTTTGCTTTTAATAACATCATGCATGCTCAACAACTAACCTAGTGACTGATATAATACACAAACTAAAATGTTGGAATAAAATACTTTGATGACTGATTCTATTGTGATGTTGCTGCAAATACAGTTCTTGCCTCATTATAACATTGTTGAGTAAGTTGTTGTTGTTTTACGAAAAGCAAAGTTCTGACATCACATACTATTTAAATGTAAATCTAAGTTTACATTTAAATTTGAGAGAAAGGCTATTATATTGAAAGCTTACCTCCCTAACTTTATATCAAATCTATATTCCTCTCAAACATTAACTAGGATTAAATTTATTAATCATTTCTCTTTCTCCTAAGGTTATTTTTGGTCTCAATACTAAAGGAGACAGAACACTGACAGTTCAAACTCCCTCTCTTTTCACAATAATGATGGCTGCATCCTTAAAACTGAGTGCCACACAACTGACATGGCACAGTTAGCAGACTTTTACATCTTTTTTCTGTTTGCTTTGGAAAGATTGAATGGAAAGACTCCACACCTCACTCAAGCCACTGTACCTCATTTTTCTTGGAAAAAAAGAAGGTGATGACTGATTTATCCAAACATGGTTAAGACATCTAGTCTATTTTCTATCCTCCCCACAATCAGGGGTCACAGTTTTATGACAAAATAAAGAAAAAGGATTAAGATACATTGAGCATTGTAAGAGGCAGTACAATAGAAGGAGAGGACATCTAATAATCTCTATTTATAGTAAAGATGCTATTATTAGCAGGACTTTTTATGCCAAGATTATGAAGAATGAGCATATACACCCCAGAGACTCAGCTGTACAAGTAACAAGTAACTAAAACTGATTCAGTTCTTAAATTTATTATCAGATATTCATAAAAATAACTCTTTAGAAAATTAGTCATTTTGAGGATGAAAATGACACACTTGACTTATGCAAACTCTGACCCCACAACCCCACGAGATCATGCCTACTGGAGTGAGCCCTGTTAGCAGATCTGCATGCTGTGAGTAGACACTGAGCACATAAAAGTCAGTGAAGGCAGGGACCAAGCCTCTTTCTTCTGTGCTGAGGCTAGAACCACCTCATATCTCCTGATGATAATGAATAGAAAAAGTGCTTCAACAATTGATTCCTTTTAATACTTGCATGGCCCAATTCTATAGAGGGCTTTTTCACTTTCAACACTAAAAGAACCACATAATCCAAAAAGGGATCCAGCAAGAAGGGTGCTTAGAGGTTACCTAATCCTGTGCCAGAACTTTACAGATAGTGCACTGATGTCCAGACAATTAAGTGACTTGCCTAGGGCCACACAGCTAATATGTGGCAAAACTAGAATTATTTCTAATTTCAAAGATTGGGTGACTTTAATTAAATTGTTGAAAAGTCACTTTCTCTATATAATTGTTTATTGATTTATGAGAATAAATGAACTCCTGTGACTGCACTCCTTGGTGAATATGCAGCCAAGTGGGTCTAATGTCAGCTAGTGGAAAACACTATGTGAAGACAATTTTCCAAACTTAGCAAACAAGCTCCCTTACCCAAGCAAGCCAACCTCTTAATGTGACCCATTTTCCTCTGTCTTATGGCTCTTGATCACAAAAAATAACAAAAAAAGACTAGAACTGGGAAAACAACACAATTTCTATGTTCTAAAGAGTATAGGTAAGTAGCATCATCTTTCAGTAGAGAGGAGAATGTGTTTACTAACTTATTCATTGTAATGGGCTAACGTGTGTCCCTCCCAAAAGATGTTGAAGTCCTACCTGTAGTACTTGGAATGTGACCTTACTTGGAAGCAGGATCTTTGCAGATGATCAAATTAAAATGAGGTCCTTTCCGTGGGCCAAAACCCAATATGACTGGTGTCCTTATAAAAAGGGGAGATTTGGACACTGACATGCTCTTAGGGAAACATCATGTAAAGGTGAAGGCAGAGATTGGGGTGATGCTTCTACAAGCCAAGGAATGCCAAAGATTGCCATAAAACTCTGGAAACCAGGGGAGGGGCAGGGAACAGAACCTTCCCTCACAACCCTCAGAAGGAACCAGTGCTACTGACACCCTGACCTTGGACTTCTAGTCTCCATAACTGTGAGACAATACATTTCGATTGTTTAAATTACTCGGTTTGTGGTACTTTGGAAGATTTAGCAAACCAGTACTGTTGCCTCATTTGAAAAAGGAGGGGGTGAACTAATCAATCTCATGGACCCGTCAGGCCTAACACCTGCAGTTCCATGAAGGTGTGGACTGTGTGGAGGCTCTGAGTCCGCACCTGGCCCTGGGAACCTATCTATGGTAATGGGAGGGGAGGGGCTGCATCTCTCAGACAACAAACAAATATTTATTAAGCAACTATTATGTGTCTGGCACCAGGCTGGGCATGGGACACAGCCATGAACAGGAAGACACAATCCCTGTGACCTGGTATTCGAGTCTCACAGGGAAAATTGGGTCTAAACAAGTAATTACAAATGTGATATGTGCAGTGGAAATGCAGAGACTTCCCTGGGAAAATTAGACTAGTCTGTGGGCCATGGGAAGCTTCCATGAGCAAACAGTGTTTACAGAGAGACGGGAATGAGAGTGAGAAATTTGCATCCAACAAAGAAAGGTATGGTGGGAGGGGCACTGTGTATGTTGCAGACAAGACCAGCACAAAGCTCTCACAGTCTGATCTCTCGCTAAGAGAAGGGATAGCCTAGACAAGCAGAAAGGGGAGAAGGAAAAGTTGACAAACAGCAAACATGTCCTCCATAACCCAGAGACAGCCTCCAGTCACAGCCCATCAAGGCAGCAAGAGGCTGAGGAGGTAATGTTGACAGCAGCTGCAGTAGCACAAGTTTCAAAGGAATCCTATCCTTCAAGACTCACATCATGAGCCACCTCCAAACTTCAGTTATATTTAGATTTCTCTTGGGCCTAATGACATTCTTTCTGTTTTCTATTTAAAAAATAGAGTCTAGCAGGCTGAAAATGATTTATGAATCAGCTTTTATTATTTAATCTAGATCACAAAACCCATTTTCCTTTTCAACACTTTTTGGTTGTTAGGTTCCCGTGAGAAGGTCTGTTGTGTTTGTTTGCTTATTTGTTTGAAAACAATTAAGAACAGTTTGACAAATACTTCAAACTATGCAAAAGAAAAGAAACATAGAACACTAAATACTTATTAAGTTGGTTTCTGAAAACTGATGACGACATTTTGCAAAGATTAATATTGTGAAGTGAACCAGCCTTCCTCTTCCCTCCCTCAAGACGATCCAGGAATAAATGCATTTGAGACGTTGGATTTTCCACATAACCTTTTTCACATAAGATTTTGGTTTTGATTTTTGCATTAATAATAATTATGATTAATAATTATTGAGTACTTAGTATTTTCCAGGCACTGAGCAAAGCTCTTTCCATTCATTTTGACTCAATCCTCACAACAGCCCAGGAAAGGAAGGAATCTGAGGCTTAGCATGGTATCCTCAGTCACACAGAAAGTAAATGTTGGAATAACTTAAAATGTCAATGATTTCCAAATTCATGAGGAAATTGGGGTCTTCCCTAGGTTTTGTCCCATGTATTGACTATATAGAGAAAACTGGAGAGGTCTTCAGATGGTTCTCATTCATCATCAGAGAACTTGGCTTTCTTCTTATGGAATTTGAAAGTATTTGTCTCATACTATTCACGTTCACACCCAACTTCCTGAAGGATAAAAGAGTACAAGGATTTTAATGTCCTTTCTCATAGTAAGGTCAGCCCAAGAAGTGATCAGGACCAGCATTCTGTTTCTCAAATCCTACATGAATCCATGTGAGGTATAGAAGCTTCCTACCCAGTTTTTCATGAATGATCAATCAACAAAATATCTCATGAACATCAGTTCTGCAATTGGTCCAATTAAACCAACAAGTATTTTTGGAGCCATACAGAAAGGATTTCCATGTGAATCTTAAAATCCATTCTTCTTTTCCTTTTAATAAAAGGATTTTGAATTTTTTTCCTTTGTAAGCCACGAACATTTTCCAGTCTCTGTTGCTGCCATCTCATGTCACTGTTCTAACCACTGAGCTGGAAGAAGTAGTGTTGTATATTTCTTTCAGAAAGATTCCTGAATAGGGAGGGCCTCCTTTTTTTCCCTTCTTCCTCCTTTCTGTCTTAAAATGCTGTTCAATGGCTGGAGATCCTGCAACCATGGACCACAAGGTGACCTTGGGAATGGTAGCCATTCACAGCAAAGTGAAAAGATTGAAGAATCCTGGGTCTCAGCATTGTAGATGCAACATGCCAGCCCTGGACTTACATTCACATTTTTTTAATAAGAAGGAAATATAGTTAAGTCTATATTTCATATTTCAGTTATGCTCAGCCAAAATATCTGAGAGTAGCACCTACTATGTGCCCGGCATTAGTCTAGAAACAAATCTCCCTCTATCTTCCCCACCCCATATACACACTTAAAAACAAGAAAATGAATAGTTTGGGTATTTGGGCAATGCAGTAATCACAAATAGATCCTAGCAACCACAAATATTTCTTCTAAAGATTTTTTACAAATGCTTTAGAGGACTCGCAATTTTATGAAACATTCTCAAATCCATAACTTTATAATTGATTCTTCTCCCATAGAGAGTGGTATTTTTCTCCTGAATCTACAAAGTGAAGTCTTTGGTAATGGGCCTTCCTATTGCTTACTGCATTTAAAGACCATACACTGAAAATAATTACATCAAAACCAGTAGGATCATTTTTCCTTCTCCATCCCACTTGTTAAAAATTAAAGCTATAGAAGCCTACATGCTTATATTTTTATTTTACTTTTCCTCAGGCAGCCTCTTGATAAGTGAAATGCCTGTGACTGTGGTAAGTTTTGAATTATGCTGTAAAAATAAAGCCTTTTGTAATTTCCTAAAAGATATTTGGATCTGGGGCTATAAGAAAAATTGCTAAGATATTGATACTCATATTAATTTATCCCTTTTACCAGAATATAATGGAAACGTAGGTATCCCTCTGTATTTCTAAAGACCTTAACCAATGAATAACAATAGTACATTCTGTGACTAAAAGAAAGTTTGATAAAATATGTCAAATAGGCATTTAGATGTAAGGAGACAAAATAATTGCTTATATTGAAGAATTTTTCCTTTTGAAATTTGTCTTTGGAGAAGCAAAAGTCAGATTGCCTTTAGAGCTACAGGGATTTAAATATTCAAATCAAGGAACGCGGGGAGGGTCTAGAGCCGCAGCCAGAAATTGCAGGTGAATCGTAATTTCCTGGCCTCATGCAGAGGTCAGATCAGGGTGAGCCTCTGAGCAGTTTACCTCCACCACTTACCTCTGCCTCACAGTGCACTCAGGCCCCAAGAACCCTCCTACTGTGTTAGTTATAGCTAATTCAGCACACGTTACCTGACCCTGTGGCTTGTAGTAGTTGCTGGGTTGAGCCTTTTGTAAATAATTTATCAGCATTAAATCTCTTTTCCTTTTATTTCACTTTTGAACAAATAGAATGGAAGCACAGGGCCTGGGGACATGGAAACAGCTCTGAGCTCAGCTATGGCTCTAAAAGGCCCACTCCCCACAGTTCTCTAAGGCCCACCTCAGGTTACAAAACCACAGCCCAAGCAGAAAAGTACTGAGCTAAAATAACTCTTAAGAAGAAAAGCTGGAATAAAGCAACCACCAGGTGGAGATTCCCGACTGAATGCTTTGATCTGACCAGCACCTGGCTCTAGCTAGCCCTTCCCCCAGGGGGAGAAGGAAATAAGAGGGGTGGGGCTTTGCCTTGTGAGGTCCCTCACTCTCCTCAGAGGATACAGACTGAAAAGCCATCATCTGTATTTTGAATGATTTGAAAAGAGGAATGCAGAAGACCTGTTATTAAACTTCAGCATCCTGACCTACCTCTAAGATAGCCTGGAGGAAGATCTCAGTGCCTTCTGGAACAGGCATTCAAGTCTCTCCATCTTCTTCTCTTTTCGGAGAACAACATCAATTAAGTTTGTGTTGAGAGGAGTCAAAGATTATTGCCAGGAAAAGAAAAGGTGTATTGGGTCAAACTATGTTCTCTCCTACAAAATTATATGTTGAAGGCCTAACCACAGTTCCTCAAAATGTAACTTTACTTAGAAATAGAGTTGTTGCAGATGTCATTAATCAAGATGAGGTCATACTGAAGTAGGCCCCTAACCCAGTACGACTGATATCCTTCTAAAACGGGGAAATATAGATACAGACACACAAGCATACAGGAAGAATGCCATGCAAGCTGATGGCAAAGACTGGGGTGATGCTTCTACAAGCCAAGAGACAGCAAAATTGCCAGCAAACACCGGACATGGAGCAGATTCTCCCTCAAGGTCCTCAAAGGAGCCTATCCTGCTGACATCTTGATCTTAAACTTCCAGCCTCCAGAACTGAGACAATAAATTTCTGTGATGCTTTGTTAGGGCAACACTAGGGTACTAATATAGAAGGTGTCTACCCAACAAAGCACAAGGCCCTGAACAACCCCAAGCAATGAGGCCTGTCTAGAGCCCAGAGCCTTCCACCTTCACCCCCCAGAGAGTAACAGTGAAGCACAGTGTTTCTCCCAAACTCTTAATGACATGTCTTCTGTTGATAGACTCTGAATTCTCCCTTATCATGCACACATAGGGAAGAATGAGGCAACCCTGATGTCTGGGTAAAGTCCCTACAATGAACCAGTACTGTAAGTTCTCACTTAACATCGTCAATAAGTTCTGTGACTTTAAGTGAAATGACATATAACAAAACCAGTGTTACCATAGGCTATTTGATATACCTATATCAAGATTGTAACAAAACAACATTGCATGAAAATATGGTATTTGAGGACCTACTCTACAAGGGCTTTGGACCTGCTAAGGTTTTAGCTGCTTGCAGGTTAGCTCCATGACTGGGCCCGTCTGTTTCATACACTGCAGTCTTCCTAAGACCTCATACACTAAGTGGATCACAGTAAGCACTCTTCTTTCCAAGACACATCTAAGAGCTCATACTCCACAAAAATTATCTGCCACCTGTAATCTCATCCAACTGACACACTCATGTCTGTCAACACCATCCTCCTGAGAAGCTGGAGATTTCTCCATGTCTCCTTCCTTCTGATCCCACATATGATCACTCACACACTAGAGGAATAAACACCTTGCAAGCTCTCCTGGCATCTCACAGAGTTTTTCCCGTTCAAGGAGGCTGCACTAAAAGATGCACAGCAGCTCTCATCACAAGGAAGTGGTCAGCTGTGCTGGGCTTCATGTCGAATAAAATCTTGCTCAAAATCAATGATGCTGGTAACTGGGGAAAAACAGAATTCTGTGGTTCCAAGTGGAAGTGGCTCCAATCTTCCTTTAACCCTGAAGCACAGCCCCTTCACTTGCTCAGTAAGTGCATCTTGCTCAAAATCAAGGATGCTGGTAACTGGGGAAAAACAGAATTCTGTGGTTCCAAGTGGAAGTGGCTCCAATCTTCCTTTAACCCTGAAGCACAGCCCCTTCACTTGCTCAGTAAGTGCACTGAGTTTAGGTCTTTCCGAGCGTGGTTTCACAGTCCGTGAAATGGGGCTAACACAATGACAACCAAGGTTTCTTGAGGGTTACATGAAGTGGTGGCAACAGCTAACACTTACTGAGCACTTCTTTTTTTCTGAGGTCAATACTACTTTTCTCCCTGTTTTACCAAGAAGGAAACAGTGGCTTAGAGAGCTTGGATAACTTGCCCATGTTTGTACTATGAAGTAATGGATCCATGTTTCAAATCCAAGCCAGGCCCTGACTCCAGAGTCCACACCCCACACCTTAGTCATAAAACGTGCTTGGTATCTGGCACCCCATTTATTTTAGTAGCATTCACTTTAGTGTCACCCTGTAATGACCAAATAGTAGAAATCCTCCTAGTAAAAAAGTCTATATTAAGAAAACAGGCCCCCAGAGGTTGGGATTCATGGCTGTAAATCTCTCGAGTAATATCTATTCCCTGCAGTGACAAATACTGATGTTCCTGCCATCATGAATACAAGGACAAGAATGGAAGCTGCAAGCCCACCCGGAGGAGACCTGGACTGGAACATTCTCGAAAGAGTCATTATTTTTGAGAGGAAAGCCCTGGTACCAAGTCTATCACATCAACATTACTTGAAGTAGCTCTTCCAGGGATAAATTTACTCACATTTCTACTGGAATAACCACTATTACTGCCTATAGATTAGTCCTTCCCTGCTATTTCCATTTTTTAGACAAATGTATGGACCTCGGAGCCAAGGTGTGAAGATTACTAGTAAGGCATTTAAAATGTACTGGCTCTTAAAACTCAACCCTATAAGAGAGGTATTTTATCTGCGTCACATGCAGAAATAGACCTAAAAGGTATTGCGCTCATGGAGTAAGTCAGATGGAGAAAGATAAATGCCATTTTATTTCTGTTATATGTGAAATCTAAAGAACAAAATAAACAAACAAACAAGAGAAAAACAAACTCATAGATACAGAGAACATTTTGATGGTTGCCAGATGGGAGGAGGTTTGAGGGGAATGAGTGAAAAATGGGAAGAGATTAAGAGGTATAAATGGATAATTACAAAACAGTCACAGGGATATCAAGTACAGCATAAGGAACATAGTCAATAATATTTTAATAACTATGTATGGTAGCAGATGGGTACAAGATTTATTGGGGTAATCATTTCGTAAGTTATGTAAATGTCTAATCACTATGTTGTACACTTGTACAACATATAATATTGTATGTCAACTGTAATTGAAAAATAAAAAATTATTTAAAAATATTGAAATCTTAGATGATAATTATAAATTTATACTAATACTTCACCAATCCTATTACTAAAAATATATTTTTTAATATTTTTAATAAAAATATTTCTTATTCCAGAGACTAGATTATAGATCATAGACAAATGTTATCATTTCAATATTCTCTTCAGGGATACCTTCTCTGAAACATCAGGTAATTTCAGATGTGAATCATGTAATTTTTTTTTTAATTGTCAGTCGGTCTTCATTTTCTTAATAAAAATGTTACAACTATATTTACTAATTTCACATATGAACATAACCAACACAAGAAATTTGAAATTCTGAGTTTTGAATCATTTGAATAATAGAAAAGCTGCTGGATTTTTTAGGAAGATTCATTTTTAATTACTTTATATTAACTGTCAGAATCTCATATTTCTCTAGACAAGTTAGGGGACCATCCATTCATTTGACAGCCAATCTCAGATACCTTCTATAGCTATACTACTTTGCTGTGATAGATAACATTTATATGAATGTCTCTGAAATTTTGAACATTTATATGAATGTCCCTAAAAATTTTGAAAAACCTTCTCAAAGAAAAATTTTGAAAAACCTTCTCAAAGAAAAATTTTGAAAAACCTTCTCAAAGAAAAACCAAAATTACACTCATTCATTGGAGTAGATTTCCAGTATTTGAGTATAATTATTATATTATGATATCATGGTATTAATTCATAAGTCATCAAGATATATAATTAATTGGAATATGGCATTCATCAGCCATGCATGGCCAGTAGAAGTTTACTTGTAACATGTTAATATTTTTTATTGATCTTTTTCCTGTTTGATAGTTACTAAAATTCTTTTGTGACTAAATAATTCAACCTAGAATAAAATAATGTGATGGCCAGCATTTACACACTCTGCCTATTAATCACCTGAAAAGCCACACATATTTTTTTTAAAGCTGACCAGTGGTGCTTTCTATACAACTTGATCAGCCAAGTAATGCCTGCCAAACTTCTCTAGCATTTCCTAAACTGAAGGAATCCTTCAGCTGTGGTAATGCCCAGGTCTTCACTGTGTTTAGACGTTTCCAAGGGTGCTCTTTGGCTTGTACGGCATGTTTCTCTTAAGTGATTCTAAGACACCAAATAAAGTAAATACAAATAGAAACTAAATACTTATTGCCATGGTGCCAATGGTAAGTAATTTAAACAATCGCTTTGAGTACTCAGAATCTACACCAAAATTTTTAAATATATAAATTCCGATTGGCCCAAAGGAAGAAAAAATGTAATTTCATAGTATGTCCTTATGAAAGTATTACGCTCTTAATTTTAAATATACCAAATGAAATAAGGAGGTCGGACACTTAGTAAGAAGCTTCAGCAGTAGAAGCTTTTGCTCAATTTGGTTTTTAGTCGGTGAGGAAAGATTGAGACTCTCTTCTGAGGAACCCCATCTCCCAGAGTAACGTGGCTCATCCGGTGATACCACCCACTATTCAAGCAGTCTGGCTGCATTTCCCTCCCCCCATCCAGCTGTGCTGTCTCTAGCAACCAAATATTGTATCACCCCTCCTGAGGCTGCAAAGTAGCCCAGTTTTAAATGTGGAGGGGTCTATGAGAGCCAGCCACATGCCCACATCTCCACATGGAAGCTCCACTTCTAGTCCCACATAGAAATGCCACCCACATAGAGATGAACACCAAATGTGCTATAGGGAGTGGGTCTCCCTGCTTGGACAACATCAGGATGTCACACCCAAAACAAATAGTATCTATTTGTTTATGTATTGAGTGCTCACAAAAATGCCAAGCACAGTTTGTGGTGGCTTTACACAGCCCTGCCATCATCATTCTCAATTTACAGATTTTGGAAACAGGAAGGAGAGGTGAGAGAACTCAGCGTGGAAGACTGGGAGCGGGCCCTCTGAACCACCACGCAGCACTGCCTCCATGCAGAAACCTTTGGGACAGTGCCGTTCTTCTCATTCGGGGAGTATGCACTGAGAAGTCAGCCCTGGATGAGTTAGGACAGAGGTTTCTCACCTGCACTCTCCCGGCACCTACTCTAAGACTTCTGGCCTGTCTGAACTCGGAAATGAGCCAGGACTCTGTGGGTCCCCAAAGCACTGTCCAGCTCCACAGCAGCCAAAACAGCTAGTTAACAATCAAATAGAAAACAAACTTACACTTGAACCAGTAAGAAAAGAAATCTAAGACAAGAACTTTCATGTAGCACTAGTTCTCAGAGTGTGGGAGCTCTGAGGCACACATCCGGGGAGCCACTTCTGGCTCAGATTCACATCCTCTGACTCCACATCCTGTGTTCTTGCCACGATGCCCCAAACTTCTCTCAACCTACTCGTTCTGCAGACTAGGAATACATTTTCAGCTTGACTGTTACTAATCAAACATGAAAATTTGCAATCGCAAGACTATGAGAAATTAATGTCATCCAAGTTAGAAACCACAGAGCCATATTAAACTCCTCTTTCTCCCATTCAGGAACTGAGTCCCTAAGAATATCCACACTCCATCTCATGCTTTAAATATTTCTCTTCATATTCTTTGATCTCTGATCCTGCCCCACTGTGAACCTCTCTCCTGTTTGCTTCCACAGTTAATAAATAACAGTTAGTTATTGTTTCTAAAAGCTAAGACTGATCATATTATTCCTCTCTCTGCCTAACACCCTCCAGTGGTCCCCCAGGGCTTTAAGGATCAAATCCCAAGTCTGATGTATGGCCCACAGGCTATCGAACATGAAGACAATTGTCCAAATCTCTCCAAGATAGAATATCTTAGAAACATCTGCAAAAATGCCCCTGCAATAAAAGTAAGTTCACTTACTTTCACATATTTTCTATACCATTAAGCAATTTCCACATTTAAATAAAAGTTAAATATCCTTCCTTTTTAAAACCTAATTATGAAACTTAAAATTTTAATTATCATTCCCTACAAAAAAAAAAGGCAAGGAGAAAAAAGTATAGTTTACCTGTAATTTCTAAAACTTATGTAGAAATTCCTCAGTTGCCTCCAGAATGGCTTAATCAAGAGGGCTAACATTCGGAATAATCGAGCCAAGGGCCTGGCATCGCTGGGAGCCTGTTGCTTAGGTGGGGCCTAGAAGTAAACTTGGCTTCTGTTTATGGTCAAAGGGAACAGTCATGTTTGCGTTGTCACCTTTATTATCTGTAACAACAACAAACATTTCACTTAAGTCCCAAACGACACATTGACAAAAAATAGAGTTGGTCTGAGGTCATAACTGTTTTTATGTATGGGTGAGTAGATTCCTCCAATCTAGTAAAAAAATATACAGACTATAGAACATACAACAGCTTTTCCTTGTCTTTCCAGTTGCATATAATAGTCAACAAAATAAATAAAATTTTATTCTAAATAACATTAAATTTTATTAAATGGCCAACAAAATAACCTATTTTCTTATTTTAATAAATAGGCCTTTCGTGACAAATAGATACAAAGAGACATGAACAGATGAGACTTTTACCTTATTTTGAAGTTGATATTTTGCATTTTTGTCTTAAAAAGTATGTTATAATTTAGACACCATGAAGTAGAAGTCAAGTCCCCATGACAAAGTAACTTGGTTAAATTTGACAGACATTTGTTTAGAGTCTGCTACCTTTAAGACTTGGGCCTGCCAAAAACAACAACAACAACAACAACCCTCTGACTTCCAAGAGTTCACAATGAACTATCAATATTCACATGTTATCTTTACTTTTTACTTATTTTTTTAACAACCATGTAAGAACCTATTCAGACTAAGCAGAGATAGGCTCTGAGCAATGCCAGCAGCCCAGGGAGGTAGGGGCCCTAGAAAGTGATAAATGTATTAAATCACTGTCAACAACATTGCCTTCATTTTGGTCACCAGAAACCCAGGTTGGAGGCCTCGTATTGTTTTGTTGTTGTTGTTGTTGTTGTTGTTTTAACAGCTTTATTGGGGTAACATTGGTCAATACAATTATATAATTTTCAGGTGTACATTATCATTTGACTTCTATATATTCTATTGTGCGTTCACCATCCAAAGTCTAGTTTCCTTCAGCTACCATATATTTGATCCCCTTTACCCACTTCGCCCTCCCCCTACTCCTCTATTTGACTCCCTTTACCCTGTCTACCTCCCCCCTCATCCCCCACCCCACAAGAAACCACTACTCTATAGTCCTCTGGTAACCACTAGTCTATAGTCCATGTTCATGAGTCTCTGATTGTTTGTCCTGCTCATTTGTTGCTTTTAGGTTTATATCCCACATATAAGTGATATCATGTGATTTTCAACTTTTTCTGTCTGGCTTATTTCGCTTAGCATGATTATCTCAAGTTAATGCCTAGAGCAAAGGCACAATCTGTTTGTCTTTCTCCTTAATACAGAAAATATTGTTTTTCAGTTGGAACACACAAGAAGCAAAGATTCTTCAAACATAAACTTAGAATGTGAAATCCCGAAAGCAAGAAATTCCATCTGGAAGAACCTGTGCTTTCTGAAACACAAGTTCTTGACAAATTAAGCAGCAGGGGGCAGGATGATGCAGGGGAAAAATCAGGAGGCCCACTAGCTTTTTCCTGCTGGAAGTCCTTTTAGCTCTGCTCAGTGTCCATTAACTCAGGAAATGGGTTGGCTAGACTTTTTTACATCTAGCATATTTTGACTTTCATCCAATAATATTACTGCATGCCTACTATGTGCCAGACACTGTGTTAGATGCTAGAATAGAGAAGTAAACAAGAGTAAACACAGTCCTTGGCAATTTGGAGTTTATATTCTTGCAGAGATGGTGGACAATTTACAAGTAATTTCACAGCATTGTTTCAGACAGTGCCAAGTGCTACAAATAAACAACCACTGGCCTTCATGTCCTCTCTTTTATTAGTTCTGACCTCTTCTAGGGCTTTGCACACCCTTGGGGTGAGGGATAGGTGGGGGGGTGGTTGCATTTTCTCTAGAGATGCACATGGCTTTCCTCTCCTCCTCCTTTAACTCTCAGCTCTGATGTCACTCCTAAGAGGCCTTCTGAAGCCACCCTGGCTAAGGTGGGCTCACCCCGCCCCAGTCACTGCATACGATGTCACCCTGTTTTATTTCACTTGGCACATTGAGCTCTGTCCAAAACAATATTACTAATTTACTAGAAGAATGTAACCTCCACATGGCCAGTTTTTCTATTGATATTCAGGTAGGCAAACAATTTCATTTCTACTGTGTTCAAAATGTCCCACAAACTATGGAATGGAGAAAATATTTCTGACCTATCTGCCAGAAATGTTCCGAAGAATATTTTAATAAGTATTAGGTACTGAACATACTTTTATTTATGTATTTATTTATTCAGCTACTTACCTATTTTACTTCTTGTTAAAGAAATCACATATATAGACCAGAAATTTGTCTCTTTCAGTATACAAATTTAAACGATGCCTTTAATTTCTCTAAACCTCAGTTGTTAAACAAGGCTAATAATCCCCTCACTGCGGGCTTTTTTTTCCTGATTCTTAAACAAGGTAATTGAAAGCTCCCAGCACAGTATTGGTGTATAAGAAGGGTATATATACCTACTAGATCATTATTGAATTAGTGATTATTTGAAAAAGTTTCTAGTAAAATGTCTCAGTACGTTTTTATAAAAAGCATAACTTCTGACTTTAAAAAATAGCGACATCACTAAACAATAAAGTCAGATTCTCAATGGCATGTCACAACAAAGAACAATGCAATGTAAACAGAAAACATTCTGGTCTATTCTTCAACCCCGTTAAGCAATGAAACCACACAGATACCAAAAATATGCCTCTCTCTCTACCCTCTTCGGAATCCAGTCACACAACAGCTGAGCTCACCAGGCCCTGCACAGCTATATGCAGTGGGCAGCATCACTGATGAGCTGGCGGGCTAAAGAATAACAAGAAACAAAGGTCAAAGCAAACAGGAACTTGATCTCAGGGATACAAACATTGGCCCAAGGAGGTAGAGCATTTTCCTGAGATCAAATATGTTTTAGTAGCAGAGTCTGATCTCAAACTCAACTTCTTGACTATTTAATCCTTGGGAAGCAGCTGCTGTATCCACAAGGTCAGGTTTAAGTTCAAGGTCTAAGTAAACAATAGGGGCAAGGGAATTATTTTTATGCCTTCAATCAACAAACATTTATCAAGGGCCTATTTGACTAGATACAATCATTTTGAAGATTAGAAATTTGATGAGCCCCAAACAGATCTATAAGTGTTTGAAAAAACTCTGTCAGCCTCATCCTGCTCTCTGCATATTTACTGTATGTCAGCCTGGCCTCAGTCTTCATCAGCAAAAGGGTCTTGATATCTTCACAGAATTCAGAATTATAATACTTAGGTGGAGATAGTAGAAATAAAGCAATGTTCAGACTACATTTTGTACTGAACTTCAAATTAAAAACATTTGCAATATTGTTATATGAACTATCTCATAATTTGTGAGTTCTGGGACATTTTCATTTTAAGCCTCTGAGACCCTTTTTTGACTACTGACCTCTAGAACTATAAAATTACAAATTTCTGTTGCTTTGAGCCATAAGTTTGTTGTAATTTGTTGTAGCAGCACCAAAAAACTGATACATTTGCCTACAGTGGAGGTCAATTTTTTGTGTCAACTTAACTGGGCATAAGGTGCCCATATATTTGGTTAAACATTATTCTGGGCGTGTCTGTGAGGGTGTCTCTGGGTAAGGTGAACATTTGAATGGGTAACGTGAGTAAAGCAAATTGCCCTCCCACCGTGAGTGGTCCTCATCCAAATCATTGAAGGCCTGAATAGAACAAAAAGGCTAAGAAAAGCAGAATTCATTCTTTTTGCCCAACTGTCTTGGACCTGGGCCACAAGTCTTCAGCCTTCAAACTTGGACTCAGAGTGGAACTACACCATCGGCTCACCTGGGTCTTCTTTTTCTTTTCTTTTTTTCTTTTTTTTTAGGCAAGGCAACCCTTGGTTGACCTCACAGATTGCAAGGATCTTGTCAGTTTACAATCCCTTATTTTTTTATTTTTTGTTTTTTATGCCTACAACATCTGGTCTTCCTAGGTGGTCTTCCATCCAAATACTACCCAGGCCCGACCCTGCTTAGCTTCTGAGATGAGACAGGATCAGGCTTATTCAGGGGAGCATGGCCATAGACTTACCCTCCATAATCTTGTGAGCCAATTCCTTCTGGTAAACCTATGATTCAGTTCAGGCACTAACCACCTGGAGTTATCACAGTCCTCACAAGCCCAAGGGAATAGTCCCTAACGAGACCGCCCTCACTTCAGATGCCAGCTGCATTTCAGGGATTCCTAGGCCACCCACACTTCTGACTGACCGGTGATAAATTCAGGGGTTCCTATGACCTACTCAGGTCCAGAAATTTGCTGGAACAACTCACAGAACTCAGGAAAGCTCTGTATTTGCAGCTGCACTTTTTTAATAAAATGATATCAGTCAGAAGGACTAGACAAATGAAAGAGACACAGAGGATGAGGTCCAGGAAGGAGCACGACACTTCCTTACCTCCTCTACTTGTCTTGTGCCAGTTTACCAAGCCAGTCAAAGATGCAGCCTGATGATCTCTGTAGCCTGGGGCAAATCCACTAGCCTCTCTGTGCTTTAGTTTCCTTAATTTAAAAGGAGAGTATTAATAGTAATTATTTAATTTTGCTGTTGAAAATAAAATGAGATAATTATATGTAGTGTTTAGAATACCACTTAGTGCATAGTGAGCACCCAATACATGTTAACTGTTGCTTTTTTCATTGTCATATTTTATCAGTTTCTCTCTCCCCACTCCATCCTCAAGGTACACATGCACAAAACTTCTTCTGTTTCAGCAGCCCCTCTTTTTAATATCACCTCAAACAACTAGATATCTAGAAAAACTGGGGCACAATCGAACTCAACCCATCTGAGAAACCAGAAAGAAAATATAGACAGTCATTTTCAGTTTATTTAACATCTACTGAAAGAACCACCCCAAATAAACGTGTTAATTATATTCTAAAAGTTAAACTCAGTCTGAGATGACAATAGATAACGGATGAACATGCTGTGCAGGACCACCGTGAGGTTCCAACATCCATAAGAACCACTTCACTCTCAAACAGAATCAAATTTTGCTCCCAGTATCCGGATTTAACGTTGGATACCACAGAGTTGAGCAGCAAAAAAAATATGTTTTAACCACTCCACCTTCATTTCAAACTTTCAGCTCTGACTCTAAGCCACAAATGTAGTACCATCAAAAGTATCCGCCTTTTCTCTCCACAATTTATACCACTTCAGTTTTACCACTTGGTTCGGCGGCCCTGATTTGCTCCAGATTTCTCAACCACATAACCTATGAGTTGTTCTTGACTCTTCTCTCCCTTTTCCTTCCTGAATTTAATAAACTATCAACAAATCTCTGTTGCTTATTCCACTACCATGCCCTACCTCAGCAACACTAGTGCAAACCCCCTATTGTTGCAACCAACTTTCGGGGGAATTCCAGCTCCAGGCGTCAGTCTGGAGGCCCCAGTGGAAACCTGGGGAGGAACTGCTCCAGCCTTTCACTCCCTCTAGTCCTGACTCACATGAAGAACCGGCTACCAGCTGGAGCCGATAAGAGAGGAAAACGACCTGGCAAGTGCTTCCTACCGTACAGAGTATCAGAAGTGGGGCTTTCCCACAAGGCCCGGCCAGGCTCTAGGCAAAGGAATGTCTGTGTTCCAAGGCACAGCCTGGGCTGGAGATTTTCGCCCCCCTTCCAAATCCCTTTGAAGCTGTGCAAAAGTCTCGCCAACACCAAGCTTGAGAGCTCTTCCACTTACCCTGGGAGGGCAGTTTCCTGCCTGCCTCTCACATGGGGGAGGTGGAGTAACAATCATTTTGCATGATTCTCCCTTCAGATGCCGAACTCTAGAAATTGAACGGAAATAAGCTTTATGTAAGATAAGGCATCACATGGGCCCAGATGTCTAGTCCTGAAGCGTAATTTCACTACTTTAGAGACATGTTATCATGATATTTTTTAAAAAACTGTTTAGAAACTCTTTTCCTTCAAAATCAGATTAAACATTTCTGGCTCCTTAAGTTATTTCAAACCCTTCCCCATCTTGACTGTTCTCTGAACGTGTTTCAGGTTGATGATTTCTCTTAAATATGGCACCCAGGAGGGAATGCAGGACTCTGCAAGGTCAACTTTTTGCCCCTGCATTGCAGTGTTTCCACATATTCGCTTGGCTAAAATCCTTAATTCCTTTTCACATGAATTGCTCTCAAGTCCAGCTCTTCTGTTCTGAACTAAGGGAATTAGGTTTGAAGGCTTTTTGTTTTTGTTTTGTTTTTAGGAGAATAAGAAAACATTAGAACTGAAGAGTCCATAGAAATTGTGGGTACAAGTGTTTTCAAGTTGTAGATTGTAGCTCATTCGTGGGCCATACAATTAATTTAATAGGTCACCGTTAGCTTTCCCTTTAAAAATGAAATAAGCTAAAGTAAAAAAATATATAAGAATGCATTACACTTACGAAGGGCCAAGTACTTTTTCATGGACTTTTTGTTTCAGGTTATATATATGTCTGTGAGCGTGTGTGTGTATATACTAGGTTATAATCATGCTTGGTTTTGGTCAAAAAGTTTAAAAGCTATGGTCTCATCCAACCAGAAACTAGCAGCACACTATAATAAATTAGCATTTGTTTGAAATTTGGAGGCAGAGAATCCCTGGTTTTAAGTCTGGGCTCTCTGCACTTAAGAATTGCATGACCACTGGACTCTATTAAGCTTCACTGAAACTGACCTCAGTTTCCCACTTATAAAATGGGGAGAACAACGGTATTTTCCCCAAAGAGATCTTAAGGAGAAACACTAATACTCCCATGTCCTGAGCGCACACCTTCATCCAGGAATCGTGAACTGAACTTTACCTGCATTACCCTTCTGACCTTCACCACAGCAACACTTTGTGTTAGATGTTATTGTTGCCTATTCATCCGAGGAGGAAATTGAGGCAGTTTGGTCCAGGCATGTGTACTGATACATTCCACTACACTGAACCGAGATACACTATGCCTCTATACAATGTGATGGAACACTGAAAGTACTTAGCACAGTTAGTACTAAGTACTTGCTACTGACACCAGGAAGCATTTAAAATTCAATGCCGCTCAAAGAGCAAGACCTCCGAGACATGAAGAGTTCAGACTGGAATGTAAGTTGACGCCCTGCTTCCTTCACTAGGAAAGATTTGCTTGTTCTGCTCTACTGAACAATGTGCTTTGTGAGTTCATTGACACCCTGGCAGGAGGATGAGAAACAAGCGGTTTGCCAATGAAGTACCACTGTGTTAGATGACATTGCTATAACCATCACAGTCATCATGATCATCGTTAGTATTATCTAGGACACATATTCAGATCTCTTTCACTGTCGAAAGCTTTTTTCACTACTCCATCAAAAGTAAACTTGTACATTTATCCCCGTTCATTTTTATCTGGTAGGTTTAAGCCCATTGAAAGCTTTTAGAATCTTTAAGATATCATTCAAATGTACCAATTATCCTCCCTGGCTTTGTGTTATCCACACACCTGCTAAGGATGTCATTTGCATCTTCATGAAAAATGCTGATAACAGGGTTAATCAGGATAGGGCCAAGGACAGATAGGCTTTCAGTATAACAATGACTAGAACAATGCTCTAGATGCCCCCAAGGCCTGTGTGCCTCCACATTACTGTGTTTGTTTCACTTTCCCAAACATTCACAAGGCCTGACCTTCACTTCCCAAGGGAGAAAGTAAATAGTGAGAAAGTGCTAGGAAATAAACTGCTTTGAAGGCTCCATCTTGTGGTGCACAAGCATCACTGCACTTCAATGATTTAAAAAAAAAAAAAGGCATGTATGAGAAGTAGGTCATAATATCACGTGGGTGCTTAGAGGGTAATTGCATCCCTCTCTTTAATCTGCACAGCAAATCCTTTTTTTTTTTCCCTTAACGTTTCAAGGTAAAAATCAGACTGGCCCTCTTCCTTTCGTTCACCATTGTGAATTAAATAAACGTAACACCATGGCAATTTAATGGCTCAGGGAAAAAAATATATGAGCTATGTAAATAAGATGTTTGTAAAATATTTTCTTCCATCCATAGTTGTAAATTTGAAATGAAAATTCCTTTTTCTTCTCCTGATTTGGAAATAATCTCTAAAGAATCCTAGATTTAATGCAGGCATCTATAAACAGGAAGACAACATTATGCTGGCCAAGCAGCTTTCTCACAATCTTAAAGGACTGATGTTATCATGACACATGTCTTGCATCTTAGAAAAAACTAGAAAGGAGGTAGGATCCAGGTGTGAGCAAAGCAGGCCAGATAGGAGATATTTCAAACACACAATCAGGCACGTATTCGATGTGAGTTTAAATGATCATGACAATAATCCGTGTTGGAGGGTATCAGTCAGAGAGGTGTGCACGTGCAGGGCCTGTCAGTGTTGAGTATAGTAAGAGAGAGGTGAAAATTGCAATAAGAAAAATGCGGAGCCCTAGTTACCTGGAAAACCAGTATCAGGAATATAACTGTTCCCCAAACCAAACTCAAACCTCATTTCGGAAAGGGCTAATATAAATAAATAAATAAATAAATAAATAAATAAATAAATAAATAAATAAATAAATAAATAAATAAATAAAACATCATTATTAACTTATTCAACAAACCTGCATCAGTGATAAGATTTGAAAATCAGGAAAACAGTGAGACCTCAATCCTGCCCAGAAGGTTACTGTTTGGAAGGGCTGCTGATATGTAACTAAGTAACTATATATGTTCCTAGCTCTTGCTATGGACTCTCAGAAAGAAGAGCAGGCAGAAGTGGGATCTGTCAAGTTCTCCCCGGTGCCACTTCCTCTCTGGAACCAAACACAGGTATTTTACCTAACAATCCTTTTTACTATCAATTTAGTTTCTCAACTCCAAAATTATAGAACTGCAAACCCATAATGCCTCTGGAATTTTGATTTATGATTCTAGCTTTTTTAATCTTGAAACAACCTTAGATCTAATTTAATAGTGCATCTTAGTTTTACAGATGACAAGAAAACTGGTCAACAAAACAGTATCTTCACGCGAATCTTTCCATTCTTACACCAGCTAGCTATGATGCTCATCTCCAAGCTTATTTCTAGATAAGGCTGCTTTGAGAGATCAAAGAAATACAACACAAAGTCCCAATAAACCTCATCTTACAGATTAAAGACAGCTTGTTTTATGTAGTCAAGTTGTTTTTGGAGTTCTGCCCTTTACTGGAGGAAGGTCGGCATGTTAATAATTAGTGAAATACCAAAATATGCAATCTCTTATCAAGGAGAATATTTTCACTTAGGATTTCTCTTTTTACTGCACTGAGATAAGTCAAGGATTTAATGATCTGAGACCAGCTTAAGTCTCTCCTTCATTCCGTCTTCCATTTGCCACATCTCTACTGAAGATATCATTGAAGGGTGGTAGCATACCTGAAACCTTGCAAATCAACTTCTTCATGAAACCCAGACAAAGCACAGAAGTTTGAGATGCTTACTTCAGAACAATCCTCTGCTGGTGATTATTTGGAAATTTGAAAAAACATCATCAAGGACTCGCTCATGATCTTGGGAAGGTAACATTTTGTCATACATTCCTTTTAATGTAAGTAAAAAATTAGTTGACTTCAGCAATGCACAGGTAGTGCATTAGAATAAATTAAGGTTCTAATCCAAACTCCCTGGATGTAAAGCAAAATGCCTTGGCTTCATTGTCATGTGGACGATTCAAATCAGTTGTAGCCATTGTGTTTACAGATTACTTAAGGGATCAAGAAGAGTACTAAAATGTCACTTAATTCTGTATCTTTCCTAAGCAAGGAGGATGAAGGTTGAGATTGGCTTTGACCTGAACTCTCTTAAAGAAATGAGAGAGACATTCTGTGCTTTGGCTGCCACTAAAATTCTGGTCACATGAAGGTTGTACTTATTCTACTTGGAGCGACGTGACCAACTGAGCTGACCGTAGGGATTAATAAGGATAATTGGTGGAGGGACTCTCCAGAAACAAATTAATGAAATTGTAGGATACAATGTCACTTTTTTTTAACAATGTACTTACGTGATGGAAATCCCTAGGCTCTACAAATTAAGAGAAGATTCAAAGCAATGTACAGAAGCTGTTGCCTTGGGACTCCACGGGATTTTAGATTTGGCCCAAAAGCTGGGATTTTAATACCCAGCAGAGGATTGAAGAAGAAAGACAATGGGAGCTGGGACTGAGCCACCTGCTGAATGCCCAGATGTGATAAAGAGCTGAAAAGCAAACAACATTTCTGTGCACTTGTCCTAGGAAACAGCAAGGAAACTTTCAGTCTACAAGTGCCTCTTAATTAAAAAAAAAAAGAAAAAATACTTGCGAGAAATCACCGTCTCAGACTACACTATGTGCAGATGTGAATTTATACCACCTAGAAGGAGCAGGAACCACAACTTGAGAATTAAATGTGAAAAATAGTCCAGAATAAGTGAGACCCTGGCAGAGGCAAACGTAAAGCTACTCCACAGGAACCCTTGCACAACCCTGGACACATAGACACCCCATGGAAAGCACAGCACTTGCCAACAATAAATCAAAATTCAAAGTGACATAATCAAAACTCCACATGCAAGCACTATCAGAACCACATGAGGAACCACCATGAGAGAGGAGCAGAATCAACACAGGAAGACTTAGCACTCGAGAATGAGAGGAAACAGAAAAATCTGAAAGACACCATAAAAAAGATACATTTAAACTTATTATAGATGAAAGAAGTAATATAAGCAATAACGAAGAGTACAGTAGCATTTTAAAAGATCAAGAATATTTGAAAAAAACAAATAATGAAATGTAGGGATTTAAAAAACAGATTCTTTGACTTTCCAGATTCAGCAAGAAAATGTAGAGAGCTGGAAAGTATCAACCCACCCTTACGACAAAAAAAAAATGCTGGACAAACTGCAAATTAGTGACTTTTCTTGAATGCCTTTGAAAACTAAGTTCATAACATTAAACAGCTAAACAGAAAACTTCAAAGAGACAGGTGCCAGCAGGAGGAAACAAGACCGAAGTTTGTCCTTACTGGGGGCAGATGTTGACAGATGACATGTAAGCCAATAAGAAAATTCAGCTAGAAATATTTAATAAATTGCTAAAGGCCGAGTATGGAAGCAGAATGAGTTCGAAACCCTGGGGGCTGCAGAAGGAGAGAGTGTGGGGATGGCAGAAGTCCAACCTCATTGCCAGCAGTCCAAATCTATAAGAAACGTTAAAAGTTCTTCAGTCAGAAGGAATATAATATAGGTCTGAAATTTGGATCTACACAAATAAATGAAGAGTATAAGACATGGAAAATGTGTGTTAAAATACATTTGATTCTTATTTTAATTGCTCTAAAAGGTAATTGAATGTTTAAGTAATAATAATAATGTATATTACATAAAAGTGAACTATATGACAATAATAGCACAAAAGATAGTAAATGGAAATTGAGAATATGCTGTTATAAGTCTCTTAAACAGCATGTGAATGATATACCATTATTTGAGGACAGACTTAGATTATTTTAAAATGTATATTATAGGTCAACAACTAAATAAAAATTTGAGATATAAGTAAAAGTAACTTCAATATAAAAAAAAGTTAAAATAGAATAACAAAAAATGCTCAAAAAAACCCCAGAGAAGGCATTAAACAAGGGAAAAAATAAAAAATGAATGGAAAAAATAGAAAACAGCAAGATAGTAAATGGTAATTTTAATCCAGTATTATTAATAATCTCTGTAAATATGACAGATCTAAAACAAGTTTATAGAAACAGATTACTATATTGGTTAAAAACTCAAGACCTAACTATATGTAGTCTACAAAAATCCTACTTTAAACATTAAGATATAGATAGAAGTAAAAGTATAGAAAAACATACATCATGCAAACACTAAACAAAAGATAATTGGAATAGCTATATGATTTCAGATGAAGTAGACTTCAGACAAGGAATATTGTTAGCAATAAGTAGAAAATTAGCTAATAATAAAAGCATTAATTTAAAAGAAAAAAAACCTTCCAAAATGAATAATAATCCTGAATGAATATGTACCTAACACCAGAGCTTCAAAATAAAAGAAGCAAAACCGGATTAGTTTGAAAGAAGAAATAGATGATTCCACAGTTATAGCTGGAGAAGTCAAGACATCTCTCTCAGTAATTGATAAAATGCACAGAAAATCACTACAGGTATAGATGACTTGAATAATCTATCAATCGGTCTGGCCTAATTGACATTTAGGAAACTCTTAACCTAACAACAGCAGATTATGCATTATTCTCAACAGCACATGGAATATTCACCAAAATGGACCATATTCTGGGCCATAAAATAAACTCCTGACAAACTTAAAACAATAGAAATCATAGAAGGTATATTCTCAGATCATAATAGAATTAAATTAAAAATCAATAATGTTAACCAATTTCACCATAATAAAAATTAAAAAATAAACCAATAAATCAATAACAAAGACAAACTGAGGGAAACACCAAATATTTGGATATTAAGTAACTCATGGGTCTAAGAAGAATTCTCAACCAAAATTTTAAAAAAGTATTTTGAATTGAATAAAAATTAAAACACGACATATCAAAATTTGTGAGATACAACTAAGTAGTGTTCAGAAGAACACTACTTAGCATTAAATGTTTATATTAGGAAAGAAAACAGACCTAAGTTTTAACCTTATGAAATAGAAAAGGAAAAGTAAATTGAACTCAAAGTAAATAGAAGGAATAAGATAATAATGATGAGAACAGAAATTGATGAAATTAAAAACAGAAAACAATAGAGAAAACCAATAAAACCAAAATAACATTCTTTGAAAAAGTCAATACAATTGGTAAACCTCTAGTGAGCCTGACCAAAAGAGAGAGAGAGAGAGAAAGAGAGAGAGAGAGAGAGAGAGAGAGAGAGAACATAACAATACCAGGAATGCAAAAGGGGAATTTCACTCAACCTCACTGACATTCAAAGGAGAATTGGAGAATAAAATAAACAACTGTATACTCATAAATTCTGCAACTTAGGTGAAATAAACCAATTCTCTGAAAGACATAAATTGCTAAAGTTCACTGAAGAACAAATAGAGAACCTGAATAGTACTGTTTATTAAAGAAATTGAATTTGTAATTGAAAGCCTCTACACAGAAAACTTGTGGCACAGATGGTTTCCTTGATGAATTGTATCAATGTTTAAGAAAAAAAATAAAAATCTACACAACCTCCTCCAGAAAATAAAAGTAGCTAATATTTTCTAAGTCAATTTTTGAAGCCAGAGTCAACCTAATATGAAAACCAGACAAAGACATGATAAGAAAAGGAATTTGCAAACCAATATTCTTTGTGAACATAAATGTAAACTTCTCCAACAAAATATTAACAATTTGAATCCAGCAATATACAAAAAAAAGAAAGAAAGATTACACATCTTGATCAAGTGGTATTCTCATTCCAGGAATGCAAAGTTGGTTCAACATTCAAAAATCAATTGGTGTAGAATGTAAATTGGTACAGCCACAATGGAAAATAGTATGGAATTTCCTAAAAAAATTAAAGATAGAACTACCATATGATCCAGCTATTCTACTTCTGAGTATTTATATGAAGAAAATAAATACACTAATTTGAAAGCTATATGCACCCCTATGTCCACTGCAACATTATTTACAGTAGTCAAGATATGGAAACAATGCAAATGATTATCAACAAGTGAATGGATAAAGAAGATGAAATACTACTCAGCTGTAAAAAAGCATGAAAATCTCAATATTTTAAGATATCCATCTCATCAATTGATATATTAATTCAGTACAATCCAAATCAAAATTCCAGCAAACTTTTTTATAGGTATAGGTGAGCTGATCCTAAAATTTACGTGGAAAAACTAAACAATTTATATAGAAAACCAAAACAACTCTGCAAAGAAGAACAAAGTTAGAAGACTACCTGATTTCAAATTTTATGATAAAGCTACGATTATCTAAATGCTATAACATTGTTGAAAGGATATATACATATAACATAGGAACAGAATAAAGAACTCAGAAATAGGCCCACACAAATAGGCCCACAGTTGATTTTTGGCAAAGATACAAAGGCAATTCAATGGAAAAAGTTTAATCTTTTGAACAAATATTGCTGGAACAATTGTGTATCTATGTGCAAAAAAGAAAAAATAAAAACTTTGATACATATCTCATACCTTACCCAAAAATTAAAATTAAGCATTGACATAACCTTAAATCTAAAACTTTAAAACCTTTAGAAGAAACAAAAGAGAAAATCTGTGCGACCTAAAGGCATGAGAAAAATTAATAAAAGAAAAATTAATAAATTGGATATTTAAAAAAAATTTTAAACTTTCCTCTGTAGAAGACAATGCTCAGAGAATGAAAAGACAAGCTACAGACTTGGAGAGAAAGACTTATATATCTTATATTTGATAAAGGACTTGTATTCTTTTAGAATATATAAAGAACTCCTAAAGCACAACAATAAGAAACAAACAACTCCCTTTTAAAATTAAGCAAAATACATAAAAATATAGTTCTTCAAAGAAATCATACAGATGGAAAATAAGCATATGAAAAGTCATTTAAAAAGGTAAATTAGGGGGAGAAAAAAAATAGCGTAGATCGTAGTGGCTCTGTTCATCCCTCTGGCGACCAAATCAAAGTTGTGATGAAACAAGGAGCAGCAGCAAGGAAAAATCACCTGGCATCTAGATGAACAAGCCATACAACTAGGAAGAAATCTAAGAAAGCACCTGCAACAGCAGAAGGTAAGACGGGGCGAGACCATGGGGCTGCCCGGTCCCCAGAGGCTGAGTGAGACAGAGGCTGTGGCAGCGGCAGTGGCAGATGCCTCTTAAAGGGGCCGCATCCACGAGCAGATTTTCATGGTGATGGACCTGCTCGCTCTGAGCACCAGTGCAGATTCGGCTGCGCGCAGGGGGCACCAGGGACATACAGGGAGACATTATCAGAGTGAGGGCCAAGGTGAGATTCAGTCTATACAGAAGTGCAGGCAGTATTCATTGTTCCCTGTTGAACCTCCCCCATCCCAGTGCACGGACACAGCACCACCATAGCTGTGAGGTCATCAAACTGGATAACAGAGGTTGCTCCACTCAGAGGATTCCCTGACACCCAGCCTCCCCCAACTCACGGCTCCACCCAAGCCATATCCAGGTATATCCTCAGCAAGTCAGGTGCTCCTTGCTGAGCAGCGCCTAGATGCACACTGGAGGCAGCTGGCCTCAAATTCTGCTGTGGCCTTTTGAGGCAACTATAAGCACAGAGTCTGTGCATTGCTTGATGAATCTTAACAGGTAGCCCCAGAGGGATAGAGGCTTGGGCTAAGTTTGGCCTGAGCTGAACCTCTCTCAGGACTGTGCCACTGGACACCTACTTCACAAATCCACACTAATAAGACCAGGAGACTTAGAAGCTTTGCTTAGTACATAGAAACAGACACACAAAGGCAGCCAAAATGGGAAGACAAAGAAGCAGAAACCATATGAGAGAACAGAACAGAGATCAAGATAGAATGGAGTCAAGTAATCTAACAGATGCATAGTTCAAAACACTGGTTATAAAGATGCTCAATGAACTTTTAGGAAGTGTAGA
>NW_006443225.1:1989807-1990932 GCF_000325575.1 Pteropus alecto | reverse complement strand
ATAAACAAAGGAATAAACAAAGTGAATAAAGAAAGCAATAAAATGCCCTAGAGGACAGGAAAGCCAAGGACACTCAAAAAGAATGACAAGAAAAAAAGATGCCAAGACTATAAAAATAATTTAAAGGGGATATAGGACTACTAGTATTAAGGGTCCAAATATCCATCTGATCAGTGTAACTGAAGAAAATCAAGATGTTGAACAGCTGTTTGAAGAAATAATGATGGAAAACTTCCCTAACCAGTGAAGGAAATGGACATAAGGAAGCTCAGAGAATTCCAAAAATCAGGAATCCAAAGAGGCCCACACCAAGACACGTCATAATTAAAATGTCATAGGTCAAATACAGAGAAAGAATATTAAAAGCAGCAAGAGACAAACAAATAATTGCATAAAAGGGAACACCCATAAGACTGACAGCTGATTTCTCAAAAGAAACTATGCACTTCCCAGACAAAATAAGCTAAAGGAATTATCACCACCAAGCCAATATTACAGGAAATATTGGAGGGACTTCTTTAAGAAGAAAAAACATGCATCAAAAACAGGTAACAACTAAATTCCTATGAATAAGTACCTCAAATGGAAAAGAATTAAGTGCTTCAACCAAAAGATAAAATGGCTGAAAGGAAAAGAAAATGAGACTCCTACATTTGAAAAAGAAAGGGATGGATAAGGATATTGCTTTGATGGACCTAGAAGGTATTTAAGTCAGACAGAAAGATGAACACTATATGATTTCACTTATATGTAGAATCTAAGGAATAAAAAGAACTAATCAAAAACAGATTCACAAATATAGTGGACTATTTGGTGTCGTATAGAGGGAAGAGAAGTTTGGGAGAATGGGGTGAAGGGCTAAAGAAGTACAAATTAGTAGCTGATGGGTGGTCATGGGGATGGGGAGCATGGCAGTTAGCATTAATATGTTGGCTAGGTAGAGGATCAGAGGAGGGAGGGAGCAATTGGGGGAATCATTTTATGAACCATATAGATGTCTAACCAATGTACTGTATACTTGAAACTAAATTTTTTTTAAAAGGTACATTAAAACCACAAAAGAGTACCAACACATACCTAGAATGGCTAAAATTTAAAAACTAGCAATGTCAAGAGTTAGGATAC
>NW_006443225.1:1985451-1989767 GCF_000325575.1 Pteropus alecto | reverse complement strand
GGAAATACAAATGATACAGTCATTCTGGAAAACAGTTTAATAATTTCTTATAATATTAAATATATACTTACCATATGACCAGAAATTCCACTCCTAAGTATTTACTCAAATATACTGAAAAGCTAGATTTATCTAAAAATATCTATGTAAATATTTGTAATAGCTTTATTCATATTCCCAAACTGGAAACAACCCAGAAGTGCTTCAGCGGGTGACTGGATAAGCAATTATGGTACATTTCCATGATAGAATACCACCACTAAGCAATAAAAAGGAACAAACAATTGATTCATGCAACAACATGAAATTTAAAAGATTTTTCTAAATGAAATTATCCAGTCCTAAAAGACTTCACATTGTAAGATCCCATTCATATGGCATTCTGGAAAAGGCAGTACTGTACTCACACAGAAAACAGATCAGAAGTTAAGGGTAGAAGGAGTAGTTGACTAAAAAAAGCCTGCACAAGACAATATCAGGCCGAGATAATTAAACACAACTGTCCCCAAAACTGAGAGATCAAGATGACAAAATATTAGTCAAGTGTTTTGTCCCATCAATAGTCTTAGTCTAAAGGAAGTACATATAAAACATGGTACCCAATAAATAGAAAATATTTCTCTGCTTCAAGTATACATGATATATTAGGAAACTTAAATCATATTAGGTCAAAGGAAATTCAATAAATGTTTTAAAAATTGTATACTAACCACATTATCTGATCAAACATTAAAAATCAATAACAAAAATATTGCCAACACCCCCAAACACACACACACACACACATACACACAAAAACACACACACACACACACTTTAGAAACTACAAGCACACTTCTAAGTAATTCATGGTCAAAGTACAGATCATAAGAAAAATACATAAATATTTATATTTAAGTCAGGATGAAAGTAATATATATTTCTTTCATCACTCCTTTTGTGCCCATTTGTGTATACACACACAAATACATACTTAAATACATATGTATTATACACATAAATATACATATATACACACACAAATAGGATAGAAAATTAGAGAGAAAGGATAAGAAAGACTAAAGAATAAGTAGACTAAAACAAAGGATAAATTCAGGAGATCTAACATCTGATTAATAGTTTTTCCATAAATACATAAAAGACAAAATAAAAGTAAATTTTATCATAAAATTTCCCTACTACTGAGTTTCCAGAGTGAATGGGCTCACTAAGTTCCCAGAACAATAAAAGAAAAAGATCCACACTGAGGTACATAATAGAGAAGATTTAGAATAATAGACATAAAAATTACAAAAATTTCAGAAACTTTTAAGAATAACATAAAATGATCAAGAATAATATTCACCCATTCTCAGGAAGCCATTAAAGAATATGTTCCACCAAAATAAGAGTAGAAATAAATGGGAAAATACAGGGTGCAGGAAACTAGTGGTTGAACACTGGGAAAAGTCCCTTTTGCCTTTCTCCTGTGTTTGAGCCACTGGTCTCCAGCATGGTAGTGAAGAGAAATCCCTGGGAAAGAGCCTCAGAGCAAGCCCAGCACACAAGAAGTCTAGATTTGAAGGAGCAGACAGAGAATTCTGGCACGGTTATCTCTGAGAAAGAGATAAAATCAATCAAATACCTGATGTGTATGACCACAGTGAGAAGAAGTTTAGCTTACAGAGCAGACCTTGAAAGAATAATAAGAAAATAGAAAACTAAGGAAAACAGAAAACAAAAGCCTGTTATTAACTTTAGGAAGGAAAAAGATTATAAAACAGAAAATGTAATTATAATATATTACATTGATCTTCTGTGAATGATACTTATATATCCATGTAATAATGCAAAACTGAATATTGATTTAATACAAAAAAGTAACATTGCCTCTATTAAGAGGATGAAGGGAGAGAAAGAATGTGGGAGAAGAAGTGAGTAGATGATAGTTAAACTGAAATATCAGGAAATGAAAATATATCATGTTAATTAGAAATAAAGAGATCAACATCAAAAGAAACTGTTAAAACAGTAAAAAAAAAAAACAACCTAGCTGTCTCTGTGGCGTGTGAATTAGGGATAGGGATGTTGGGAAGGGAATGCTTCTTTTATTATAATCATGGGTGACTTTAAGCTAAATATATGTTGAACTCTGTGTGATGCCACAAAATTAATACATAGAGAGAATTTATATGCTTAAGTGTATATATTAGGAAAAAATAGAAATTAAGGAGCTAAGCACACAACTCTAGGATTTAGTAGAAGAACACAGTTAACCCAAAGAAAGTAACAGAAAATGAATAACAAAATATTATGAAATAAGTGAAAATTTAAAGAAATAAAAGAGGGATAAAGGCAAAATCTAAATCTTTGAAATAAGCAAATAAAACAGATTTTATTCTTTCCATGAAAACAAATAGCTCATAAAAGATATAGTAAAACTTTAAGACATCATAAAAATACTCTGCCAATAAAACTTTGTGCCAATAAAACTTGACAACTTAAATGGAGTGGAAAATATGAATTATCAAAAATTAACTCGAAAAGAAATTGAAAATATGAGTAGATATAAAACGTTACAGAAATTGAATTAGTCATCAATACCAGAAAATCTCCAAACCTAAAGAGTTTTAAAGGTGAGTTTTATCAAAACTTCAAGTTTCTTGTACAATAATTCACTCATCAAAATAGAGAGTGAAAAATAAACTCCTCATTTTTTGAAGCTTGTAAATATTGGTACCAAAAACAGATGAAACAGTCTGGGAAAGGAAGTTCAGCCAATCTCATTTTTATGTAGCAGTCAGTAGTCGTAGTAGTGGTACCAATTGATCTATTGAGCTTTTTACAATTGTCAGGCACTGCTATAAAGGCTTTTCTGCTGTTGTTGTTTTCTAACACTTTTATTGAGACATAATTGATATACAAAGAACTGCATATATTTAATGTATAAAATTTGGCGAGTTTGAGCAAATACAAACACCCATGATATCATCACCACAATTAAGGTAACAGACATATCCAACACCTCCCAGTTTTTTCTTTGGTTTTTTATCGTGTGTATGTGTGTATGTTTGGTAAGAACACTTAACCTGAGACCTGCCATGTTAACAAATTTTGAAGCACACACCACCATATTTTTAAGTATTATGTCGTACAGCAGATCTCTAGAACTTACCACTCTAGTGTAACTGAAACCATACTTATAGAATAACAACTCCCCATTAAAATAGTATTGTATGTACTAACTTATTTAGTCTTCAAACCAGTTTTATCAAGAGGATACTATTATTATGACTATTTTATCAGTCAGAATCCTAAGGCACAGGTAGTTAAGCAATTTGCCATGATATGAACCCAGGCAGCCCTTCAGGGTTCTGTAAGAATAAGGCCAATGCAGACTATGAATAGAAGAGAAACTTTGTTCCAATTGGTCATTTGAAGACATAGAGCTGATACAGTACGGGTGCACAGCTGCAACAAGGCAAAAAATACAGCAAAATAAAAAAATAATTTTTTAGTGATGAAGAAATGGAATTATTTTTATTAACAGGTGATATACATTATCTATATAAAAATCTAGAGAATATAGGAACAAACTATTAGAAAACATAGTTTGTTCTTCAGCAAGATTGCTAGACTAAAGTTAATTATTTACTACATACCTGCAAAAATGTATTAGGAATGTCAGCTTTTAAAAATCTAATTCAAAGTACAACCAAAACTACAAGGTGCCTGGAAATAAATCTAATAAAGGATGTGTAAGACCTATATCAAGAAAAATTATCACAACTCTTTGAAGGCTATTATAGAAAAATTAAGTAAAGGAAAATACTGTGTTCGTGGAGAGGAAAATTCAATACCCTAACAAGGGTAATTTCCTCCAAAACAGATCTTTAAATCTGACTCTATTCTAATCATGATACTAACTATATTTTTTAAAAAGTTGGCAAGTCTTATAATTTATTTAAAGAACTAAGATACAATTTTGAAGAGTAAAGTGAGAAAAGGAAGGAACATTCCCTACCAAATATTAGGATTTATTATAAAGTTATAATAATTTTAAAAGTGTAGAGCTGATGAAAGAATATACAAATAACTTGGAAAAAATAGAGACCCTAGAAACAAAGCATTATATATATGGGAACTTAGTACATAACAGAAGTAGCACTGCAAGTCAAGTCAAAAGCTCTAGTTAGTAAATAGTTCTGGAAAATTGCTTATTCAATTTTTACCATATCTTTACTCAAAAAGAAAAACCCTAGTATATTAAAGATCTTAATGGGAAAGGCAAAACTATAAAACTTTTAGAGACAATATATGAGAATATTTCCCTGACA
>NW_006443225.1:1939952-1985421 GCF_000325575.1 Pteropus alecto | reverse complement strand
AATCCATAAAACAAAAAAAAAGAAAGATTACTAAAATGGACAAAGTTAAAACCTTCTATATTCCAAAAGACACCATAAGCATTGTTAAAAGACAAATTATAGACTGGAGGAAAATATTTAAATTGTGTACAATGGACAAAGAATTATAGTCAATCTCATTATTTATAGATTCCATATTTGTGAATATATCTACTCACTAAAATTTATTTGTAATCCCAAAATCAATATTTGTGACACTTCCACAGTTATTCATGGTCATGCACAGAGAAGCGAAATTTTTGAATCACCCAACATGCACATTTCCAGCTGAAGCTAAACAAGGCTATATTCTGTCTTCTTATTTCAGCTCTCATACTATAAACAAATATTCCTTTTGAGGACAATTTAATGCCACATTTTCCCAGTTTTGTTGTGTTTATTGGTGATCTCATTGTTTAAAATGTCCCTCAAGATTAGTGCTTATGTGCTGCTTGAAATTTTTAAGTACAAAAAGGCACTGATGTGCCTTATGGAGAAAAAACGTGTAGAGAAACTTCATTCAGGTATGAGTTATAGTGCATTTGGTCATGAGTTCAGTATTAAGGAATCAACAATATATATTAAATAAGCTTTCTTTAAACAGAAACACAAGTAAAACAAAGTTATGTATTGATCGGTTGACAAAATTCAGTAGCAAAGACTCATAGGAACTTAATTCTGTATTTTCCCTAGGAGCAATGGTTCAGTATTCACTAATTTGGTGTTCGCAGTGACAATGGATTAGAACACAGCTACTGAGAATAATGAGAATCAACTATAATTTCATGAGTTTATAAAAATTTACAAATCAAAAGAAAAGACAAACCACCTAATAGAAAAATGGCAAAGTATACAAAGAGGCAAGACACAGAAGAAACTAGATATATTCTCCCTTCATTCCAGGTATTGTCTTTTTTATTTCAAATACTTTCATATTTCTTGAAATATGAAAAGAGGCACAGCTTCCCTATTCAATAAAAAATGCAGAGTAAAACCACGTCATGCCTTTTCAGACCTACAAATTAGCAAAACCACAATATTAATGTTGACAAAAAGGTAGAGAGAATAGAACTCTCATGCATGCATTGTTGGAATTGCAAATTTGTTTGATTAACTTGGATCGCAGTGTAGTGGTATCTATTATGGTTGATAATGCACAATTCCAATGACCCAACAAATTTGCTTCTAGATAGTCACCTTAAGAGCCCAATTAACAACGTATAGGATAATCAATCACTGCTGTACTCTGAGTTCCAAAAAATGAAATGTCTAAATATGCATCAATATGGCGATGAGGAGAAGGACATCAGAAATATGGCTGAGTGAAAGATGTCCCCAGGTCTCTCCCCTTGAAACAACAATAAGCTGAATATCTAAAACTCAAAAAAAAACAAAAACAAACAAAAAAAAACATCCAACCTGCACACAAGCACGTCTGAGCAAGGGATCTGCGCATAAGAACTACCACATGTCAGAACCCTGGGAGTCAGGCAGTAAACTGAAAGAAATAAAGAAGTTGCCTTCGTAACTGGAGCTCTGAGCAGGAGGAGGGGGAAGGGAGAAGGTATGGCAGGTTCCCTAAACAGCCCTGCCTGGGAGAGCTGTGAGCTCCACATAGCGGCAGTGCCCAGGGATCAGGGCAGAAAGTAGAGAAGTGGGGAGGGCAGAGAAGCAGCAGTTGATTTTTACCAGCTGCGGTTGCAAAATGTGAGGTCCGCGGGCCCCCATCCCTCACCCCAAAGGGTCCCTACCCCATATCATCCAAGATCAAACACCTCGGAACCCCAGGGGAATTTGAGCAAATACTACCGACACTGTCGCTAATACTGACAGGGACTGAGACAGAAGGTAGCAAGCGTGATTGACTATTATAAGAAAAAAAAGCATTATTAAGACTTTATATAAAGCAGGGATCCAAGAGGCTTAGATGCCACCTACTGGAAAGCAAAAGAAAAACACCATTTTAGCAACAGGCTAAAGAGAGACCTTTATACAATAAATCTTTCTGGACAAGTGATAACAAATGTTAGAGAGAATGTGGAGAAATAAGAACCCTCCTACATTGCTGGTGGAACTGCAAACTGGTACAGCCACTACGGAGAACAGTATAGAAGTTCCTCAAAAACCTAAGAATTGATCTACCATATGACCCAGCAATCCCACTACTTAGTATTTACCCCAAAGACTTGAAAACCCATATCCAAAATAATATTTGCATACCGATGTTCATGGCAGCATTATTCCCGGTGACCAGGACATGGAAGCAATAGAAATGTCCTACAATAGATGATTGGTTAAAGAAGCTGTGGTACATATATACAACGGAATATTATTCAGCCATAAGAAGAGATGAAATACTGCCATTTACGACAACGTGGATGGACCTTGAGATAATTATACTAAGCAAAATAAGCCAGACAGAAAAAAGTGGAAAACCACATGATATCATTTCTATGTGGGCTATAAACCTAAAAGCAACAAACAAACAGGACAAACAGACTCATGGACATGGACAATAGACTAGTGATTAAAGAGGTCAAATATGGGCAGTGAATTCACAGTGCAATATGCCTTACTGTTGAATTGTACACCTGAAACTTATCATTAACTAATGTCACTATAATAAAAATTTTTTTAATTTTAAAAAATATGGCAATGAGTAAATTCCATGTCAAACATCAGTGAATATCAATAAACTAGATGCACATATATCAACACAACGAAATCTCAAAAACATTTCGCAGACTGAAAAGTTATTTAAAAAATGTATAATAACAACTACATACACTTTTAAAGCACACACATACTATTTATGGGTACATAAAAACCTGAAGAAGAATGATGCAATGATACACTTTGAAAAGGAAGGAAATAGTATTCAGGAAGGAGCCATAATAATAAATAATATTAATACTAAAAACTTTAACTATAGTAAAAGCATATTCACTTAATCTTCAAAGTAGCCCTATGAAGTAGGTACCAATATTATAAATTTTCATATGAGAAAATAAAGATATAATTATGTAGCACACAAAGAAATCCTCCTAATTGCAATGTTAAGACAGAGGCACTATAAGCATCAGTGGCTTCCTTGAGTTTTTGTGTCTGTAAAATTTTAAATTATAAATAACTGACTCATGTGTCTGGTGAGAGCCACAGACTTTGCTTCTCTCAGAAAGCTTATTATATACCATATTTAGGCACATGGACTGTCAGCCACAAAGGGTCCTTCTTTGATTTTGCTAATTCAAAGTAACATAAAAGAATATCAATGAGACATCATTTTATATACTTTTATCCCCTACAAAGATGGAATACTAGAGCTGCCCTAATAAAACTAGTCAAGATATCTTCTCCCTTCCTTCAGGCATTGTCTTTTTTATTTCGAATACTTTATCATTCAACAACTTTTGGGTTTTAATATTTAAGTGTGACACTTTAAAGTCAGATTGGCAAATGCAGAGTAACTTTGTTAGTTAATTCTTGTATGTGGATGATATATGGAATTTAACTTACACAGGATTGGAATCACAGAACTGGAAGAGACAGGGGAGATTAGTTTTGCCCCCTCGCTTTACAAAGTGCCTTAGCAATATCACATACAGGGTCAATAGAACCCCATCCCATTTCCTCCCCCCACCCCCCACAAAAAAATTAACTCTAGGAAAAACAAACTTTAGAACATTTAGAACTTCTAGCAGTAAAAACCATTCAGAACACTTACGTCCAATCTGATTTCCTCAGACCTTCATGTGGATATCCCTGAATGGAGAATAACAGGATGCCCACTGGGGATCAGCCGCTTGGATCAGACACAGCTGCAGCCCTTCACTAAGTGGTATATTTGGTGACCATAACTGTGAAACTGCAGACAGAAAACTCTCCCTCACTGTAAATATTCATTGGAATCTAAAATTGACTTGTTCTGTTTTTCCTCTTTCCAAAATAAGGCACATTAAATTCCTCTATTAATAAACTTATCTAAAAAAAAGAAAAGAAATTTGCAAGGACTTGAATATATTGTTTCATGAACATTTTCTTCCTTACCTTGACGCTGTATACTCTGACTAGTCTTACAAGAGCTCAAACAAAACTCTACATCCCAAATCCCGCGAAAGAGTAAAAAACAATACTCAAGACATATTTAATGGCCCATAGCATATTTTAGCTGAGTCAGTGGCATTTCAACACACATAGTCTTTTTAAGTACTGATAATCCATGGATATTTCCTTTACACACTTCAAACATGTCCGTAACAAATATGGACACCACATTGGCTCTCATGAAAATCTCATTCTAAAACCCAGTAAAATAGTTTTCACTTCTCTTCCAAACATGGAGAGTAGTAAGGTCTAGGATTATAGATATTAAACATAAATAACAAGTACTTTCATGTGGTAATTTCTTAACAAACTATATATAATAATTTTTAATTAATAACATGATAATTTAAACTATATTTACATGTTTTTCATTGAACATAAACAATTAAAAACAAATGAGATCAAAGGACAGGGAAATATATTTGAAAATTTAGCTAAGAGGAATTGTAAGAAAAAAATATTTGAGCTCTGGTTCAAAATTCTAATATCTTTGTTTGATATAAAAATGATCACTAATTAATTATGAGCCTGAGCAGTCATATAATGAAAATAAAATGGAGGAGGAATTAGAATTTTTCTTCCTTTTATATGTTCCTCTTGGCTCAAAACTTATTAAAATACACACCACCTTCTCCATCACATGTTAATATTGCCCCCTGGAGAAAACAGAAACCATCAGATAGGAAAGCCTTCATCTTCCATCTACCAAAGAACAGTCAGTCCACTTGCTTCTGAACCCATGCTGTGAGCTCCATTCTATTGTTATCAATGAAATAAATACTTCATCTAAAGCCTTGTGCTTTTCATTTTTGAATTCCATTTACAACCTTTATCATCTATTTCTCCTCTATTGTATCAAATATGCTCTAGAATTTCCTTAAAAAACAAAACCAAATATTACTTCTTTGTCCCCAAATCCAGCTTGAGCTCTCACCCCATTTCTTGGCTCCCTTCACAGCAAAGTTTCTTCAGAGAATTGTCCATGGTTATTATCTTTATATTCTCACGTCTCATCTCTCCTCACTCCACCCCTCAGGTCCCCACTAGTCCATTGAGATTGCTCTGGTCAGCAACCTCTAAGTTGCCATATTTTGCCAGTTATCTATTTCTGAGCAACAGAATACTCCAAAACTTAGTGGCTTAAAATAATACGATCTCTCAGCTCTGTGGGTTGACTGGGTTCATCCAGGTGGCTCTCATGTGAGATGTCTCACAAGTTACAGTTTCAGCTGCAATCATCTGAAGGCTCAGTAGGGTTGGATAACTAAGATGGCTCACTCACCAAGTTGGCAGTTGATGCTGGCTATTGTCTGGAACATTGATTGGGATGGTCCATCAAAGTGCCTACATGTGGCCTCCGCATGTGACTTCAGCTTCTCACAGAATGGCACTGGCTTCACGAGGAGCTTCCCAAGAGTAAGTGCTCTCAGAAACTGAAGCCGCAAGGGTTCTTATGACCTGGCTTCAGAAGTATCAATCTCATTTTTGTGCATTCTGTTGTTAAGGTGAGTCGATAAGGCTAGCCCTGATTCAAGTGGAGAAAAATTAAATTCTACCTATTGATATAAAGAGCAACGTGTGTATATGGCTGAAGAAATTGGTGGGGACCATCTTTGAAGCTATCTACCATAATGGCTAGTTCACAATTTTTACTTTACTTGATTTCACAGCAGCAAACATGCGTTAATTAGGCCCCCTATCTTGAAACACTTTTTTCTTTTTCATTCCTTAATACTGCACCTCCATTTCCCGCCTCCCTGCTTAGTCCCTCCCTCTTAGTTAGTGTTGGGGTATATCTTTTAAAATTCCCCACATTTCTCTTGGAGGCCTTGTTTTTATCTCAGCCTCTGCATACTCACTAGACTACCTCATTTGGCCCCAATGCTTTCAATACTTGCTATGTGCCAACAGCTCCTAAATTCGGATTTCCAGCTTAGACCCTTCCCTGTCAACCACGTGCGTATGTCAAACTGCCTACTGAAACTCAGTGTGGTTGTCTAATGGGTATTTCAAACCTCTTTTCATTCCAGTCTTTTCTCAAATATCATCTTTAGTCTTCCCTTGAGCACTAAAAATAACAGTTTCAAACCTTCATGCTGTATCCCATGATTTAATTATTTTCCTTAGCAGTTATCAACTGATGTACTACAAATTTATTTATCTATTTATTGTCTGTCCCTTCCAACTCTATCTACTTTGTTAGCTATGTATCCCCAGCAACTAGAATAGTGCTTAATATATTCCAGGCTTCTTATCTGCTGCTTAACTTGAGGGCTAAGATACAGTATCCCAAAGATTTAGAAAAAGTCTCATTTAATACTCTCTTTCCTCCTCTACCTTTAGCTTCCAGGTAAAATTGCTGAATTCAAGTGCTTTGAACTCTGCCTATTGTTCTTCTGGCTCCTAAGCTGCCCGATAACTTGAGGGCAGGATCAGTTTGAAGTGGGGGTACTGGTTTTTCTGAAGCCTTTGCTGTATAAGTCTAGCTCTTGTACTGACACTTCTGTTATTGACATTATCCAAAGCATAATAAAAACTCGAACATTAATTTTTCTCTGGATATATTTTAGGTCTCAGCATTATGGTAGTGATGCGGTATATAGATCGAAAGCCAAGATCTTTCATATAATTTACTTCTCCGTTGAATTATGAATTATTTATGATATTTTAAACTTGGCAAGAAACAAATGCATGTAGATACAGGAGCACTTCACAGACAATGGCCTGAGACATCTAATATTTGGAAGTTTTGAAATGGCAGGGAGACTGCAATTTATCAATTTATCAATTGCAATTTATCCACTTTTCTATTGATGGATCTTTTGGCCATTTTCAATTTTCACTTTTGGAAAGAGAGGTGCAAAGATCATCTTTGCACATCTTTGCTACAAAGATGCATCTTTATATGTATCTCATCCAAGAAAGGAATTATGGTGTTATAGGTTACTGGGCTTTTAAAATTTTATTAAATATTATCAAATTGCTCAGAAAGTAGTGTAACAATTTATACCCTCACTAGAAGTATGAGTTTCTTTTGCATCATAATTCCAGTAAATTTTTGCCTATCTGGTGAGTGAGAAATAGTATACACTGCAGCTCCAACTGATTTTATTTACCTGATAACTGGGGAGATTGAGCATTTTGTATTATATTTATTGCCCATTCCAACTCTCCTTGTGTGGCTTGCCTATTTATACCTTCTGCTTATTTCCTCTTAGGTTCTTTGTTTTTCTCTTCCTGATTTTTAGGAGTTTATTACATATTTTTTGTACTAAATCTTTTTCAATTTATACAGTAAAAATATTTTTTTCCAGTTTATTTTTTAACTTTGCTGATGGTGACTTTTCATGTACTAATATTAAAATTTTTTAATTTACTTGAATTTATCAATTACAATTTGTGCTTTTTGTTTGTTGTTTTCCCAAAAATCACTCCCTGCCCTGATGTTGTAAAATGTTGTCCCACCTTTTCCAAAACTTTCAAAATATGGTTTTTCAAATAAAATTCTGAAGATAGTCCTCTAGCTGAGTGTGGGTATGTTGTGATATAGCTTAATACTTTTTTCACATCCATTAATGAATTTTTCCGTTTTATCAACTCTTAAGATAGATATTATCAGGATTGACAGATGAGAAAAATAAAAATCTGGAAATATATTTGAATGGCCCAAGGACACACAGCTTTTCAGTGACCAAAAAAAATCAAAGTGAACATCTCCATTTAAATGACCCCCAGGCATATTAAGTTTATCAACATTTAAATCCAGAATCTTATCTTTACCCCTCACTTCACCGCCCCACCCACACTGCTCCTCCACCTGCAGAGATCCTCACTCAATGCACAGGTCTACCATCCGGCCAGGTGCTGCAGCGTCAAACTGGCAAAGTCGGTTGCGCATCCAGTTTCCCTAAAGCTGCCAGAAGCATCCTCCCCCACCCCCACTAGGGATTAAAGTGTAATCAGTCTGAGTGAGGCCAGGCATTAATAGTTCCTAAAGCAGTCCAGATTATTTTATTATTTAGCAGAGCTGTGAACCACTAGAGAGCAGTGCCCCTCTAAACACTCCTGGCTCCCCATTCCCACCCCATTTGGTGCTGACTGAAGATGATGTTTGTTCCGTTGAAGGAGTGATACTGTCATCTAGTGGCCAGAGGCCTTGGATGCTGCTAAATGTCCTACAATGCATAGGAAGTCCTGCATCCCAACAGAAAATGATGTGGCCCAAAATGTGAACAATTGAGGTTGAAAAGCCTGGCCCTAGAGTATGTTACCTGGACCCTTCCTACTCAATATATAGTCCCTAAGTATCTCAGCGCATCACATCACCATCACCTGGGACCGAGTTACTGATGTGGAATCTCTGGCTCCTCCCAGACCTGTAAGTCAGAATCCGCATTTTAACAGGATCTCTAGGCGATTCCTATGCACGCTAAAGTTTGCTCTGGACTACTCCTTCCGCCTCCCCTTGCAAATCCAATTAGATAACAAACTCTTTCAACACTATCTTTTAATTGTCCCTGAAATTGTCCTTGCCTTCTACCCCTAGAGTAACTTCTCAGTCCAGGATTTCATGCCTTGTCATCTCAGCTGTTGCAATAACCCTCCAATCTGACCGCACTCTTTACCCCTGTAGCCCTCTTTACCCCCTTTGAGAGTTATGGACCTTTCCAGGGGAAAATACACACACACACACGCACACACACACACGTACACACACTCCTACTATACTGCATACAATTTCAAAGGGTTCACAGAACCCCTGAAGCCCTCCTCAGTCACTTCCATCTACGAACTCCCACCTTTGTCTCTGAGCACAGTGCTTGTTCTAAAAAGAAGATGTGATCATTTGGATCCCTCCTGAAAGTCCCAGCTCTTAGCACAACCTACTCCAGCCAACCAAAGTTTCAACTGCTGCCTTCTATGCCAGTGCGCTGGCCACCCAGAGTCTCTGCATTTTTTTACACACACTGCTTCTCTCCTGGGTGCCTGTCTCAACCCTGTCCTTCCAGAAGCAGCTCAAGGATCACTTTCCCTGAGAAAACTTTATTGACCACTCACCCCCATCCCCAACTTCCACTCTGAGTTACATTCTCCCTCGTGGTCTCTTAGTTTCCTGTACTTCTATCTGCCATAGCACTTCCTGGAGTGTATTGTGGTGAGTTTTTTTTCTTTTTATCTTAATGAGTGTCCCATCACATCTGGGTCAGTGAGGGTGTATTTCATCTCTCCGACCTCAGTGCCTGTCACAAACAGGAGCTCAACAAAGGTTGCTAATAAGTTTAAAGGAACAATAGAGTTAGCATCCTTTCTACTCTATTATATATTGCTTTCAGTGTATGCTTTATTGACTTGGTATTTTCCCCTTATAATTAAAGTGTAATGCCTTATTTCTTAATTAGGGTGGTAGGTGTCTGGATGTTCATATTATTCTTTATACATTTTTATAGTCCTGAAATATTTCATACTTATAGGTAAAAACAATTAAACATACGATCAGGATAAACAAATACCTAGATGTCCCCTGGGTTCTATGGAAATGCAGCTTCAGGTCCCTGTTCCCTCAGTATTGCTTCCAGAGAACCAGTTCTGACTTCCCCAAGAATCTATCCTTGTAGACACAGAGCCATTCTCAGCTGATTGCAGGAGGTGAGAATTTAGAAACATTTTTCCATGTTTGACTATCTAGGTGGAAAAGCTTACCAAGGACAGAAGAAACAGAACTTGAATTAGAACAAGAGAGAAAGATTTGGCACCAGAAATTTTATACAGAAAACATTTTAATACCCCTGTGGCTATTATAATCTAGAGCAGGCTGTTTGTTTTAAAGTGGTAGGAACCTCACTAATCCTGGAAAGACCAGAATTTACACACTCCCCATCCTTATCTAGAAAAATATTAGGAATCTTGCTTAATAAGAAATAGAGCATACTCAATAACGAAAGCGCTTTTACAAACAAGTAGTTTTAAATTATTCTGCGGCAATGTTGTTTTATATCTCCTACCCTTTTACCATTGTAATAATTTACTTCTCTCTACTCTCTAAAACAAACAAAAACATTGTTTGCTTTTAAAATATCACCTCTTTTTTACTTTGATTTACTGCCCTTTGGCTCCCAGCCCACTGGTCCCATGCCAGGTCATCAGATCCTTTTGGGCTGCCTTGGCAAGGGAGGGACACCAAACTGCAGATCAGGAAGCTTGCTCAGGGCCAGCATTCCTACAAAATGCCCTCTACGTGTCAGCTGTCATCTGTTCGGCTTTCTCTCTTTGGACGGGGCAGGTCCTGAGGGATACCCGTTCCCTTCCCATTCCCGCATAGGCTCTAAAGCTCTGTTCACAGTCCCAGCGAAACAGGTTGGAGAGGCAGAGACTTTTGCGGACCAACTTAGAGGAAACAACCTCTAGGTATTTGAAAGTCTTGACAAGGGCCTATTCCAGGAGAACAACAACTAACATACCAAAACAAAACAATCTTCTCTTCCAAGGACCCCAAGCCCTCAAACCTGGAATCATTTCCTTGCTGAGTCTGAGCTGCTCGTGAGCCTGTCACTACAGACAGCTAAGATCACAGAGGACAGCAAATCCACCAACTCATAAATAGACTTTTTTGGGTCTTACGTAAAAAGCACATTTTGCAGGTGTTTAGGGTCTGGTGTTCTCTGGTTTGAGATCAGCTCAGCCGCTTAACTGGGTGTATCCTGAAGGAGTTGCGGAATCTCATTGAGCATTACAATGGTTTCCTCCCGTCAAATCAGAATGGAGATAAAAATAAAACCTCTCATAGCAGCCTCCCACCTAAGCCTCCTTTACTTCACTTAGGCAGTTTTGCCTGAATTATCAGAGCGTGGATTTAAAATATTAAATTCTCTTTGATAGCTATGCAAAGAGAATTTTTTAAGAGCAACAGTTTTTCTTGGCACTGAGACAACCTCTCTGAGAGGAAACTGCTCTAGACTGACATTTTCCCGGATTAGCACTATAAGAAGAACCGATTATGGAGTATGAAGGAAAAGTTTTTTCTCCCTTTTGAGCCTGTATCTTTTGAACATACATTCTCTAACAGTTTTAAAAAAGTAGGAATTATACATACATACACATATATATTTCTATTTCTATGGTGAAGCTATTATTTTTTTAAGATTATAGCATGAAACAAATTCAGATGAGTTTGGGATGTCAGTCCAATTGCACAATAAATCAATTAAAATCCCTATAGTATAAAACTATGAACACATGTATGTGCGCACACAAATATGTGTATATGGAAAGGCATGTATTAGCATAGAAATTAATGTGTTTCTCTTTCTTATGTACCAGCGTTGGAATGTGTTATCATTCAACATTGCAGATGCTCTCTCTTCACCTGTCAGATAAGCCAATGGATTGCCACAAAAGAGTACATGGTGTGCAATTCAATTCTGATCAATAAAGCATCAATACGGCACTTCACGAATGCAAACATCTTTGCACCCAGGGATCTATTCATGCCTCAGGCTCTGAGGTCGATTCTCTTCCATTGAACAACTTCCTGTTTTGCTCCATAGTGTCGTTTATCACACTGGACTCTTTGAATGCACTATTTTTGTTCTGCTTTTTTTTCTACCAGCAATATCATTGCACCTGAACAAGAAACTGCTTTATTTATTTATTTTTTTTTAATCTGGTTTCTCACACAAAATCAGTGACATAAGAGGATTAATTGTTTGTTTTCAATCCTAACTTTTTCTCCTCCTAGATCTATTTTTGAAACAAATTTTATTTTGGGATGTCCTGACTGGGATGATACTAAATTGGAAAGCAAATTTTATTGACCTCCATTTCCTACTGTAAAGGATGTTCCCACTAATCTGTCATCTACAGGGCAGACAAAGGCCAGAGGCTAGGGAAGCCAAGCCAGATGGTGCGCTCAAGAAGCCTAGGGCCAGACTCTTTATGTTTGTTGGTTTGTTTTTAAATAAGTTGTCAACTAGAAGGAGGAAAAAACATTTATACATCCCTCTTCTTGTACAAGATGAGCTAAACTAAATATTAATTGTAATATGCATGGAAAACACAATGTCTGAGAAGAGGTACTTATTAAATGTGTGTGGATATGATAGGATGAATAGATGAAATGATGGATGGATAGATGGATAGATGGATGGATGGATGGATGGATGAATGGATGGATAGGTAGATGAGTGGATGAATGAATGATATAATTAATTAATATTATTAATTTTTTATTTAAACAATGCAGAAAAACTCAAAAAAATAAAAGTTACCACTTTGAAAAGTGTATGAATTACAAATTAAATATTACCTCTTCTGTTTTTCAGAGAAAAACAATATTAACAGTTTTGTCCATGTCTTTTCTATTTTGTCATATTATATTATATTATTTATATATTTATCTCTATTATTTGTCTATCATCTATATACTTTTATCATTAATTTTTAATTAATTTTATTTTCCCCCAAGTATAGTCACACTGTCTGTAGTGATATACATCTCCTCTTTTCCATTTATACATCATCTGTTCATGTCAGTTTTGAGATCTATCTTGTTCTCTTTTAATGACTGCATGGTATTCTGTTGTATAGACACACCATATATGATTCAATCAGACTCCTATTGAAAATTAAATTGTCTTCAATTTTATACCATTACCAACAATACTGTAATGTACTTCCCTGTACATATGTGACTGATCATCTATATTTTTGAATTTTTAGTAATCTTTGCAGTGTTCTTTATTGGTTTGTTTGTCATTTCTTCTTTATAGAAACTCTGCTAAAATTTTGTTAACATTTTGTTAACATTTTCCTGTGTAAACATGTGGCAAATACCTTCTCTCAATCTGTCACTTGCATTTTAAGTTTGTTTTTGGCATCTTTCACCGTTTATGGCCTTTAAACTTTTTTATACTCAAATCTATTTTTCCTTTTATTGCTTTTTGTTTTCTAGACAATGATAAGAAATTTTCCCTACCCATGCATTTACAAAAATGCTTATCTAGATTTGACCATGACACTATTTTGATGGAGATGTTTAATGTTGACTGAATTTCCATGTGCTCTGCCACATTTTCCAGCTTCTTTTAGAATTATGTTATTAAGTATATAACTAGTTCTATGTGAATAGAAGTGACACAGTCTATGTCATTTCTACCCTTGTCTGATCCTCCAGCTCTCTCTTCCCCTCAGTAGCACACCTCAAACCCAAATGTTCCAAATTGCATGGGAACTAGATAAAAGCAGCTTCAATTCCTGAATCACCACCTGGAAGGAGCTGCCCTGGGGAATCTCCAGTCGATTCCAGACTTGGCATAATCAAGACACTTTCTTATGTTTAGCTACTGTGATCCTAAGATACTTTTGTTATTGAACATAGTTACTTTAGCAGAACAATATAGTTTTTTTGTACATTTAGTTGCTCAGTTCATCCATAATTTTTATAACAGTGGGCAAGATGGGAATAACTTTATATCTTTCAAAATACCTTCATTATCATAATCTTAAACCCACATATATAAATGTGTCTGTTTCTGTATTCTCTGTAATATACCACTAATCTATTTATTTGTTTTTGTATCATTACTCAACTATTTTTATTTAAATAAATACATACTTAACATCTTAGAGAGCAAATTCCCTCTCATGATTCTTCTTTTTCAAACTCTTATTTATTCTTCCAAACAAATTTTAGAATCAGCATAGTTATTCCTCAAAACAATGCCTCAGGATACTCATTAGATTTGCATTATAGTTGCACATTGGTTTGAGAAGAAATAGCATCTACACACTATTTAGTCTCTCCATGAGGAATCATGATATGTCTTTCCCTTTATTTTAGTCTTATTTTATGTCTTTACTAAAAATATATAATTCTCTTATAAAGTAATTCCTAGGTGTTTTACAGACTAATTTTGACATTATCTTGAATATGATTTTTCTATTTGAGTTTCTAATTGTTCGAAGCTAATAAAAAAAGTAATATTTATTTTTGTTTCATCTTACATATAGCCACTTGATTAGTTCTTTTAATAGCTTAAAAATTTCTGTTGAATTTATTGGATTTTTAGGAATATTGTCACATCATCTGCAACTAATAAATGTTTATTTCTTTCCAAGGTAATTTTCTATGATTCCTATTTTACTTAAAGCTTTTTTACAAAAGAAATTAGAATTGGCTCCTAAACACAATTATTTGCTTTTTGTCATCTTTAATATAATCATGATTTTTGCTTTAAATTATTAATATAATGAATAAGGCTAATATATTTTCTAATGATGAACAATCTTTTTTTTGTAAACCCTATCTAGTTTTGATACGTATTAAACTATATATTAAATAGTCACATTTTAACAGGAATAATAAAAAAAATTAACTCTGAACTACTAGAAACCACCTATAAGTCAATAATTGAGGAATGGTTAATAAATTAATGTGATAACGTTATACATTATTATATGACCACTAAAAGGATACTCATAAAAATAAGGTGTATACCAAATTCTGAGTCAAAATTTTTAAATATTTTATTAGCTTTTATGTCCTGTGTTACCTAACAGTTCAATAAGAAGAAAAATTACCTTCTCCCAAATATAAACAATAATGCAGATCATATTGAACAGGGCCTCATCTGAACAGTCATATTATAATCTAGCATAAGATTCGGAAGAATGTTTCTGATTTTATGTTAATAAAAAGGTTGTTGCCAATTGTTACAAACAATTTCTTAAACTCTCATATTATACAGAAAGCATACAAAATCCATAAAATGTTGTATAATAAGAAAGATTCACTATATATTTACTTGAGTTGTTTATCAAGTGCTTTATACGTAATAGTTTTCCCCTTCACCTAAACTTTTAACTATGCATTAGCATTTTCTTATTCCTCATCATCATAGTTGTGAGCTTACAGTAGGCATTCAATAAATATGTATGAATTCATTGAAGTCATATCTCCTTTCTAAAAACTTAAGTTCTTTTTAAAAAGTCAACTATTTATTACTGTAATTATTCATTTTCTGTTCAGAAATGTATCAAATTCCTACAATGTATTCATTCAGGGTTCATGTGATAAAATCTAGTTAGGGAGGGGCTTAACAACCTATGGAAGTTTGGGTAGGTAAGTAATAACAGAGACAAACTAGACAACTGATCTTTCTCTTGAATTCGTGAGTTATGTCACGTACATAGTATGTGAGGCTCTTTGTCATATGACCTCATGTATTCCTCACCCCAGCCTTGAAAATGACTACCATAGTCCGTTTAAACGTGCTGCTTTCCAAGTACCTGGGACTGAGCTAAGCATTTCTACACATAATCTTGAGAACATTAACTTCAGAAGATTCTTCTATGTGACTTCAAAGTTTACATTTTGTTTTCCACAGTGCCCACTCAGGACCCCTAGATAGTGATGCCAGAGCTGAGGGGTGACCCCAAGTCCATCTTTTCACAATAGTGGGCCTCATTGCCATGGTCAGAGCCTGGCAAGAGAGAATCCAGGAGGAGGCACCAGACTTAAATTCCACACTCCAACCATGCCCATATCAGGCCTGTGAGAGCAAGATTTGACATCTAATGCCAAAGCACAAGGACAGAGGGCCAAATAAGACTTGCACATTCATTTATTTGGTCAGTACTTCCAAAAACTGATACAAGAGTTTCCAATTTCCAATTTCTGGTTCCTCACTTAAGGAGCTTGGAAGTTATCACTCTGTCCAAACAACAAGTTTAAAAAAAGCTCAACAGGATGAAAAATCAACAACTGTTCTTGGAAACTCTATACCCATTAAGCACTAAATTCCCATTGCCCCCATTCCCTAGCTCCAGCCACCATTCTATTTTCTGTCTCTATGATTTTGACTACTCTAGGTACCTCACATAAGTGGAATTATGTAGTATTTGTTTTTCTGTAATTAGCTTATTTCGTTTAGTGTAATGCTCTCAAGTTTCATCCATGCTGTGTCAGAACCTCCCTCCTTTTAAAAGCTAAATAACATTTCATCCTATGTTTATACCACATGTCTATCTGGAGATAGACACTTGGGTTGCCCCCTCCCAGTCTCTCTCTTTCATTTATTTCTGACAACACAATTCCAGCTATGCTTTCTCTGACTGAGTTCTTGTTGGGGTAACCTGTTTAGAATCCTTAGAGGATGGATCCCTCTTATCTTATGAGTCCCAAGAAAGAAATGGAACTGGGTAAAGCCAGTGGGGGACTTTCTGAACAGAACAGAACAGATCTTTCTGAAAGGACACTTATTACTACTCAGCTGATTGTAGCTATGCATAAGTCTCGCCCAGTGTTATCAGACTTTTCCAATTTATAAAGAGAAACCGAAAATCTGAATCTTTATTTGAAATCCTCTGAGTCTTAACTGATGACTGTATTTTTTACTAAGACTAATTTTTTAGAGCAGTTTTAGATTCAAAGCAAAATTGAGAAGAAAGTACAGAGATGTCCCATATGCACCTGCCCCCACACATATATAGCCTCTCACTTTCTCAACATTCCCCACCAGAGAAGTCAATGTGTCACAATGAACCTACACTGGCACATCATAAAGGCCCAAAGTCCATAGCTTACAGTACGATTCACTCTTGGTATTTTATATTCTATGGGTTTGGACAAATGTATACTATGTGTCCATCATTCTGGTACTTAAAGAGTACCCTAAAAAATACTCTGCCTATTCACTCCTTCCCACAGCACCCCCTCCCCAACCAAAACCCTGGCAACCAATGATTTTTTTTGTTGTTTCCATAGTTTCATCTTTTCCAGAATGTCATACAGATATAATCATACAGTATGTAGCATTTTCAGACTGGCTTCTTTCACTTATATGCATTTAATATTTCTCCATGTCTTTTCATGGCTTGATAGCTTCTTTCTTTTTATTGCTGAATAGGATACCATTGTCTGCATGTACCGCAGTTTGTTTATCCACTCACCTATTGATGGACATCTTGGTTGCTTCCAACTTTCGGCAATTATGAAGAAAGCTGCTATAAACATTTGCGCAGGTTTTTGTGTGGACTCATCTTTTCAACTTCTTTGGATAAATACCAAGAAGCTTGATTGCTAGATTGTATGGTAAGAGTATGTTTAGTTTTGTAGAAAAAAAAAAAAAAAACTATCTTCTTTGCATTCCCACCAGCGACTTTTGAGAGTTTCTGTTGCTCTATATCCCCTCCAGCATTTGGTACTGTCAGGGTTATAAATTTTGGTTATTTTAATCGTTGTGTAGTAGTATCACATTGTTGTTTTAATTTACATTTCCCTGATGATATGTAATATGAAGCATCTTTATCTATGCTTATTTCCCATCTGTATATCTTTGGTGAGGTGACCGTTAAGGTCTTTGGCTCATTTTTTAATTGCTTTTTTTTTTCTTACTGTTGAGTTTTAAATGTTCCTTGTATATTTAGAATAACAGTGCTTTACCAGATGTGTCTTTTGCAAATATTTTTTCGCAGTCTGTGGCTTGCCTTCTATTTCTCTTGATGTTGTCTTTCACAAAGCAGAAGTTTATAATTTTAATGTAGACCAGTTTATCAATTCTTTCTTTCATGGATCATGCCTTTGGTGTTTTATCTAAAAAGTCATCACCTTACCCAAACTTATCTAAGTTTGCTCCTATATTACCTTCTAGGATTGTTATAGGTTTGCATTTTACATTTAGATCTGTGATCGACTTTGAGTTAATTTTTGTGAAGAATGTAAAGTGTGTGTTTATATTAATTTTTTTTTTTTTTTTTTTGCATATGGATGTCTAGTTTTTCCAGCACTATTTGTTGAAAAGACTATCTGCTTCATTTTGTTGCCTTCACTCCTTTGTCAAAGGTCAGTTGACTATATTTATGAGAATCTGTTTTGGGGCTCTCTATTCTGTTCCATTGATCTATTCATCTACTCTTTCACCAATACCACACTGTCTTGATTACTGTAACTTTATAGTAAATTTTGAAGTCAAGTAGTGTCAATCCTATAACTTTGTTCTTCTCCTTCAATCCCGGGTTGGCTTTTCTGAGTCTTTGGCTCCTCCATATAAACTTTAGAATTAGTTTGTTGATACCCACAAAATAACTTGCTGAAATTTTTATTGGGATTGTATAAATTTGTTGATTAAGTTGGGAATTATTGAATATCCCTACCCATGAACAAGAAATCTCTCATTTACTTAGTTCTTCTTTCATTTCTTTCATTAGAATTTTGTGGTTTTCTTCATATAGATGCTGTACGAAATAAATTTGGTTTTGGGGGGTTGCTAAAGTAAATTGTATTATGCTTTTAATTTCAAATTTCATTTTTTATTACTGATATGTAGGAAAGCAATTAATTTTTCTATATTAATATTATATACTGCAATCTTGATATAATCACATTAGTTCCAGAAGGGGAATTTTCTGTTGATTTTTTGTTTTGTTTGCTAATTCTTTCAAATTATCTACATAGATGATGATGTCATTTGCAAAGAAAGACAGTTTAATTTGTTCCTTCCAGTCTTTATATGTTTTATTTTATTTCATTGCCTTATTGCTTTAGCAAAGATTTATCATACGATGTTTAAAAGGAGTAGTAAGAGGGAACTTCCTTGCCTTGCACCTGATCTTAGTTGGAACACACTGAGTTTTCCACTTTTAAGTACAATATTAGCTATAGGTTATTTTGTAGAGATTCTTTACCAAGTTGAGAAAACTTCCTTCTATTTATAGTTTATCAAGAGTTTTTAACATAAATGGTGTTGAATTTTGTCAAATGTTTTCTTTGTATCTATTGATATGATCATGTGATTTTTCATTTTGACTCAATTGATGTGATAGATTACATTAATTGATTTTTTAATGTTTGACTCAGACCTGCATACCTAAAATAAAGTACTCTTGGTTATAGTGTATAAATCCTTTGATAGATTGTTTGATGAGATTTGCTAATATTTTGTTGACATTTTTGCATCTATGTTCATCAGAGATGTGGGTCTGTAGTTCATTTGTCTTGTGAAGTATTACCTCTGCTTCTATCTTATAAGAGAAATTGTAGAGAATTTGGTATAATATCTTCCTTAAATGTTTGTTATAAAGTTCACTAAAACCCATTTTGGCCTGGTGTTTCTGTTATGAAAATTATTAATTTGATTAGATTTATTTAATAGATATAGGTCTATTTGGAATATGTATTTCTTTTAGTATGAGTTTTGGCAGACTGTCTTTCAAAGAATTTGTCTATTTCATTCAGATTACCAAGTTTGTTGTCATAAAATTGTTTATCATATACCCTTCTCATCCTTAATTTCCATGAATTCTGCAGTAATGTCTCCTCTTTCATCTGTAATATTAGTAATTTGTATCCTCTCTTTTATTTCCCTTAGTTAGCCTGGCTAGAAGCTTATCAATTTAATCAATCTTTTCAAAGAACCAACTTTTAATTTCATTGATTTTCTTCATTGATTTCCTGTTTTCAATTCCTTGATTTTTACTCTAAGTCTTATTTCTTTTCTTCAGGTTACTTTGCATTGAATTTGCTCTTCTTTTCTAGTTTCCTAAGCGGAAAATGTAGATGATTGATTTCAGATCTTTTTTTTCTTCTAATATACTCATTTTAGTGCTATAAATTTCCCTCTAAGCACTGCTTTAGCTGTATTCCACAAATTTTGCTGTTTTGTTTTCATTTTCATTTCATTCAAAACATTATTAAATTTCTCTTGAGATTTCTTCTTTGACCACATGTTATTTAAAAGTATGTTTTTTAATCTCCAAATGTTAGGTGGCTAGTCAGACATGAATGACAGAGGAACAAAGGAACAGAAGCCCAGCCTAGAGACCACCCAAGAAACACCCTATTGGTAGTTAGAGAATCTCTCCCGCATTCCCAGAGACAAAGGACAGGAGGGCGAGAATCTATAGCTTGTTTAATCCAGCCACAGATGCCTGTGCAGAAGGTACTACCCTAGTCTGCCCACAATCTAATGTTCATTATGCTGTCATTATAACACTATGTTTATACCTGGAAGTTCATGAATCTAATTATAACAGACTTAATTCTGGGTAAACACATGTGCAGTAGGCAAAGTATTATGTAGCAGCCAGCTGTCAGTCAAGGTAAGCTCACATGCAAATCATCTAGGACCTCCCATTCATGGCTCAAATATACAGACCTTCCTACTTCTGCATTGTTACAGCTCTCCCTGCTGAAAACCCATTCCTCGCTTAGGATGCACTTGGTCTTATCTCTTCACCTCCCAAATTCCATGGGCTGAAGACTTCCTTAACATGGCCCATCTCCTTCTAAATGTACTTTCAATAAACCTTACTTTTTCTAAATCTCACTGACCCAACCACCGACTCCTCCCCCAGTGACATGGGGGAGGAGTCGGTGGTTGTGTAGTGCATGTCACTGGGGGAGGAGTCGGTGGTTGGGTAGTGTTGTGTAATGTGTTGCCCCTTGTTTCTTCCCCACATATTTGGGGACTTTCCAATTATCCTTCTGTTATTAATTTTTAGCTTAATTTCATTGTGGTCTGAGGGCAGACATTGAATGATTTCCATTTTTTAAAATTTGTTAAGGTGTGTTTCATGGCCCAGAATGTGGTCTATCTTGGTGAATGTTCCACGTAAGCTTGAGCAGAATGCATATTCAGTTCTTGTTAAGTGATGTAGTTTATAGATGTCAATTTTATAGTCAACTATGTTCTTATTGATTTTCTGCCTGCTAGATCTGTCCATTTATGATACAGGGATTTTGAAGTCTTCAGCTATGATAGTGGATTCATCGATTTCTCTTGACAAATCTATTTGTTTTTATTTCACATAGTTTGAAACTCTGTTGTTAAGTACATACATGTTAAGGATTATTGTGTCTTCTCGGAGAATTAACTTCTTTATTATCATAAATGACCTCTTTTATTCCTGATAACTTTCCTTGCTTTGAAGTCTTCTCTAAGTATACCAATTGCTGCTTTCTTTTTATTAGTGTTAGCATGGTATCTTTTTCTCCATTCATTTGCTTTTAACCATACTTTTTTTTATATTTAAAGTGGGTTTCCTAGAGACAACATATACTTATAGAAAACATATAGTTGATCCACTCTGATAATCTCTGTCTTTCATTTGTTACATTTAGACCATTTGTGTTCAAAGTGATTATTAATATAGTTGGATTAATATCTACCCTATTTGTTATTGTTTTCTATTTGATGCCCTTGTTCTTTATTCCTATTTTTGTCTTCCATGCTTTTCTTCCTTTTGTGATTTTATTTGAGAATTTTATATGATTTCATTTTCTCAGCTTTCTTAGCATATTTGTTATACATGTTTTGATATTTTTTTCAGTGGCTACGCTAAAGTTTGCAATATACATAAAAAGCTAATCCGAGTTAACTTTCAAATAACACTATACCGCTTTACAGGTAGTGTGAGTACCTTATAATGATAAAGTAACCTTAATTCCTCCCTTCTATCCTTTGTATCATTGCTGTTACTTATTTCACTTATATATAGATAAGCATACATAAGCATGCATAATTAATATATATTGTCGGTGCTATTATTTTGAACTACCGTTATCTCTTAGATGAATTGAGAATAACAAAATAAAAGTTTTTATTTTACCTTCACTCATTACTTTTTCAATGGTCTTCTTTTCTTTATGTAGATCTGTTTCTAACCTATATTATTTCTCTTCTCTCTAAAGAGTTTCTTTTAACATTTCTTGCAAGTTATGTCTTCTGACAAGAAATTCCCTCAATTTTTGTTTGTCTAAAAAGTCTATTTCTTCTTCATTTTTGAAGGTTAATTTCACAAGGTATGAAATCCTAGGTTAGTTGGGTTCTTCTTTCTCTCAATACTTTAAATATTGCACCTTATCCTGTTGTTGCTTGTATGGTTTCTGAGAAATCTGAAATAATTTTTATCTTTGTTCTTCTATGGATAAGACCTTTTCCCCCTGAGGATTCTTTCAGAATCTTTTTTTCTTTTTTTCTTTTTTTTTGTCTTTGATTTTATGTAGTTTCAAAATGACATGCTTATAGTTTTGTTGTGTTGTTATTGTTTGGTATTTATCCTGCGTGGTATTTTCTGTGCTTCCTGGATCTGTGCTTTGGTGTCTGACATTAATTGGGGGAAATTCTTAATCATTATTATTTCAAATATTTCTTTTGTTCCTTTCTGTCTTTCTTCTCCTGGCATTCTCATTAAGTGTATGTTATACCTTTTTCAATCCTTAGACAATCTGTTCTGTTTTTTTCAATCTTTGTTTTTTTTTCCTTTTCAGTTTTTAGGATCATATTGATATATCTTCTAGCTCAGAAATTCTTCCCTCAGCCTTATCCAATCTACCAATAAGCCTATCAAAGGCATTCTTCATTTCTATTATAGTGGTTTTTTAATCTCTACCTTTCTTTCTAGTATATCCCTTCTTCTAGTCAGCCTCTGATGTTGCCCCAGCAAGTTAGGCTCTAGTTAACTAGTTTCCCCTGAAGGCAGGCTTTGTTCAGAACAGAATGCTCTGGTATATTTTTAAATGGTTCTTTTTTCTTTTCCACTTCTAGAAGCACAGGGGATTTTTGTTTGACACTGTGGGAATCTAGTCAAGCTCCCGGAGGTAAATCTCACAAAACTGTGGGTCTCCCTGGACTTTTTAACTCTCAGAATAGTCCAACACCTAACCTCCAGCAACTTTCTAATATACATTGCAGGTTTCTTACCCCAACCCTGAAGTCTGGGAAGATATGAAACTCTATATTCATCTCTCTGTCACTACAATCTTGAGTGCAGTGGTTTTTCCTGTGTTCTCCCCTTAATTCCTGAAGGATATTTTTATTGCATATAGAATTATAAGTTAGTAGCTTTCTTTTAGCTCTTGAAAATGTCATGCCACTTCTTTTTGGCCTCCATTGTTTCTGGGGAGAAATCTATCATCATTTGGATTGTTTTATTCCTTATAGTTAATGCAATATTTCTCCCTGCCTGCTTTCAAGTTTTTTCTTTGTCTTTAATTTTCAGAAGTTTAACTATGATGTGTCTTGGCACAGAAATATTTGAGTTTATCCTGTTTGTGGATTGCTCAGCTCCTCTAATCCATAGGTTTATATCTTTTGCCAAATTTGGGGACTTGTCAGTTATTATTTTGTTGTCCAGTTTTCAACCTCACCTGATTTCTCTTCTCCCTTTTATGACATGAATGTTAGATCTTTATTATAGTTTCACATACCACTAAGTTTCTGTTCATTTCTTATTATATTTTCTCTTTGTTATTCAAATCAAATAACCTTATTGTTCTGTCTTTAAAGTCATATATTCCTTCATCTGTATTGCCCATTCTGCTATTGAGCCCATTCATTATTTGTTTAGTTTTTGTTTTTGTTTTTGTTATTATATTTCTCAGTTCCAAAATTTCCATTTGGAACAAAACCTTGGGACCTTTAAAGTCCCAAGGTCCCCAGCCAGTCTACTTTCTGTTCTTCAATCCCAGTCTACCTTCTGTGCTTCATCTTTCAGTACCTTCTAATATTTATTTTATATATAATGTCCAGTGCTTTTAGTCAGCCGGAAGAATAGGAAAAATGTTGTGTACTCCATCTTCCTGAGGCAAAAGTCTAGATGGAGTGTCTTTTACAATGTTGTGTACTCCATCTTCCTGAGGCAAAAGTCAAGGTGGAGCGTCTTTTACAATTTTGAAATGATTTTACTCATAGTTGATTCTCTCCTTGCCTGATGTAAAATTTTATTCCATAGTAACTGTAAACATAATTAGTTTACATCTTTAATAGTACTTCATCTTGTGTGTCTTTCCTCTTATTTCACACAAATCTCTTTTAATAAGAGATTTTGGAATAAATTTAAAAATACATAACATGAATGCTCATTGTGTTTTTTTCTTTTTAATAGTCCAATAAATTCATTTAAATATCTACATTTCACTTTCACACAACAAAATCGTATGTAACTACTTCAAATGAGATATAAATGAGATATTTATGTATAAAAAATCTAGAATATATTGCTATGGGGTAAAAACGATTAAATTGCTATTATTTAAAAAATATTTTGTTCTTTCTATTTAAAATTTTTTTAAAGATTTTTAAAAATAAATAAGTGATGCTTGTTCCAAAAAAAAAAATGTTTTTAGTTTTTCAATAGGTGTGCTCTGAAAGCAATTTCATAAGGCTTATTGCACTTGATGTTCATAATATATATGTTTAAGGTAGGCATTATTCCCAGTTAACTTCTAGTTTAACACAATTTCTAGATACTACTCAATTTTCTCTATAAATTACTTGGGTTCCAGATGCAGTCATATTTGCCTCTTTAAAGCCATCTATCTGAAAACACTTGAAAAGCGGCCTACGATGGAAGATAAATGTGACATTGCATAGAGAATCAAAAGTTACAAACTTCTGCTCCCTAATTCTTCGGAGTCCATTTTCAACAAACAGGTGTTTCTTCTTTTCTGTGTACTCTGCATACACATCAGATAAACAGCCTTAAAGTTTTTAATCAGGAGGAGGTCTATGACATATAACTTTTCTACTTCAAAGGATTCTAATAATAGCACATGCATAGAAATATAGCACTCTGAGCAAAGTAAACAAACACTTCTCTCTCTTGAGAGGGATCAGATGAATCCGCTTATGTCAGATCTCTCCCAGAATTCCATTGTTGTCTCTCCAAACAGGCTTTAAGGAAAACCACTGAATCTAGGATTGAGAGCTTTTCTCAAACGTGTTTCCTTTCAAAACACAGGGAAACAGGATTTTTGGCCACAGGAGGTCAAGGTCAGCAATCTAACAGAATTGGTCCTTTTGAACTTCCTTTCTGAGAAACACGTTATGTTATCTGCGGAAAGCTGTTACACTGAAAATATCTGTTGACATTCAAGCAATGATCAATTTTGTTCATAGAACAAGGAATGATTTCAGGAATCATGCCTATAAAATCCACGAATCAGTCTAATGATACTAAAATATAAATTTCCAAGATAATGAGAACAGTATAAATTCAGTAAGGACAGGGATAGTGTTATCATTTTTCTATGCCCCACAAAATATTGTAAGTGCCTTGTACATAGTAAGCAATCAATCATTATTTAATGAATGGTTATATTTTTAACAAAAAAAAACTAATGAAGAAATATAATTAAGAATGCAAAACAATTCAAATAAACCACTCAAACTACAGTCCTCAGATATTGTATTGTTTTCAGAGACTTGAATTTATATGGAATTTTTGCAAATATGAGTATTGTTACCTAATCAAATAGAAACACATTTTATTAAGATGGCATTATACCACTGTCTTAGATGTATACAGTATTTTTTGAGAATTTAAGAAAATTTCCAATACATTAGCTCATTTAGTGTTACAGAAATTTAGTGTTATTATCTTCATTATAAAAGTGGAAAATTCAGATGATATTTACCTAAAAGCACTCAATGAGTGAGCAGACCTTTGCTCCAATGGATGGAGCTGTCTTTTATTTCTGTAAAGGAAGGCAGATCCTAAAGCTCTTATCTCAGTAAGAAGGGCTTAGACTAGTTCTGTGCACATACTTTACTCCCTAATCTCTTTCAGCTATAGTTTGACCTGCTTTATCTATGATATTGAAGTGTCACTGAGTTTTGGTTTAGTTTCAAGTAAGAAACACAACAGAAGAAGAAATGCATCAAGTAGAGGAGGTGATATTTTGTCACACTGGCAGGTTTTCCTCCTATCTGATGGCCACATTTTTAGTTGACACTGCACACTTCCTGCCCAGAAGGAGAATTCAAGGAAAATGTCTTAAACATATTTCTCTTTGCTTTAAACTAAATCATGAAAATCCATAAACAATTCTCATTCTACACCAGAAAATGAGAATTCCTAGATATTGTAGCAAGCATAAATTAGAAAATAAGAAGCATTAAACAAGAGTACTTTGTTTACATGAAATATCATAATATTATTATTCATCACTCCACATTATTTTGGTTTTACTAAGTTGGCTTATTTTCATTTAATATAAAGAAGTTTCTAGTTTCTCTTTTTAAAAATTCATTTCAGTAAGAATTAATTTGGGGGTTGTCTATCTTTTTTAAATAATTATATGACATCTATCATCAACTTATGTTTGGAAATGATAATAAGATGAGAAGTAACAATTGATTACTAAGCTCCTAACTATATTTTCTTTTTAATGCTTGAAACATCCAGAAGACCCAATGAAGAACCAGATTTTGCCTTCTGATATGTAATTAGGACTAATTGAAAATGTTTTCTAGAAAAGTACAAAATGTATATCCAGTGATGAATTTAACTAGATCCAAATTCTAAAAGCAGTTATGATCATATTATATAGTGAAACACTCCTGTTGGGTGGGTGATGCAAATTTATAAATGCAATGGTCATATGTGCTCCACCTTATAATGTTAAAAAGAAAACACACTTTATGATTTTATAGTTATCTCCAGTCTTGGCCTAATATACAAAGCAGTCCATGAACCAGACACAGCAGGTAGCATCAGAGGAAGTTCCATTTTATATCAAAGCTCTTGCTTCCTCTCCTGCCCCAAACTCCCAGTTTCCACAGGCAGCAGTAGAAGTTTGAGTCTCAAGGAAATGCAGAACCAATTTGAATGTATTACTACTCTAGATAATGTGTAATCTTTGTTAGCAGCCATGAAAGTAAATACAAGTCTACACTTTCTCCTAGAACAGTATCTTGTACATGGAGAAAATACAATAAAGGCATGTCCAATTGAATAAATAAAATTATATTGAACAGCACCCTATTAGCTTTTTGTTAGTATTTCTGATCATCTTGTATTTGGAAATTTGGTTATAAGATAACATTTTCCTGTGAGAAACACCTGTATTCTCTTAACTTAGGAAATATCCTTTATGTCAAAAGAAAAGTGATGGCTTGAATTCTAGAATTTTGCAACTTTAAAGGACAAAAATATTCATATTGTCCAGTAATTCCCCAAAGTAATCATAAATCACTACCTAGTTTACATAGAATCATCCTGTTGGCTTGGTAAAAACGTATGCTTCTTTCCAGCCACATGGAGATGTCCAGTTTAGGTCTTCTGAACAACGGCCCAGACATGTGAAGGAGGAAGTCTTCAGAATGATTCCAGCCTTGGCCATCTGTGCTCTGCATGAGAGACCTAGAGCAAGACCTGCTTAGCTGGGCCCAGTGCACTCCACCCTCAGAACTGTGAAAGATAATAATAATAATAAATGATTATCATATGCCACTATATGCTCATGTATGCACACAAACTTACACATACATACATATTCCTTGATTCATTCAGGAGCTTTGGACAATGTGGCGATAGCTGGAAGAGAGTAAGTCTCAAGCATCTGAGTTCTGTTAGTTCTGTGAGGTCTAACTCTTAAATCTTAGCAGACACAATTCTCAGTGTGGTCTCTGGTACTCAGAAGCATAAAATATGAGGGCTTGAATAGATTTCAAAAGTCTGTTGACTTATGCGCTCACCCTTCTATCCCATCTACCCCTCCGCAGTCAGGACTCAGAACAGATCACCTTTTACATGTGCGTTGAGGAATCAGAATCAGAAAGGCAGGTGACTTGAACAATGAACCCAGGTTGACAATTTTCTGCAAGTTTCTCTCATCGTTAATAAAATTTGGCAAGCAGCAGCTTTCAGAATATTTTTTCATTCAAATTCTCTTCTATAACCATCAGCCTATGAATGGGAAATTTTATGCCTAACAGAGGCTTGGCTCCAGCCAGGAGCAGGTAGGTTGTGCTCTTCTTTTCTCCTGCTTCCTCCCTGGCAGCAGAGAAGAGCTGCCAGAACTTCTGGTCATCAACAGCAGAACTTTCTCTTTTATCTCCACTTTTGCTTAAAACTGACATGTCCATCACTCTGTATCATCTGGAAATTTAATTCCAATCCTCTTTCCCAAGACACAGAAACCTAAAGGGCTCACCTCTCAAATACATTAAGTCCTAGATGTGGCAAGAGAGCGATTAGGGCATTTATTTGTAATAATCGCAGGCTAGTTAAGTTGGAAACAGCACTTCTACTTGAAGGCAACAGAGTGCTGATAGGGTAGAATTTCAAAGTTAGAAACCAAGCAAATTTGGAGAACTAGGGACTTGAGCCCTGTATTGGAAACTTTCTTCCCTAGGGAAAGTTGTCAATTTCAGAAAGAAATCCTGAGAAGCTGAAGTGTTGAACTGCAATTTTAAAAGGCTTATTGGTTAGAGAGAATAGCATTAGAGTCCAGGATTTTTCAGGTTCTAGTGAATTCTTCTCCTCACCACCACCATTATGCATTGGGTTTAAACTTCAAAAATATCACTCTGGCTAAAGCTAAATTGTGGGCCTGTAGGAATTACAAAGGTTAGGTTCAAATTATCTTAATGCTTGAAATTAGATTAAAATGGTCTCAAAGTTCACCCAAGGCACTAGAGGAAGCAATTTAAACTGCTTCTAAGAAAAAAAAATTAGTTAAGCCTCAAATTTTTTCCACAATTTGCAAAAAATTTACAATGTTGTGCACACAATAAAAAAATAATGTGTCAAAAAATCAAGAGTTATAGCTAATAACCAAACAAGGAGATAAAATAAAATTATAAAAACAAATAGATTTAACCAAAGAAGGCAGTGAAAAAGAATAGATAAGAGAAATAGAATACAAATAATTAGATGATAGACTCATACCTAGTCTTATCAATAATTGCATTAAATGTAAATGGTCTAAACACCATAATTAAAAATCTGATGACAGTGGTCATCAGATTGCATATAAAGCAAGACCAACTATATGTTGCCAATAAGAAATCCGCTTTAAATATGAAATCACAAGTAGGTTAAGAATAAATGGATGGAAAATATATGTCATCCTAACAGTCAGAAGAAATCTGCAGAGGTTATATGAGTATCAGATTAAGTCGGTTTCAGAGGAAAAATATATTATCAGGGCTAAAGAAGGTCATTTCGTAATGATAAAAGTGTTTAACCATTAAGAAGACATGGAAATTCCAAATATAAATGCACCTAATAACAGAGTGCTGAAAACCAATGAAGTAAAAACTGATAAAACAATAAGGAGAAAAAAATAAATCTACAATTGTAGTCAGAGATTTTTATACCACTCTCTTTATAACAGAGATCCTTGGAAAATTTTCCAAATATTTAGAATTACATAACACCTTTCTAAATAGCTCATAGATCAAAAAGAAATGAAAAGGCAAATTTTAAAATATGTAATTGAATAAAATAAAAACACAACATAACAGTATTTGTAAAAAGACCATTAAATCAGTACTGAAAGAAAATGTACAGCACTAAATTTTTATATTAGAAAAGAAGAAAGATATCAACCCAATGGTCTCAGTTGCTACCTTAAGAAACTAGAAAAAGATGAGCAACTTGAACCAAAAGTAAACAAAAGAAAGGAAATAAAAAAGAACGAAGTAGATACTAATAAAATGGTAAAACAGTAAATCAACAGGAAGAGTAATGATACAAAAATTTTGTTCTTTGACATCAATAGAAGAGATAGGGCTCTAGCTAGACTAATCAGAATAAAACAAAAGAGAGAACACACAAATTACCAATACCGAGAGAGATGATATCAGTACAAATTCTATTAAAAAGATAAGAAAATACTATGAATAACTTTACGTCAATATATATTTGACACAGATGAAATACACAAAGTTCTTGAATAACACAAATCACTAAAGCTCACTCAAGAAAAATGTATAATCAAATGGCTTTACTGGTGAATTCTACCAAAACATTTAAGGAGAAATAGTACAAATTCTAAAGAAACTTCTCCCAAATATTGAAGAACGAATTTCTCTCAACTCATTCAATGAAGCCATTATTACCCAATACCGAAATCAGACAAAGACATTATAAAAAAATAAAAATAAAGCTAGAAATGAACATCCCTCATGGACATAAGTGCAAACATTCTAAATGAAATTTTAGCAAATTGAATCCAACGATATAGTAAATCACACATTATGACCAAGTGACGTTTATTCCAATTATACAAGGCTGGCTTAAAATTTGAAAAACAATTTATGTAATTCACGATATTGTCACACTGAAAAAGTAAAACTGTATGATTATCTCAACAGATAACAAAAAAAATTATGAAATTTAATATCTGTTCCTGATATAAACTCAAAAAATTAGGGTTCCAAGGGAATATCTTTAATCTGATGAAGGAAATATACAAAAAGCCTACAGCTAATATCATACTTAATGGTAAAAATCAAAATGCTTTTCCCCTAAGATCAGAGACAAGGCAGGAATGTTTGCACTCACTACTTCCATTCAACATTATACTTGAAGTTCTAGCCAGTGCAATCAGACAAGAAAAAGAGATAAAAGTAAATCAGATTAGAAAAAAAGTACAATTTTCTTTCACAGATGACATAGCCATCTATGTAAAAAATCTGACAGAATTTAGAGAAAAGCTAAGAGAACTGATGAGCTTAGCAAGATTTCAGTTTATAAGATCAATATACAAAAATAAATTGTGTTCCTACATACTAGCAATAGAAAATAAGAAATTTAAATTTGAAAAAATTCATTTAAAATAGCCTCAAAAATGTGAAATACTTGGAGATAAATATGATAAAATATGTGAAAGACCTCTACCTGTACTCTGCACACCAAAAAATATTGCTGACAGAAATTAAAGAAGATAAATAAATTAGGAGATATATCTTGTTCATGGTTTGGAATATTAAATATTGTTAAAGTATGAATTCTCCACAAATTGACCCATAGATTTTTGAATCCAAATCCAATGCAATCCCAATCAAAACCTTGGATGGCTAGCTTGTAGAAATTTACAACCTCATTTTAAAATTCATATGAAAATGAAAAAGACCTAGAAGGTCTAAAACATTTGTAAAAAAAAAAGAGTTCAAAGATTAACAATGTAATATCAAGACTTAATACAGAGCTATATCAATCAAACAGCTGATAATTTAGATAGATGAATTCAACAAATAGAGAATCTAGAAATAAATCCATACATATAATGAAAGCTAATTTTTTTAATGCACACAGGTAATGTACTGGAGAAAGAAGAGCATTTTCAATTAATGGTGCTGGAAAATTTGGTATCTACATGTAAAAAAAAAGTGAATTCAATCTTTATTTCACGTCATACACAAAGAATTACATCATACACCTAAATGTAACAACTAAAACTATAAAACTACTGGAAGAAAACATGGGAGAAACATGACTTGAGCCAGATTTCTTACATACAACACTAAAAGCACAATCCTAAAAAAAAAAAAAAAAAAAACCTAAGAGAGAGGAATCTGGAAAGATGGCAGAGTCAGAATCACCAGGACTCTGTCTCCCCACTTTGACAATTGTACTGACAGAATCTAATGTAATTATTTTAGAACTCTGAAGTCTATTGAAAGCTTGCTATTTCCCAGGGAAGACTTGGACAGTAAATTGTAGTTAATTTCAGTAAATTTCATTTCTCAGCACAGTAGCAACTAACCATTTCCCACCTCCATGGCAGACAGTTGTGTACATGTTCCTGGAACAGAATACAAACAGATCATGGAAGCCAGGGTGAGCAAAAGAACTATTGTCTAAATATTGAGAATCCGTGTTCTTCTCACTGATTGCTGCTTCTGATCACAGAGATGCAGACAAAGAAGTGTGCAACCATTGTTGCAATCCTCTCCCCTTTTAATTGAAGTGACTATTGGAGTATTTAAAGTGCTAGTACCTTTTTCTCCCACCTTTTTTTTTGTTTTTTGTTGTTGTTGTTGTTGTTGTTTACACTTTAGGGAGCCACACATTAAAGACTAAGACATTCAAAATCAATTGCATATGTATAGAAAATTGGAAAGTGATGATGCATGTTCAAGTAAGGGCTCAGAAAAAACCTAAGAAGACATTCATTTTACACCACAGGATGATCCTCAACAGAAACTGCTTACAGCAAACAAACAAAAAATCAATAAACAAAAATAATAACGAAAACAGGAAACCCTGGGGAAGGGAGGGAATCTGATTTCCAAAGCCACCATATTATTAGATTCAAATGTCCAGTGTTCAACAACAAAAAAATCATGAGGCATACAAAGAAAGAGGAAAGTATGGCCATTCAAAGGAAAAATAAATTAATAAACAGAAATTGTCCATGTAAAAGACCTAATGGCCGGTATACTAAACAAAGATTATAAAACAATTATCTTTAAGATGCTCAGATCACTAAAGAAATATGTGGAGAAAGTCAAAAATATAATGTGTGAATAAAATGAAAGTATCAATAAAAAGATATAAAACTAAAAAGAAAAAAATAAATTCTAGAGCTGAAGACTACAACAACAGAAATATAAAATCAACTAGATGAATTCAAGGCAGATTTGAATGGGCAGAAGAAATAATCTGTGAACTTTAAGATAAGATAGTGGAAACTATCAAAAGTGAGGAAGAGAATGAAAAACAAAATAAAGAAAAGTGACAGAACATTAAAGACCTGCAAGATACCATCAAAAAGACCAACATACTCATTATGGGAGTCCCAGAAGGAAAAGAGAGAGAAAAAAAGGGCAGAGAGAATATTTGAATAAATAATGGTTGAAAACTTCCCAAATTTGATAAAAGACATGAGTATAAACAGCCAAGAAGCTCAACTCTAGTTAAGATGAATTCAGAGACCCACATTGAGATGCATTATAATCAATTTTTAAAAGCCAAAACCAGAGAATCTTGAAAGCAGCAAGAAAAAAGTGAAAAATCACATACAAGTGATACTCAATAAGATTATATTTTTCTCATCAGAAACTTTGGAATCCAGAAGGTAGTAGATTGATATATTTAAAGTGCAAAAAGAAAACACCATCAACCAAAACTTCTATATCTACCAAAACTGTCCTTCAAAAATAAGGGATAAATTAAGACATTCCTAGATAAACAAAAGTTGAGAGAGTTTATGACCATCAGACCTGCTCTGCAAGAAATGCTCGAGAGAGTTCTGTAAGGTGAAATGAAAGGACATTAGACAGTAACTTGAAGCCATATAGAAGAATAAAGATCTCAATCAAAGTAAATGCATGAGTAATTACAAAAGCTAGTGTTATTGTAACAATGGTTTGTAATTGTACTTTTTGTTTGTTTGTTTTCTACATGTTTTAAGAAACTAGTACAGGTACAGGATAAAAAAATTATTAGTATAAAATCTTCTTTATAGGTTTGTAATTCTAAATCTCGTTTTCTAAATAATTTAGGAGACTAATGCATTTAAAAGAACTATAAGTTTATGTTTTGGGGCACATGATGTATAAATTGTACTTTGTGATATCAATAAACAAAAGGGGTGAAAATACAGCTGTAAAGGAGCAAAATTTTTTGTATGTTACTAAAGTTAAACTTCTATAAACTCAAATAAGAGTATTATAAATTTAGGATTCAACACAAAGAAAGCTATAGAATATACAGAAAAGGAAATGAGAAAAAAGTTTAAACATTTCACTACAATTTTTTGATACTTAAGCAAAACAAAACAAAACAAAACAAAACAGTAATGCAGGAAGTGAAGGGAGGAAGCTACAGGGCATATGGAAAACAAATAGCACAATGACAGAAAATTCCTCCTTATCAATAATTACTTTAAATGTAAATGTATTAAACTATCTAATTAATAGACAGGATTGGCAAGATGGATAAAAACAGATGGCCCTAGTTGCTGTCTACTAGAGATTCACTTGAGATCCAAAGTACAAACAGATTGAAACTAAAAGATGAAAAAAGACATTCCATGCAAATAATAACAAAAAAGAGGATAGAATTGGCTATGCTAATGTCAGGAATAATGGATAGATATCCATTGATAACAGAAGATTAGGAATATAGAGAGTGTAAACAACACAACAAATTAATTAGACCTAACATACACATAGAGAACATTCTACCCAACAACAGTATACACATCCTTTTTAATTGCACATGGGACAATTTCCAGAATATACTATGTGTTAGGTCACAAAGTAAGCTTCGATACATTAAAAAGATAGATATCATACAAAGTATTTTCTCTTATTACAACAGAATGAAATTAGAAATCAAAACAAAAGTAAAACTGGAAAATTCACAAAACTGTGTAAAGTAAATCTTATTCAATTTATTGGTTGTTTAAAAGTGTATTATTGTTTAAAAGGATTTGATTTATTGGTTGTTTGAAAGTGTATTATTTACTTTACACAATTTTGTGAACTTAGAGACAAAAGAAAATAAAAACACTACATATCAAAATATATGGGACACAATGAAAGCAGGCCTAAGGGGAAATACATAGCCAAAAATGCTTATATTAAAAAACAAGAAATATCTCAAATTAACAACCCAACCCTACAACTTAAGAAGTTATAAAAAGGACAAACTATACCCAAAGCTAGAAGAAGGAATGAAATAATAATTTTTCATTATTTCATATATCTCTAAGCAGAGATATGTGAACTGAAAAACATGAGAGAAAAATCAATAAAACCAAAATCTGATTCTTTAAAAAGATCAACAAAATTGAAAAACTTTTAGCTAGATGGACTAAGAAAAAAATAGAGGAAACTCAAAATACTAAAATCTGAAATGAAAATGGGGACATTACTACTGAGTCTACAAAAAAAGTGGCGGGGGGGCTGTAAGAGAGTATTATGAATAATTGGACACCAAAAGTTGGGTAACCTAGAGGAAATGGACAAGCTTCCAGTAACATAAGACCCACCAGGACTAAATTATGAAGAAATAGAAAATCTAAATAGACCTATAATAAAGAGATTGAACCAGTAATAAAAAATCGCCCACCAAAAAAAAGTCCTGGACCTGATTTATTCACTGGTGAACTCTACCAAACATTTAAAAAGAATCAATACCAATTCTTCTCAAACTTTTACACAAAATTGAAGTGAAGGAAATACTGTAACTCACAAGTAGACCAGCATAACCCTGATACCAAACCCAGACAAAGACAATAAAGAAAATAAAATATAAACCAATATCCTTTATAAATATTGATATAAAAATTGTTGACAAAATACTAGCAAACAGAATTCAGCAGCATATTGAAAAGATTATACACCATGACCAAGGGGGATTTATTACTGGAATGCAAGGATAGTTCAACATATAAAAATCAATCAATGTAATATTTTCAACAAAATAAAGAGGAACAAACATATGATTATCTCATTTGGTGCAAAAAAAAAAGAGCACTTGACAAAATTCAGCACGCTTTCTTGATAAAAACACTAAACAAAATGGGAATACAAAGAAGTTACCTCAACGTAATAAAAAAACATATGAGAAACCCACAGCAACCATTGTATTCAATGGTGAAAGACTGAAAGCTTTTTCTAAGATCAAGAATAGGGTAAGGATGACCATTTTTGCCACTTCTATTCAACATAGTATTGGATGTTATAACCAGAATATTTAGGCAAAAATAAATAAATAAAAGTCATCAAAATTGGAAAGGAAGAAGTAAAAGTATCTCTGCTTGCAGGTAATGTTATCTTATATATAGAAAATCCAAAAAAGAATTCAATAAAAAAAGCTGTTAAAACTAATAAACAAATTCAGCAAAGTAGCAGGACACAAAGTCAACACACAAAATTTAGTCACATTTCTATATATAAACAATGAACAACCTGAAAAGGAAATTACAAAAACAATTTCATTTACAACAGTATCAAAAAGAATAAAATACTTGAGAATCAGCTTAACCAAGGAGGTGAAAGATTTGTACAATGAAAATTACAAAACGGTGATGAAAGAAATTAAAGAAGGTATAAATAAATGGAAACACATCCCATGTTCATGAATTAGAAAACTTTTTATTGTTAAAATCTCAATACTGCCCAAAGCAATCTATAGATTCAGTGCAATTCCTATCAGAATCTCAATGATATTTTTCTTAAAAAATAGAAAAACCATCCTAAAATTTATATGAAATCTTGAGGGCCCAAATAGCCAAAACAATCTTGAAAAATAAAGACAAAACTGTAGGATTCACATTTCTTGATTTCAAAACTTACTACAAACCTACAGTATTCAAGGCACTGTGGTATTTTTATAAAGACAGACATAAACCAATGGAATAGAATAGAAAGCCCATAAATAAATGCTCACATATGTGGTTGAATGATTTTTGACAAGGGTGACAAGACCATTCAATAGGGGAAAAAACAGTCTTTTCAATAAACGATGCTGCTAAAATTGGATATCCACATGCAAAGAGTAAAGTAGAACCCTTACCTAATACCATATACAAATATTAACTTAAAGTGAATCAAACACCTAAATGTAAGACTTCAAACAATATCCTTAGGTGAAACAATAAAACAAAAGCTTTACAGCATTAGATTTGGAACTCAATTCTTGGATATTATACCAAAGGCACAGGTAAAAAAGAAAAAAAGATAAATTGGACTTCATAAAAAATTTTAAATTTTGGACATCAAAATACACTATGTACAAAATACACAGAGTAAGCGAGCAACCTACAGAATGGAAGAAATAATTGCGAGTCACATATCTGATAAGAGATTAATATGCAGAATATATGAAAAACTCCTAACACTCAACAACAAAAAAACAAACAACCCAATTCAAAAATGAGCAAAGAACTTGAATAGGCATTTCTCTAAAGATATATGAAGGCCAAAGAGCACATAAAAGATGCTCAACATCACTAATCATTAGTGAAATACAAATCGGAACTATAATGCAATACCTCTTCACACCCAGTAGAATGGTTACTACAAAATAAAAAACAGAAAATAACGAGTGTTGGTGAGGTTGTTGAAAAATTGGAATCCTTGTGCACTGATACAGTCTCTGTGGAAAACGGTATGTTAGTTTCTCAAAAAATTACATATGATCCAGCAATTTCACTTATGGGTATATACTCAAAAGATTTGAAAGCAGGGTCTCAAAGGCATATTCATACATCTATGTTAAAAGCAGCATTATTCACAATAACTAAAATGTAGAAGCAACCCATTGTCCACTAATGAATAAATGGATAAGCAAAACGTGGCATATAAATACAATGGAATATTATTTAGCCTTAAAAAAGAAAGGAATTCTATAGTATGCTACAACAAATGCTGTATGAGTCCACTTAAATGAGTTACTTATATTAGTCAAAATCACAAAAACAGAAATTGTAACGGTGGTTACCAGGAACTAGGGGGAGGAGAGAATAGGGAGTTATTGTTTAATAGGTATAGAGTTTCTGTTTTACAAGAGTAAAAGTTATGGGATTGATGATGGCTATGGCTGTACAATAATATGAATGTGTTGAATAGTACTGAATTGTACACTTAAAAATGATTGAGACGTTAAATATTATATTATGTGTATTTCACACATTAAAAAGAGTAGTATGTGATATAAGATTGAATGTTACTTTACAATAAAAAGAAATGAAGTACTAATATATGCTACAATGTGAATAAATCCTGAAAACATGCTTAGTGAAAGAAGCCAGCAACAAAAGACCACATATTATACGATTCCATTTGTATGTAATGTCCAGAATAGTCAACTCCATAGAGACAGAAAGTAGCTTAGTGGTTTCCAGAGGCTGTGGCAGTTGGGGGAAATATGGAGTGATTGCTAATGGGAATGGGGCTCCTTTGTGAGGTGATAAAAATATTCTAAAATTGATTGTGGTGGTGGCTGCGCAACTCTGTAACTACACTAAAAAACAAAATAAATATACAATTTAAATGGGTAGATTATATGATATGTCAACTATATCTCAATAAAGCTGCTATTAAAAAATATTGATAAATTGTACCTCTTCAAAATTTATGTTTCTGCTTTTCAAAAGACATTTAAGAGAATGAAAAGACAGGAAGACAATCTTTACAAAATATATAGCTGATAAAGGACTTCTATACAGAATATATATAAAGAGCTCTAATAACAAACAAAAAGAAAGAAGAATAATAATAAAACGAGCAAAGATTTGAACAAACACTTCACCAAAAAAGATATATAGAGATGGCACATAAGCACGTGAAAAGATTCTCATCATTAGCCTCTAAGGAAATGTAAATTAAAAACATGAGATACTATCACATACCTATTAGAATGACTAGAATGCCTAAAATTAAAACAACTAACCATACTAAATGTGGGTGAGAATATGGAGGAACTAAATCAAAAGTCCTGTAACCACTTTGGAAAACAACTTGTCAATTTCTTACAAAGTTAAATATACACTATCTCGTGATCTAGCCACTCCACCCCTACATATTTACCCTAGAGAAAATAAAATATGTCTATACAAAAACTTGTATATGAATGCTTATAGTAGTTTTACTTGTAATAACCAAAAATGAAAAAAAAACTTAAATGTCCAACAGTAGATAAATAAATTGTGGTTTATCCATTCAGTGGAATGCTACTCAACAATAAAAGAGGGAATTAACTGCCAATACATACAACTATATGTATGAATCCCAAGAATCATTATTATCAGTGAAATAAGCGAGACTAAAAATAGTGTATACTACATGATTCCATTTATATAAAATGTTAGAAATCACAAACTAATCTACAGTGACAGAAAGCAGATTCTGTCTGCTTGCTTGGGAATGAGAAGAGAGGCAAAAAGGAAAGTCTAAAAGAGGCATAGGAAAACTTCTACGTTTTATGGATATTTTTGTCTTGATTGTGGTGATGATTTGTTTCATAGGAGTGTAATATTTCAAAACATCAAATGGTACACTTCATGTAGGTGCTTATTTCATGTCACTTACATCTCAATAAAGATGCTTAAAATTTATAAAGTATAACTTTCCTATGCTTTCCGGGGTCATTTCTATAGTTTGTTACTAGAGAAGTTTCTCTGAATGTGTAGAGCACCTAAAAATAAGGTGTATTTTGCATTTGTTTGAATCTTATTTTCCAAAATAACATTCTAAAGTATTCTTTATATAGTTCGGTATACTTCTTATAAAGTTCATTCCTATATATTTTTTGTATTATTATTATAAATGAAATCTCTCAACTATATTTTCTGATTGATTTTGGCTTATTTATAAGAAAACTTGATTTTTGCTGTAACTTTAGAATTAATAACATGGTGAAAGATTTTTCTTCATTCTTAATTATTTTTTTGACTCATTTCTTATTTGATTTGACTTATATATTGCCAAGTAATTTTTCACCAAAGACTCATGGGTAGTTTATTCCCTCAGTTATTTCATCTTTAAAATAAACTGCTTGTTGCTTTGGGGAGGTATACTGTGATATTGTTGGCAATTTTTTACTCTCTCTTTCCCAGTTGTGTGATTATATATCCCCATTCAAGTGACTTTGGAAGGTTTTAAGAAAAAAAGAATGATTAGCACTATTAAACAGATCACTTGAGAGAATTGTCAGTTAAGCAGAAAAAGGAGATAGTAATTAAAATACAAGTCTATATTTAATACATATGGGGTTCAAGATACTCATTCATTCAACATTAAATAACCATATCTATCTTCCATTTTGGGGTCCAAGGCAGGCTTCACCTAAACTTAATGCTTGAGTTGGGTCTTTACAGAAGACGAGCCACTTGCCAGACAACAGAAGCAAAGTGTGGATTAGAAGGAAACAGCTATTCCAGGCTCAGGGCTCCAGGCACAGACATGGAAACAGTAAACAACATGGCATATTCTGCAAACCGTAAGCACTTTTACAATATATATAGTTAATTCACTTAATCCTCAAGATAACTCTGTGAGAAGGTATTATAACCCTTTTTTATTATGGTAGGAACACTTAACTTTAGATTTACCCTCTTACCAAAATTTTAAGTGTACAATACAGCATTGTTAACTAGACGAAAAAGGTTGTACATCAGAGCTCTAAAACTTATTTATCTTGCATAACTGAAATTTTACACACATTGCATAGCAACTCTCCATTTCCCCCATCCCTGTAACCTCTGAAAAGCACCATTCTACTCTCTGTCTCAATAACTTTGACTATTTTAGATACCTCATATATAAGTGGAATCGTGCAATATTTGTCCTTTTGTGATGGCTTGTTTCACTTAGCATAATGCCTTCAAGATTAATCCATGTTGTTGCATAAGGCAGAATTTCTTTCTTAAGGCTGTAAGTATACATTCTACAGTATGTATATACCATATTTTCTTTATCCACTCATCCATAGATGGACATTTAGATTGTTTCTATATCTTGACTATTGAGAATAATGTAGCAATGCACATGGGGTGCAAATATCTCTTCAAGATTATCATTTTAATTTTTAAAATAAATACCCAGAACTAGGAATACAGGATCTATTTTGAATTTTTTTGAGGAATCTCCCTTCTGTGTTCCATAATGGCTGTACCATCTTACATTCTCACTAAGATTTTACAAGTCTTCCAATTTTTCCACATCTTCACCAACTCTTGTTATCTTTTGTTTTGTATTGTGAAACAATGATCACTATTGTAACAGGTGTGAGGTGACATCTCACTATAGTTTTGATTTGCATTTTCCTGATGATTAGTGGTGTTGAGCACCTTTTCAAATATCTATTGGGCAAATGTCTATTCAAGTCCTTTGCCCATTTTTAAATCAGACTATTTGTTTTCATGCTATTGGGCTTTAAGTTCCTTATATATTTTGAATATTAACCCCTTATGAGATATAGAATTTGCAAATATTTTCTCCCATTTTATAGGTTGCTTTTTCACTCTATTGTTTCCTTTGCTATGTAGAAATTTTTGAGTTAGAGGTACTCTTACTTGTCTACTTTTGCTTTTGTTATCTGTGCTTTGGGTCTTATATCTAAGAAAATGTTGCCAAGATCAATGTCATGAAGCTTTCCTCCTATATTTTATTCTAGTTTTACAGTTTTGAGTTTCACTTCATTTCTGTATGCAATGTAATATAAGTGTCTAATTTCATACTTTTACATGTGGATATCTAGTTTTCCCAACACCATTTGTTAAAGAGAATATCTTTTCCCCATTTTGTATTCTTAGTACCCTTGTTGAAGATCAATTGAGCATGTATGCATGGGTTTATTTCTAGTCTCTCTATTTTGTTTCTGTGTTCTATGTGTCTACCTTTATACCAATACTATATTATTTAAATTTCCAAGGATGCATAATATATTTTATTTATTTATTTTATAGTGACACTGGTTAACGAAGTCCAATAAGTTTCATCTGTACACGTTAACAGTAAGTGTTAAACATATATATGTTTCCACTGTGTGTTCACCTCTCATAGTTAGATGTCTTTCTGTCACCACATATTTGACCCCCCTTATCCCATGTACCTCCCCTCACCCCTACCTCCTACCCTCTGGCAACCACTAGTCTATAGTCCATGCCCATGAGTCTCTGTTTGTTTGTCTTATTCGTTTGTTGCTTTTAGGTTTATATCCACATATAAGTGATATCATGTGGTTTTCAACTTTTTCTGTCTGGCTTATTTCGCTTAGCATGATTATCTCGAGGTCCATTCATTGAAAATATTTTTTTGGATTATAGGTTTCAAGTCTTTGGGGTAAATACCCAGTAGAGGGATTGCTGGATCATATGGTAGATGAATTCTTAGTTTTTTGAGGAACCTCCACACTGTTTTCCATAGTGGCTGTACAAATGTGCAGTCCCACCAGCAGTGTATGAGGGATTCCTTTTTCTCCACATCCTATCCAGCATTTGTTATTACTTGTCTTGTTGATAGTTATTATAACAGATGTGAGATGGTATCTCATCGTAGTTTTAATTTGCATTTTCCTAATAGCTACCAAGGTTGAGCATTTTTTCATGTATTTGTTGATCATTTGTATGTCCTCTAGGGAGAAGTGTCTGTTCAGGTCCTCTGTCCATTTTTTGATTAGATTGTTTTGTCGTTGTTGTTGTTATTGAGTCATATGAGTTCTTTGTATATTTTGGATATTTGGCCCTTATCATAGGTGTTGCTTGCAAATATCTTTTCCCATTCAGATGGTTGTCTCTTTACCTTGTTGATGGTTTCTTTTCTGTGCAGAGCTTTTTAGTTTGATATAGTCTCATTCATGTATTTTAGCTTTTACTTCCCTTGCCTTTGAGGTCAAATTCATAAAATCCTCTTTAAGTCCAAGGTCCTTGAGTTTAGTTCCTGCATGTATTATATATTTTAAAAAGCCTCCAGTTTTGTTCTTCTTTCTCAAGATTGTCTTGGTTATTCAGGGTTCTTTGTGGTTCCATATAAGTTTTAGGATTGCCTTTCCTATTTCTGTTTGTTTTTTTTTTTTAATGCCTTTGGGATTTTGATAAGAATTGCATTGAATCTATAGATTGCTTTGGGTAGTATGGGCATATTAACAATATTCAGTCATGCAGTCCATAAACACAGATGTTTTTCCAGTTATTTGTATCTTTAATTTTTTCAGCAATGTTTGTAGTTTTCAATGTATACATTTTTTACTTTCTTGGTTAAGTTTATTCCTAAGATTTTTACTCTTTTTGATGCTATTGTAAATGGGATTGCTTTCTTGATTTCCTTTTCAGATAGTTCATTGTATACAGAAATGCAACTGATTTCTGTATGTTGATTTTAAGTCCTGAAACTTTACTGAGTACATTTATTTGCTCTAACGGGTTTTTTGTGCATGTGTGTTTGGAGTCTTTAGGATTTCCTACATATAAGATCATGTAACCTGAAGATAGAGATAATTTTACATCTTTCTTTTCTATTTTAATGCTTTTCTTTTTCTTGCCTAATCATTCTGGCTGAACATCTAGTACTATGTTGGATAGATGTGGCAAGAGTTCTTGATCTTGATCTTGTTCTTGATCTTAGAAGAAAATCTCTGTCTTTCATCATTATTATGTTAGTTATTTGTTTTTCATATATGACCTTTATTATGTTGCAATAATTCTCTCTATTCTTAGTTAATTGCAAGTTGTTATCATGAAAGTATGTTAAATTTTTACAAATGCTTTTTCTGTATCTATTAGGATGATCACAAAATTTTTAGCCTTTGTTCTGTTAATGTGGTGTATCACATTAACTGATTTTTGTACGTTGGGCCATTTTTGCATCTCTGAGACATATCCAACTTGGTCATGGTGTATGATCCTTTTAATGTGCTGTAAATTTTGTTTGCTAGTATTTTGTTGAAGATTTTTGCACTGATGTTCATCAGGTATATTTATGTGTAGCTTAGGTTTCTTGTAGTATCTTTTGTTTAAGGGTAAAACTGACATTAAATGAGTTTGGAAGTATTCCTTCATCTTCAGTTTTTTTGAAGAGTTGGAGAAAGATTGGTGTTAATTTTTCTTGAAATGATTGGTATAATTCACCAGTGAAGCCATCTCATCCTCGACTTTTAAGAGGTTTCGATTACTGATTCAATCTCCTAACTAGTTATAAATCTGTTCATATTTTTCTATTTCTTCATGATTCAGGCATAGTAGATTGAATGTTTCAGGAATTTATCCATTTCTTCTAGGTTATTTAATTTGTTGGTGTATAATCATTCAACCTAATCTCTTATGACCCTTCTCATTTCTGTGGCATTATTTTTAATGTCTTTTCTTTAAATTCTGATTTTAGTTATTTTAGTCTTTTTTCTTTTTATGAGCCTAGATGTTTTTCAATTTTGTTAATCTTTTCAAAATCCAAGTCTTAATTTCACTGATTTTTATTTTTTTTTTTGTATTTTTAAGCTCCATTTTATCTGCTTTAATCGTTATAATTTCCTTCCCTCTGCTAACTTTGGCATAGTTTGTTCTTCTTTTTGTAATTCCTTGAGGTGTCAAGTTACATTTTTATTTAAGCTCTTTCTTTTTTAATGTGAATATTTATTACTACAAACTCTCTTAGTAGTACTTTTGTTGCATCTCATAAATTTTGATATATTGTGTTCAATTTTGTTCGTCTCAAGATATGTCCTAATTTCCCTTTCAATTTCTATTTTGATGTATTAGTTGTTCAAGAGTGTGTTGTTTGATTTCTACATATTTGTGAATTTTACAGTTTTTCTTTCTGCTATTATTTCTAATTTTATTTTATTGTAGTTTGTAAAGATACTAAGTGTAATTTCAATATTCTTAAATTTGTTAAAGCTTGTTTTGTGACCTAGCATAAAATCTATCCTTGAAGATGTTCTGTGTGTTCTTCAGAAGACTCTGTATTCTGTTGCTTTTGGGTGGATTGTTCTATATATGTTTGTTAGGGTCATTTGGCATATTGTTTTTCAAGTCTGCTATTTCTTTACTGATTTTCCGTCTGGATGTTCTGTCTGTTGTTGAAAGGAGGGTAAATATTTCTCTCTTCAGTTCCATCAATGTTTGTTTATACATTTAGGGACTCTGATGTTTTGTGGATATACAATTGTTATATCTTCATGGTGAATGGACACTTTTTATCATTATATGTTAACTTTCTCTGTCTCTTCTGACAGTTTTTAAAGTCTATTTTGTTCAATATAAGTATAACCACCTCTCCTCCCTCTTGGTTACATTAATATGGAATATATTTTTCCAATTTTTTTACTTTCAGCCTAAGTGTCTCTGTAAACTTAAAGCGAGTCTCTTGTAGACAGCATAGTGCTGTATCTCGTTTTGTTTTTTTAATGTGTTCCATCATTTTATGTCTTTTGATTGGAGCATTTAATCCATGTGCATTTAAAGCAGTTATTAATAGGAAAGGAATTATTGCCAATTTGGTAATCACATTCTATCTGTCAAGCAGCTCTTGGATTTCTCTCTTTCTAGCTTGCTGCCTTCCTTTGTATTTTGATTTCTTTTTTTTTTTTTTTTTTGGTAGTAATATGATTTGATTACTTTTTTTTCTTTTGTCTATCTCCTATAGGTATTTTCCTTGTGGTTACAATGTGGTTTACATAAAACACCTTATAATTATAACAACTTATTTTAAGTTGCTAACAACTTTACTTGTATACAATTCTACAATTTTACTTCTCACACACATTTGATGTCACAATTTAAAATTTTTTATATTGTGTATCCATTAACATATTTTATAGTTACTTTTGTCTTTCATCTTTTATACTACTGTTAAAATTGATTTGCACACAACCATTACAATACTAGTGTTCTAGATTTGTCTATATATTTATCTTTACCAGTGAGTTTTATGCTTTCATATGTTTTTATGTTGCAGTTTAGCATTATTTTATTTCAACTTGAAGAACTCCCTTTTACATTTTTTGTAAGAAAAGTCAAGTGATAATAAACTCCCTCAGCTTTTGTTTGGGAAAGTTTTTATCTCTCATTCATATTTGGAGAACAATCTTGCTAGTTATTATTTTCTTGGTTGGCAGTTTCTTTCAGCACTTTGAAAATATCACTTTACTTCCTTCTGGCCTGCAAGGTTCC
>NW_006443225.1:1929208-1939931 GCF_000325575.1 Pteropus alecto | reverse complement strand
AGGGTGAAGGAGAGTTTTCCTATATGTGACAAACAACTTTTCTCTTGCTGCTTTTTAATCTTTTTGTATGATTTTTACAATTTGATTGTAACTGTCTCTGTGTGAATTTATTTACGCTCATCTTTTTTGAGATCCATTGGGATTTATGAATCTGGATGTCCATTTCCTTCTGCAGGTTTGGGAGGTTCTGGCCATTATTTCTTTGAAATAACTTTCCAGTTCTTTCTTTCTTATCTTTCTGGGACTTCTATAATGGGTACATTGTTCTGCTTGGTGAGTTCCATAGTCCCTTATGCTTTATTCACTCTTTTTCATTCTTTTTTTCTCATTATGCCTGTGACTGGATCATTTCAAATGGCTTATTTTTGAGTTTGCTGATTTTTTTGGCTTGATCTAGTCTGCTATTGAACCTCTCTAGTGAATTTTTCAGGTCGATTATTGTATTCTTCAGTTCTAAGATTTTTTTGTTCTTTTTAAAATATGTTTTACATTTTTGTTGGAATTCCAATTTTGCTCATGCATTTTTCTCTTGAATCCTCTATGACAGTTATTTTCAATTCTTTGTCAGGTAATTCATATACCTCTATTTCATTAGGTCAGTTTCTGGAGCTTTATCTTGTTTTTTATTTGGAGAATGTTTTCTTGTTTCTTCATTTGACTCTTTGTGTTGATATCTGCTCCTTAGAAAAAACAGTCACTTCTCCTGGTTTTTACAGACAGACTTCAAATAAAAGACCCTCCCAAATCAGCCTGGCCAGAGATTGTGGAGGCCTCTCAAGCCTCCTCTGTATATGTGTCTTCTCTAGGTTTGTGCTTGTAAATTCCCAATTATAGGGATTTTCCAGTTTCCTTTCTTTTCTCCCCAGGAGCTTTAATCTCTTGCTCCCTCTTGTGTCTGCTATACAACGGGTCTTCTGAAGCAGTGGCAAAGCTCTAGCATTTCTTCATTCTCAGGAGCCCCCGGGCATCTATAATATGCTAGGTCCCATCTGCATTCTGAGACTGCCAAGAATAAAACAAGTCTCAGGCAGCCATCTGAAAACTCTGAATGTTTAAGTGTTAGTTTCAATCTTCTCTTTCTTTCTCCAGGGACAATCCAGGGGCTGGAAGCCTTGCTGATGGTATTATACTGACTGAATGAGGGCAAAGCTCTGGCAGGTGATTGCACACTAGCCTAAATCGTTGCCTATATTCCTGATGACCTGCAGGCATATAAAGTATACTAAGTTTCGTCAGTGCTCCAAGACAGGCAAGAAGGAAGCTAATCCCTTAGTCATCCCCTGTAAAAGCTGGAACATTGGACTCATGATTCAACTCTTTCTCTCCCCGGGGAGAAGCTGGGATTGGAAGGCTTTTTTCCTAGTCCCTTTGCACTGAGCTGGTAGGAGGGGTTATGTGAGCACTTGCAGGCTAGTCCAAATTTCCATCTGTGCTCTCAGTTCTCTCAACCTGAGGTTCTTTCCTGTCAGCACTAAGATTCAGGCAAGATAGAAACGAGTACCAGGGCAGTCTCCAGAAAAATCAGAATATTGGACATACGGTCCAGTCCTTTTCTTCCCTCTGCAGGGAGAGCTGGTGTTTTCTTCCAATTATATGGTGCTGAGGGGGAAGGAGATTATGATGAGAAAGTGTCTCCAATTTTTCTACTAGCTTGAATGTGGCTAGTTTCATGTCCACCATATTCTTGAGAATTGACTGCCATTTTTATTAAATAACTCAAGACATAACCAAATTACACTTTGTGTATTTGATTTGTGCCCCCTTCTGCCAAACCTGATCATTTAGGGCACCAATCTCATTTTCATCTAATATCAAAGTGAACAAATGCTATGAAATGCATACTCTTACATTCTTTATCTATGCTTAACAGAGGAGAAAATTTGTTTTAAACAGGATGTATACAGGATAAATTTTGTTTCTAAACTGCAATAACAAGAAACTTTAGTGTAAATCAGACACTGTAAAATAATTTTACAATGTCTTGGAAAGAGCCCAAGACTGTGGGTTCTTAAATAGTTTTTCCTTGGTAAATGGGGCTGCCACCCTCTGTGTGAACAATAAGACTATTCCCTTGATAACTCTAAGAAATATCCACTGAAATACTTTTTAGTCCGATAAGGAAAAGAGTGGAAATATGTTCGGGTCTTTGAATTGTTTTTAACTAACTATGGCAAAGTTCTTTTTAAGAAATGTCACTCGAGGCTTTTCTTTCCCAGTCCTTTATATTTTACTTTCTGCTCCACTCTAAATAGGCTGATTGGCTTGTCATTCCAGCAAAGGACTTACCTGCCTTAGCCTCCATGTTTCTACACACATGATAAGCTTTTTCACCTGTAAGAATACTATACCACTAATATACTGTTGCTCATGGAATATTTTACATATCTGTTATTTTATTTTTTGAAAACATTTAACGATTCTGCCTTGTTTATAAAAATAAAGTTCAAACACTTCAGGCTGATTTTAAAAAGCTATAATCTGACTTCAACTCATTGTAATCAATATAAACAAACCCTTAACACTTTGAATTCAAGTACTTTTCATTTATTTTATTTCCAAAAATTAAATTGAAACTAATTTAGCTCCCAATGTGCAAAACTGGCAGGAAATACAATTTCACCCTCCTGGGGTCTCTTTCTTACTCTCTTCTGAGTCATCCAAGAACTTTAGGCTCTTACACAGTCCCCAAAAAGATCCCCTGGATATCCACTACCAAGTGGACAAGAGACCTGGGGTCTTCAAACCACCACCACTGAGGTTATTGTATCTCTGCCACCTAAGACAGCTACAAAATGGTGTCCTCTCTCTATCCAAAACAAAGGCTGACTTGCTCTATTTTCTAGCACAGGCTGACAGGGATTTTGAAGGCAAATGCTGCCCCTCTTTGATTCCATTTCTTCAAAGCCATATCTGATTAAAAGCGTTTCTGACTGTATTTACCACATTGTAGCTTAAGCATCCCATCTTCTTAGTTGTAAGAGAACTAACCATTCTCCTCTTAGCCCAGCTGCCCCAAAGACATGGTTAGGGTCTATCCAGTAGCGACCCATAATCACTGGAGGGCCACTCCAGGGTGAAGAGCCATCACAATTATTGAGCCACTCTCCTTTTCAGCTCCCAAACCACCAAAATTCATTGTACTCCCTTCTCAAACTAAGATATTTGATTTCCTCTACAGGTGGGATGTAATGAAGGCAGATGCTAGAAACATAAAATGTTCATTTACCCTCTTTGAAGGTGATTTGACAATGAGTCATGTTGCAAGAGAAAGAAGAAAACTCTTAGATGCTTCTCCTTTTCAGCACTGTAAAGAAAGTCCTAGCCAATGCAATAAGGTAGAAAAAAAGAAATGAAAGGCATACAAATTCAAAAAAAATAAATAAAAAAGAAATGAAACCATCTTTATTCACAGAGGACTTAATTATCTATGAACAAAATCTCAAATAATCTACCAAAAAAAAAAAAACCCTACTAGAACTAATAAAGATTGCAAAGCCACAAGATACAAGAATTATTTTTTAAAAGCAACTATAATTCTATAAACTAGCAACAATTAGAAATTGAAATTTAAAATGTAATGATAATTATTGTAACATCAGAAACTGTGAAATATTTCAGATAAATCTAACGAAATATGTGAAACGTTTAAGTGCTGAAAAATAAAAAATACCGATGAGAGAAATCAAAGATTTAAATAAATGAAGAGAGATGTTTATGAATTAGAAGTCTCAATAATGGTAGAATGTCAATTCTCCCCAAATCAATTTAGAGATTTAACACAATTTCAATGAAATTGACCAATTGGATGCTACAATTTATATGGAAAAAGCAAAAAACCTAGAGTATCTAATACATTTTTTGATCAAGTAGAACAAAACTGAAGGACTCTTGCTATAATTCTACAGTATTTAAAACAATGTGGTATTGGTGCATTACAGATCATATAAATACAATGAAAAGTCCAGAAATAGACCCACACACATATAGTCAATTGATTTTTTTGACAAAGGTGATAAGACAATTAAATGTAGAGAAGATAGTTCTTTCAATAAATAGTGCTGGAAAATTGAACATCCACATCTAAAAACAATAAACATCATCCATAAACAAATATTAACTCAAAATAGATCATAGACCTAAATTATAAAACCTAAAATTATAAAATTTCTAGGAAAAAAAAGAAAGGAAAATATTTGTGAGCTTTGGTTAAGCAAAGATTTCTTAGAGTGAATGTAAAAATCCAAACTGCAAAAACTTGATAAATGGGACATCATCGAAATTAAAAATGTATGTTCTTCAAAAGACATACATACACACAGCATCATTTCTTTCATTAAGAAATAAAATGGCAAGCCACAGGCTAGGAGGAAATATGTGCAATAATAAGAAAACAAACAATCCAATTAAAAAGGATGTAAGAGATGTGAACAGATACATAAAAAAGATTATACATAGATGCCATATAAACACATGGAAAAGGCTCAACATATTAGTCATCAGAGAATTCAAATTATATCATAATAAGATACCACTACACACTCATTAGAAAAGCTAAAATTAAAAAAGTCCACAACTGTTCATGAAGATTTGAACCAACTGGAGCTATTATACATTTGTGGTAAGAATGTACAATGGTATAAACATGTTAGAGAATAGTTTTGCAGTTTCTTAAAATGTTAAACATATATGCTTACCATACAATCCATACAACTCCACTTTTAGCATTTACCTACAAGAGACAAAAGACTATATCCACATAACAATTATAAATGTTTATAACAGGTCTCTTTATGACAGTCAAATATGCAAATAACCCCAATGTCTATCAACTGATAAATGCTTAAACAAATTGTGGTATACCTATACAACGGAATACAAACTACTCAGCAAAAAATGAAAAGAACAAATGATATATAAATTAACACAGATGAATCTTAAGATCATTATGTTGAGCAAAGAAGCCAGACACAAAAGAATAAATTTAGTATGATCCTGCATATATAAAACTTTAGAAAAAATTAATTTAATATACCTGACATAAAGCCAAATCAGTGGTTTCCTGGGCCCAAAGTTGGGGAGAGAATTGACTAAGAAGGGGCTCAGTGAATCTTTTGAGGTAATGAAAACAATGATAGGTGATGGTGTGTGGATATACATGCTTGTCAAAACTCATCAAACTGTAAACTTAAAGTGAATCCATTGGTGGTATATAAATTTATATCTCAATAAAATTGAAAACAATTTAACTTCAACAAGTCTTGCTTGGAATTTGACAAACTAATCATTAAATTCATATGGAATATGAAGGGGACAAAAATAGTCAAAATAATTTTGAAAAAGAACAAAATAAGGGAAATTGCCCACCACATATCAAGAGTTAGTGTAAAGGAAGACTAATTAGGACCACATGATAATGGTACAAAAATAGATAAATGAATTAATGGGAAAAAAAGTAACTTAAAAGACATCTAATAACAAAGAAATTTATACATTAAAAGTGCTGCATTATAAAGTAAAAAGGAGTGAACCCAATATAGTAAAACCACATACAGTTTCAACTGAGCTCTCTCTTCTTTCTCCTGTGTGTTTTGAGGCCCTCAGACTCCACAAATAAAGATGAACATGAAACATTCATCTGTCACACAGTTACTCACAAGGAAGATGGTCAGGTTTAGAAATGTTAGAAAGGAAATTATTTTTAAAATTACAATATGTTAAAATAAATAATATGTCTGAACAGAGTTACCTAAACCTGAACAAGATTAAAAGAAATGTCATGGAAATTATGCAAACATGTTGGTCTACGGTAAAAAAAATAAAAAATTAAAAAATAAAAATAAAAGAAGGAAAAAGCCATGAAAATGTGATGAATCCAAGGAGAAAATAGAATCCAAAGAACAGAATAGAATTCCCTATAGCAGTGTTACAAATAATTCACTCAACAAGTATTTATAGAGTGCTGGCTACAGGTCAGTGTGGCTGCTAGGGGATCAACAGAGAACAAAAAACAAAACATGAATTCTGGAGTTGTCTTTTCACTTTCTGGATGGTGTCTTTTGATGTACAAAAAAAAATTAATTTTTAAAAGTCCAATGTATCTATTTTTCCTTTTTCAAGAGTTTTAGCTCTTACTCTTAGGTCGTTGGTCCATTTTTGAGTTAATTTTTACGTTCGGTGTGAGATAAGGGTCCAACTTTATTCTTTGACAAGTAGATAAACTCTTGTCACAGCACCACTCGTTTCAGAGACTATTTTTTCCTCATTGAATGGCCTTGGCACTCTTATCAAATATCAATTGACAATAGATGTAGGAGTTTATTTGGGGACTTAATTCTATTCCATTGATCTATAGGTCTATCCTTATGCCAGTAACAAACCATAACAAGTTTTGAAGTCAGGAAATGTAATTCCTCAAACTTTATTATTCTTTTCCAAAATTGTTTTTGCTGTCTGGGAACCTTGCATTTTTATATGAATTTTAGGCTCAAGCTGTCCATTGCTGTAAGAAAGACAGTTGGAATTCTGATAGAGATTGCATTGAATCTGTAGATCAATTTGAGCAATATTGGATAGAAATCCATCATAAAAATGTAAATCCAAAAGTGAGATACAAATCTACTATAATTCTGATTTGAATTCCGATTATTTTTAAACTGGGCAAAACGATGTCCAATGTTATCCAAACACAAGCTTGAAAAGTACTCATACAATAGGACTTGCTGTCTTGTTTTGCTTCTTATGATGAATGGTGGAGAACAGGTATCTATTATCTGAGATGTATACTATTATATTATGTAATTCTGAATGCCATATATATTACATAATCATTTTAAGTGAAATACATTTTATAAAGGAAGACAGAAGTTTCAAGGATGTAATAAAAGTGAGTTAAATTATGGTCTGAGGTTTGACATCTGGCTTAGAATCAGACTTGATGATCTTACCTAAAAAAAGGGAAAGAAAATTGGCAGGGAAGTCAAAGGGCAGGGAGACTGGACAGCAGAGAGCAGTCCAGGGTAATCTCACTACCTCCATGGACGCAGCCCAGGGGACGAGAGGACACCATGCAAAGTGACCCGGCCTCAGCCACTTGCTGCTGCACCACGAAGAAAGCCACCCTACTCCATGAGGGCACGTCAGCACAGAGGCTGTGGGTTTACTGCCTAAGGCAGGAGTAGAGAGAAGAAATGGATATGGATACGTCCAGCTTCAATCCATCTCCCACTTAGCAGAGAAGGAGGTATGGAGGTCACACAGTGCCTTCTAAGGCAATCACATGTGACCCATGAGAGTACCAGATCCTGTCACATAAAGGCTTTTAAGCTAAAAAATGATTTCTAGGGAAGCACCAGAGAGAGAACAACACAGTGGCCAGGTAAGTAAAAAGACACTTGCCCCTATCTCTGCTCCTTCCTCTACACCCCAACCCGTAAAAAGACACTTGCCCCTATCTCTGCTCCTTCCTCCACACCCTAACCCGCCAAATACACACACACACACATACACACACACAGCAGGAGCGGAAGAGGGAAGGTCAAGGGGATATCTGTGAGACAAGCAGTGTCCGCCTCCTCCAGGACTAGCAGATAGTGTCCCTGCTTAAGCCTTTAGGGGAGAGAAAGGATAAGATTTAAACTAAGATCCGAGCTTTACAGTGAATTGACTTTTTACATTCTTTGTTTTCAAAATAAATAAAATGAGTTAGATTTTAACAACTAAAAGTAACTAGAAAGTAATAAACTCTTCCCAAGTGTGCATTAAAGAGCAAGACAGGGAGATTTAAGAGCATAATTAAAGCCATACTTGGAAAGAAACACAAAATCATGTCCCAGTGAATTACAGTGGTCAGTAAACTGGTTACTCTGCAGGCTGGGGCTGGACAGAAACTCCCCACTACACACACTCACGCACATAGCAGGCTAGAGGAACACAGCCTTCCTCCCAATACCATCACTCAGCTAGGTCCTGTATAAATATTTCTAATCCTTGCAATGACCCTGCAAGGAGTTACAATTACCTACATTTTATAGATGAGGAAACAGACATTTGGAGTGAGGGCCCAAGGTCTTAGAGCCAACTAGTGGTGTCTCTGGAATGTGAACCCAGGTTTATCTGCCTGCGTGGCCCATGCCTGTTCCACCACAGTATGCCACTTGCATTAATTCTCCTCTGAGCTCTTCGGAAACCCTCTCTGAAAACCCTGGGGCTGGTCTCTCCGCTGCTCCTAGAATCGAGGAGCTCCTGCCTGCCGCTCTCCCTGCTTCTGGCAGCCCGCTTTTGCCCACCTTCCTAGATGGAGTTTGATGTGATAATGGAAGGGGTCAAAGGAAACACTTCTCCAGGAACCCCTGAAGCTGAAAAACAGCCTGGAGTTCAGGCTGAGGGAGGAAGTGGGGTGGATCAGCTAGAAAGGATGTTGACCCCCACGGGTCAGACGAGAGGAGGGGCCCTCTGGTCAGAGGGAAGTGAAAACAGGGAGTGCCTGGAAGAGATTGTTCATGCTTTAAACCCGGGCCAAACTAAATGAGTAATGAGAGAGGGTGTGCGGGACTCACTATATATAGCCAGACCTAGAGACTCCCTCAAAAGGATAAAGAGTCTATCTGCTCCCAAGTGTTCTTAGGGCCTATTGGTCAGCACCCGACCCAATGATACTGCCTGGGGACAGCTGGTGAAAAGCCGCGGACTCCATCTTGCCCTTTTGGGATTCTCCTGAGTGGTGTTAGTGGGACAGGATGCAGAGCCCACTTGGGAAGAGGAAGGCCTCCCTTCCGTTGCAAACCTGGACGTCTCAGCCATTAGTAATGATCTCCTCTGAGAACCACCTCCTGCCTTCACACAACTGCCAGGCGGCGGAGGGTTTGAGGATGCTCGGGAGTCAATGGATTTGTGGAATGTGGCTTCTGTCTTCGAAGGTCTTTGGATGGCTCTGTCTCTTTCAGTAAGGGGTGCACATTGCAGCATCTTTATAGCTATATTTTTGAGATAAACTTCTCTGGAAAAGGAGGATTCTTGGAGGACTCCAGCACTCATGTTTCCATGTCCATGTGCAGCTCTCCTTTCCTCTTGAAAAATTCTGAGGACGCCAGCCATCTTGTTGAGTTCCAGTTTTACTACTTGGGTCAGATAGTGACCCTGTCGACGTAGAGTATTGTCCTTGTACCTGCTGGATAAGGAGCCTGGTCAATATTGGTCAATATTAGCATAAGAGGCTCTCTAGGATCTGGGGGAGGGGTGGAGAAGGTCAAGTGTGGGAAGTCAGGCACCCTTCCAGGCTGAGCAGAACCCTCACTAAAGCCAGGTGAATAAGCTGATTAGAGGGAAAAATATGTGTTTTTTTAGTAATGATTTTTAAAGTTTAGCTCCTAGCAACCAAGAACAATTAATTCAAACAGGAAGTTCTCAGACCCAGGGCAGTGCTAATAACACTTATCTGTAAACCCTACCATTGATTACAAAGTTGATAAGAGACCCTCTCTTCCTTGGCCTTGAGCTGCTGTTACAGGCAACAAAATTTCCAAACTCTAGAGCTTTTACTACTAAACTAAGAAAAATCTATCTCCGGGTTAGCAGAAGGATACTTAAAACTTCCTTTTATCACTAAAATTTCTGCCACTTCTTCCTCAATATTTTCCACTCTAAGTGGGATTTTCCTGTTTCACCAGTGCTGTATTTTGCATTTCAATGGCATATCCCTCGCTTTCTGTTCTAACTCCATTCCTTCATCTCCTGAATGATTAAACCACTCCGGCTGGTGAGTGAGGTGTCTCATGAAATCTGCCCAGAGAGCATGGCAATCCTCTTCCTTTCCTCTCCTCCTACCATGGGGGTTTCAGTATCACATAGGGAATCCATCCTGTCTCCTGGCTGTACAACTCTAGTGACCTTCACCTTCACCCACTTCAGCAGCCCCACCCCGGCCACACTTTGCACATTATCATCACCCTGACCCACTTCATCTCTGAAATCCCCCTCTGATGCATTCTCCTATTATCTTGGTTTCTCCCTCCAGTTTTTTCCAAGCCTAACAGTTCTCTCCAGAACTGTTTAACCTCCATATCCGTTAAACCCTTGAGCCAAAATCTCACTAACCTTCCCTGTTTCTCTTGTCTGTCTTCCCCACTGATCCTAAAGCACCAGTTTGAAAGAATCCCACAGTCCCATCTCTCTGTTTCAACACTGGAGCTGCTAAGCATGCAATCCTGAGGTTTAAATCCAGTCTATGAAACCCATAACACTGAAGTAGCTTTCTTTCCCCTTGATCTAGAAAAAGGCTCTTCCTATAAACATGTCCGGAGAAATTTAGCTTTCAGTTGGAACAATTCAATTCAGCTTTCTCCTATAACATGCCTCTACAACTCTCTTACCTGAGAAAAAAGAAACAAACAAAATGGAGTCACTAACATGAGGAAAACAATTTTATTTTACTTTAACTACTCTGGGAACTTGAACTTTTAAACTTTTCAGTTGTGTGTCAATTCTCAGAGATATATACACACTATAGAACATCTGAAGAACTAGGAAAGAATGTTCATCTGTCCAGACCACTGGCCACATGGAAGAGCACCATCTGGGACCAACCCAGAAGCTAAAATGCAGGACTGATTCTTTCCAATAACGTATTTATCACCACAAAAACTCTCAACTTTTTTTTTCTTTGGAACACTCTGGGTATTGCCTGGTAGCATTTCCAAAATTGCTCACTTAAGACTCTTGAATAAAA
>NW_006443225.1:1925973-1929074 GCF_000325575.1 Pteropus alecto | reverse complement strand
ATATATATATTTCTTTGAAATCTAAGTTCACCTGGGCCTTCAGCAGTGCACCAAGGGCTCTGTCTGGAGCTGCTCTTCTCCGGGCTCCACCTCTCCTATTGGTCCCCACCATCCTCTCTCAAGTCATGACTCCACTCTGATCTTAGAAAGAAAATAGAAGAAATCTCTCTTAGCTTCCTCGCCGTCTCCCCACTGTCTCCTTCAAACTCAGCTCACAGTAACCTTCTGCATACCCCACCAGCTTTCCCCATTGGGCTCTCTCCTCCTTCCAGGCCCCAGGTAGGCATCAGCTCTTCCCTGGGGCCCTCTCGATCCATAGTAAGTATTCAGTAAATGTCAGTTATTATTATGTTTTATTCCATGCCCATTCACATAGAATCCATCACTCTACTTTCTGCGAGAACAATACTTTTTGTACTTTATTACACTGGCCACACATTAATGATTATTTATCTATATGCCTTTCCCTCATATAAAACCATGAACTTCTTGAGAACAGGGAATGCGCCTTGTGCATCTTTGGAAATAATATAGTGTGTGGCATAATAGATGCTTAATAAACATTCAATGAAAGAAATACATAAATGACTTATTAGTTCTCAATAACTGTGGTATCAATATGTTCATCTATTTAATAGCTGCAATTAGAATCAACTCAAGAGATTTTAAAATTTGAAATACTCTGACTGTAGACCAAACCAATTAAGTGAGAATCTCAGGGGAAGACCAGACTTCGTTCTTGTTTTAAAGACTGATTGTAGTATGCAGCTTGATTTGAGATCACTGGCTTATGGAAGGTAGCAATATTCAGAAGACTTAGAAGGTATCCAATTTTAATACGCTGTATTACAGAAAATGCCTGACTGTCATCTAGTAAGAGAGACAAACGAACAAGAAATAGATTCATGAAACATTAAACAATAATGAAGTGGGGCATTGGAGGGGGAAGGGGACAGGCCATGGCTGCCCTCTGGCATCAACACTGGGTCTGCACCAGCTCAAGTCCATCAGGTTTGCAGCTTTGGAAGTCCAGACACTCACTGTTCATCTCCCTGGTTCATCCTCTCAGCGAGCACTGTAATTTCCTAATGCTATCACACCTGTGGTTCTAACTTTGGCATTAACAGAACTTTGGAGAAAAGCAAGATAATTACAAGTTGGGAGGGGAGGGTGTGAGGGGGTGAAAAGCAAGACGGATGTGGCCGGCAGGCAAAAATGACACGAAACTGTCTAGTGTAGTGGCTCTTCTGAAATGACTCTGTGGTGTTTGTTCCTGACCTTGGCATTTTTTAGGTCAAAAATGGTTCCTAAGAAGTCATTGTGGATAAGAGATTGGGAGCCTGGAACTCAAAGTGTGATCTGTCAGCCTCATCTGGAAATTCATTAGGAATGCAGAATCTTGGCCCTAGTCAATCAAAATTTGCATTTTACCAAGATCCCCTGGATGATTCCTATGTAAATTCAATTCGAGAAGCACTGATTTGGACCAGAATCTGATGCAGTGCTGAGGTGCCCCACAATCTCTAAGGCGATGCAAATGTTGCTGGTACCAGGACACCTTCCATTTGGTATTTCCCTCTGGCAGCCAAAGGAATTAGCGATCGTGTCTATATTCTGCTCTATCCCTGCTTATCTGTCATGAATCCTTGTGTTCAAATGAGAAGAAAACTAATTTGGAAGGATGTACACAGTAAACAACTTGCATTTGCTCACATAATTGAAGAGGTTAGAGGTATGGCTCACCTGCCAGGAGCGATGATTCTCAGGCTCAGATATCGTCACCTGGAAACTAGGTTCTGCCGTGTCCCTGCTCTATCTCCTGCTTTGATGGCTTCATGCCCATGTTCCACTCAGCAGCCTCTAGGCTGTCCTCCTCATGAGCAAAATTTCATGAGCAGAAGCTAAGATTCCTTCCTACCATCTTTTATATTTCACACGCATAGTATGGAAGTCAGCTTTATTCACTTAAGTCTGTGGAGCTGTTCATGGGAAAGCCTGGACTTCTCCCCCAGGACACCTGCTGGCCACCCTCATCTCTGTGGCAGCATCCACAAGCCCCCTGTCCTCTAGTTTTGTAGTTAGTTTTGGCCAATGAGAGGCACCATCAGAAAGTCAAGAGAGCAACACGATTTTTGTCCAGGATCTATTTCCTAGTCCTATTCTCCTGGGCCACAGTTGGCAGTAGCTTCATTCCTCTCTCCAAGTCCACAGCCCCAGCTGGCAGGACCCCTAAAGCTTCCATCACCCTCAGATCCAGTAAGTGCCTCTCTCTCTTTCCAGTCATGGCTGATGATGATGCTCGGAGCTACTGACTCCAGTCCCCCCATAGATTCCCTCATATAAACCGTCTGTTTGTTCCTTGGTCTTTCTGCGCTCACCGATTTTAAGTATAGCATCTGTTTCCTGTGGCACCCTGACACGACACACTTCATTTACTTTTGCAGATTATAAAATCTCCATGTGCACAAAAAAGTTAAAACGAGCTTTATTTCCAGATTTCTAGGATGTCAATAACCAAGAACTATAGAAACAGCGATGTGAAATGTAAAAGGTACACACTACATGTTAGTCAAATATCTAAAACTAGCTGGAATGAAATAACTTTTGAAGAAATAGGAGTAATTTGTACCACGATTGATTAATTTTCACTTTATAAAAACAATCAAACCTTAATGTAAAAGCAATGTGCATATATATATAATGAGAAAAAAAAAAAAGATGGACCTTACATATGTTTAAGCAGAGCACATTTTTGCATTGCCTTTTTTGAGATGTTAACAATGTTAACCGTTATTCTTCCAGGAATGTTCATGCTGAGAAAGATAGGAAAGTTTCATGCATTATGACAGTCATAATACAGGGTAAAATGGCTACGGAACTCAGAGGACAGAGAGGAGGGGTCCGAGCTGTCGGGAGGAGACAGCTGGCTCGGGTCTGCGCGGCCCGGCAGGACAGCGCCTCGGGAGGGGGCGACGGCTGTCCCGGGGGCGGGTGCTGCTGCTGCGGCGGCATCTGGAAGCCGCGCCCGCCGCCGGCCGCGGGCGAGCCCATCGCGCCGTAGTACATGTGCAGGGCGCTGGGGGGCGCCAGGAGGCCCGGCA
>NW_006443225.1:1923900-1925922 GCF_000325575.1 Pteropus alecto | reverse complement strand
TCCGGGGGCCCCACGTAGTCCGAGGCCTGCGGGTAGCTGTAGGGGCCGGCCGCCGGACAGTCCCCGGGCAGCGGCGCGGTGAAGAAGGCTGGATCCGGCTCCATGCCGTCCAGGGGCGACGTGTCTGGCGTGGGCAGCGGGTAGCCGTCGAGCGGTAGTGGCCGCCCATGTTCAGGGACAGCATTGCACAACTCGCGGGAAATCCTGGTCCAGGAAGGGGCAGACCCAGGCCGTCCATGGCCACCGGCCGCCTGTAGCTTCGGACAGAGGTTGGGTTAGGTGAGAAGGGGTGGTAAGCGGTCCCAGTCGCTGGGCTGGTCCTGCAGAGGACCAGCGCAGCGCCACCTCCTCCAGGAAGGCCGCTCCTCGATCCGTGCCCGCCCTGCCTCACTGGTGATCGTTCGCTTTCCAGCTCTTAGAGTGTGGACCTCTCACAAGCCGGTAGGAAGCCCACAAAGCAGTGCCCCACACATTTTATCGTCCAAACGAAGACAACGTGATAGTGGAGGTAAATATTAACCACTCTCTCAGAAACAGGAACACCAGGGACTTCATCAGCCAGTGATTATTGGCTAGATTTCACCACCTCCACCGAGTCAGCTTCTTTTCATATAGGATCCTGGAAGTTTCAACAATGCATCCTGGCAGGCCAACAACTGCCCGGTAAGGTGGGCAACCTAGGGACAGTTTCCAAGAGACAGTGGAGTTTTCTACCCACCTCTGGGTTGCATGCACCCCTGAGATAAGATACAGAACTGGTCTCGTTAAAGGTTGCACTTAGGGTTCGCACAGTCTCTGCCCCTCCCCCCCTTTTTTCAGGTGAAATGTGCTCCTCCAGTGAGTCACCTGTATTTTAAGTGTGGTACTCTCTGTTTGTGTGCACGAAGTCAGTGTTTGCATGTGTGAGGGAGTCTGAGGACTCTTAACTGCACATGAAAGGATTAAGTCAAGATAAAAATGTAAGTTGGACTGCAGATGGGACAAGTGGAGCTGACCCCAGGGAAGAGTGGAGAGGACCACCAATCAGATAAACAGAGGAATCTTCAAGGAATACAGGACCACCAAACATATACTGCTAACTGAAAAGGCAAGCTGCAGAATAGTAGTAAATATGTGATGCTGTTGGTGGTGGGGGGAGAAAATCCCACCTTTCTTTACAATCGTAGATGCAGAGAAAATGTCTGCAAGGAAAACAGGATTTGAATGCAGTCTCTAGCTCTGAAGTTTAGACTGCGTCAGGGACAACTTAGTTTTCCCTTGATGAGCTGCTTAAATTTTTATGGAAAAAAAATAGGAAATTAAAAAAATTAATCAAGCTATTTACAAAGACAAATGATTTTATATGGTAAGACGAAAATAGTCTGACCATTTTATTCCTTCTTTAAACAAACAAAAAAGGCAACTCTCCCTCAAACTTTAGAAGGCTAAAAGAGTGAGGAGCTCGAATTCTTCACAACCTGAGGCCATCGTCTCCCGGCTTTTCTAAAAATCACAAGACCGAAGTTTGTCTCGCTTGAAATTCTAAAGCTTCGCACATTTTTCTGAAAGGTGGTGTTGAGTGCCTTTCCAACTGCATTGATGACGAGCAGTTTATCTGCAGTAAGTCTCTCGATTTTCTGCCTGAGAAATAAGAAACCAGCCCCCTTTTTAAAACTTGGAATAAGCACATTCCTGGGTTTTCTTTTTTAGAGAGCCTTGCCTGATTAAACTGACACCTTTAAAACCTTTCCCAAGACTGCAAAATTTCGTGTTATCATTTACACCTGGAGATGGTTAACAATTTGGTCTTAAACCTTTTTGTTTAATTTCACTTCCCTCCCTCAAGAGGATTTTGCACCTGCCGGTCAATTGTTTCCCCAGAGGTAAAACTCCCCACGAGCGAATTCTCAGAGGCAGAGCCAATGGCCCAATGGAGAATTTCCCAGAGCCCGGCGTCTCCCTGCAGAAACGCGTCCTCCCACATTCTCCGTAGTTCTCCGTGCCTCCGCCGCCCCCTGGCACCCCACCTACCCCCCACACACT
>NW_006443225.1:1921499-1923769 GCF_000325575.1 Pteropus alecto | reverse complement strand
GCGCATACCCGCATCCTGCCGGTGGGGTCACGAGCCAGCCACCGACACTCCGCCTTAGTCACACCTTGAAGACGCTGGTTGTGAGGATCGCCCTTGGCCAGGCCCGCGGCCCCGGCCGGCGCCGCCTGCTCGCAGCCGCCTTGCCCTTCACCTTCATGTCCCCGAGGAGGGCTCAGCGATTCGTCTCAGGGCCAGGGGCCCAACCCGACCAGCGCCGCTTGCAGCGCGCTCCGGGACTGCCTCTGGTCGTCACGTACCCCGCATCCTGGCTGCTCCTGGCGCTCCAGCTTTGCCCCGCGCTGCGCAACCCTCCACCAGACACGCTGCCTCCTCCGACGCGCGGGGAGGGCGTGGGCGTGGGGAGAGGGAGACAGAGAAGCCTCTCCGCCCGAACCCGCACCTGGCCAGTCCCAGCCCACCGCGCAGCCAGGCCTCCGCGGGTCAGTGACACAGCGGACGCCCCCGGGCCGCGGGGCCTTTTCTGCACCGATGTGGCCGATAAAGAACCGTCGCTCCCGCGGCTCGGCTCCACTTGCGCGGCGGAGAATTCAGGCGCGGAGCATCACCACGCGCAGCCACTCGCTACCTAAAGCGCAACCTATGGTTAATGAGGTTAATTCAGCAGAAAATAACCCGCTGAGACCCAAATCCCCTCCCTTCCTCGAGGACAGTCAGTCCCGGATGTCACGTTTGGACCTTCTAACGTCTCCGCGCGGCAGGCAGGCTCCTGAATGAGTAGAAAAAAGAAGCCCCGTTCTGACCTTTGAGTCCGATTCGTTTCAAGCAGTGTATACCGGCGCCGAGAGGGCACCCGGGCGCAAAGCTAAGGGCTCCAAACACCTCGAAGCACGAGCACGACGTCGCAGTCTTTTCGCCCTTGTTACCTGGGTGGCCGCGCGCCGGCGGGCCACACTGCTGGCCGTGCTCTCCTTGACCCATTTTCGATTTTTTTTTTTTTTATGTTTGTTTTGTTTACACTAAACCTAAGACCTTTTACCTTCTAAATCAAAGTCATTGCAGAGTATTGTTAAAGGGTTCCTCTGAATTAATTGTACCGGGCTGCCGATTCCCGGCGAGGGGAGCACGGAGCCCTTGGCTTCCAGCGGCTCTTCTGCTCCAGATGCCTGCACGGGAGAGAAGCTGCCACAGCCTCTCCCGGACCTAGAAGGGCCCAGGCGCGAGCGGTGGGGGGCGGAAACCGACCACTGTACTTAGGGTTTGCCCTTTACGTGATTTTTTTTTTTTCTTTGTGTAAAGCTTTAGAGACACCACTTCTCTTTTCTCGTGGGTTTAAGAAGTGAGTGAATTTAAAATCCCAACCACGGTAAGCAGTCCCGTTGGTCTGAGATTGAATGAAATGATAAGAAAATAGATCTTACCGTATAACGCGAACGTCAGTATTCCATCTGCTCTCCCCTCACCCCTCACCCCTCACCTTTCACCCCTCACCCCCCAAAAAATATCAAAAAATATACACTTTGCAGAAGAGAGACAGAGTGTCGCTAGAAAGGATGAGAACACCAATATCCTCACCTTCTCGGAGGCAAGATAAAGAAAAAGGGTGTGTAATCCTAGTACTTTAAAAAGCAATGATAGTTCAATAGAAGTGGCAATGAGGATTTAACTACCTTCGGTGGATAGAGGAGCACAGGAAGTGCTTAGCTATTATAGCAGGAAGTCCATGTCTAAAACTGATAAACATAGAATTAGCTGCTCAGGCATATTAATGAATGAGAGAGAGAGAGAGAGAGAGAGAGAGAGAGAGTCGAATCTTCCTACAACTCTTAGTTTATATTACAAGCCCATCTACAATGTTGCTTTTTTTGGCAAATATATTCATTATGTACATTTTTTAAATTATTTTTAAATGAATAAATAAAAAACTATACACTTTTCATATCCACAATATCTTTACTGAAACTGCAAACTTAATTTTTTATTTCCTTATTTCTTTGGTAATCTCACTAAAGCCCTTTTCAATGTAATATTTTCGGTATGTGTGTGTGTGCACCTGCAATCCCTACTATTGTTTTCAACCATCCAAATGGATTTATTAAAGTAAGCAAAAGAATCCTTTGCATAGGGAACAACTATAAAATTGTTCTTTCATTTCAGAATTTTCTTTTCTTCATCCCATCCCCAATCCTGGGGAAATGACTTCTGAAGATTAAGTGTTTCAAAAACCCAGAGTATCAAATTTCAGCATTACTTGGAACTTCTGAAAGCTAGAAATTATTTCTAATTTGTTGTCCCCCTCCCCCGCACCCCCC
>NW_006443225.1:1915008-1921478 GCF_000325575.1 Pteropus alecto | reverse complement strand
TCCAATTTGCTTATTCGCCCTCAAGAATTCCAACGCTCCTCAGTCCTAAAAAAGTGAATGACATGGAAATGTGATTCAAGACATGAGAAACTATGATTGGTAGGAAGAAGGGATGGACTGAAAGGAGAATGTTGGCAGACTCGACATTGCATTCACTGTGCCTTGATTAATTGTCCCTGTATAAAGACCTTGAGATTTTCATGTAAAATGGGAGTTCATATGAAATGAAGTATTTTATATGAAGTTCTTCAAGTTACATTATTTTTAGTCTCATTTTATAGTCAAAGAGGCTAAGCTCTCCAGCTAAGATGGACAATCTTACAAGGCTGTAAAATTTTCAGTCCACTAATCCAACACCAGGGTAGGTGAGTTACTGTTCTCTTTCCCAACAGAAAAAAATGAAATTAACCCCCCCACCCCAAGGTCTGCTGGGATAGAGAGAAATACATTAAATCAAAAGGTAGTGACAGAGAGAGAGAGGACTGCCTTTTCTGTGGCACTGAAGCAATCCTTTAAGCACAGTCTCATGTGATCACTGACTGCAACCGTCCAGTGAGAGAGACAGAGTTTTTGTCTTTATCCCCACTTTTTACAGATAGGCAGACCGTTCAGAAAAAGATGGGTGCCTTCTCAAACTCGCAAAGCTAACCTGCTGCACCAAAGGAACTTCTGACTCAAAATGCAGAAATTTTTCTTTTGTAAGAATGGTGCCCCTCCTGGCGTTATTCAGCCACTCTCTATTCTTTGCTCTAATAGCTTATTCTTTCACTAAGTTTGATGTTCAGACTCATTATTCAAGAGAAAGAAGTAATAGCCACTGGTGACTATCCTGACACTGATGACTTCTCGAATAGAAGAGAGGCAAAGCAGGAACACCACTCCACCACCACCGCTACCATTCCTTCGATTCCTTCAGGAATCACCAGTGGAAACTGAGGTACCAACAATCAAGCAAGTTACTCCATTTTCTGATCACTTAACCGGGTACCAAGTCGAGTGATACAAAGTAAAAACAGACCTTGCACCAGGAGCTCTCCTTGTCAGAGGAATCAGGCCAACCAGAAAACTGCTCAGCATACCACAAACTGGCCACTGTTCTTTTCTCTACCTAACAGGAGATCAGGTATGTGGGAGGACACTGATTCTCAGCAGAATGCACATTGGCCATGATTGGGGGGGGCGGGGCGCGGGCAGGGAGAGAGGATCCGCAGCACATCTACTGCCATTTATTTATTTATGTTCATCCAGGTCTCCAAACAAAGAATATGACTTCACAATTCATATTTTTTGATCACCAGTTTGGAGAATATTTGTTATGAGTCTGACTTTGTCAAAGTGTTTTAGACTCTGGCTAAAGTGGAAACAAGACCCTCAAACGCTAAAATGTCAGCAGCAAGAATGCAATTAAATTTTTTTCTTTTATTCAACCAAATTATTGTTTGGACCTGAGCTGCAGAGAAGGTTGACGTTCAAGAACATCGTTATCATCACAGCAACAATTTATTTAGCACTTGCTGTACACTAGTGCTAAGCAATTTTATATTGCACTGGGAAATACTATTTTACTATTTAAATACTATTTTATACTGCACTAAGAACTTTTAACATCCAATATTTTGAATAAAGCTGAATGAGTTGCTGGTGGTGAGGGTTCAGTGTGTGTGTAAGGAGGAAGGTGCAAGATGATTGTTGGTTCTCATAAAGCTGCCTAATAATTCAGAAGAAAAAACACAGTAACTTTCTCACTAGAAGGAAGGTAGGAATAGGGACAGGTGCTACATGAGGAGATGCTCTGTCTGCCACAGGCTCATCATGCAGAGGAACAGGAGCCTGACTTTCCTCATCTTACTCCAGATGGGGATGGGTAGGGACATAAATGCCACTTTTCTTCAGGTGAATATTCTGGACTCAGAAGGAAACACCTTTTAAGCAGGAAGAATAAATCTATGCTGAAATAATGGGTGCAAAATTTCTCCCCCTGTCCAGAACTGTCAAAAGAAATCAAAGGGGAATGGGAGGAGGAAGGGAATGTTGAACTTCTACTATGTGACAGGCACAGTTCTGAATATTAAAAATAAAATAAAGTGGGATACTTAAAAACATTAAGCAGAGATGATCTATTTTGGTTCATAGCACCCCATTCCATTTTCTCTGAATTCTTTTTTCTTGTATGTGCTTTTCCTGATATCAGCACAAGTTTGAAGAAGCTGATGTCTTTTGTAGTATGATTCAAATTAAAAGTACAATAATATTCCAAGATAAGAATAAGTCAAATATATAGTTTCATTGTGATATCGTCATTTAGCCGCTTGTTAATAAGTAACTTACAAGTTTATTTGAAATTTATCGGACCATCCTGGTAGCTTTAACAGAGAAATATTCAGTGTCTCAGTGGGAAGGAAAATGCCCTCTTAGTCATTGTTCTCGATCTCTCAGAGATGTGTAGACTCTATGCTGGCATCAGTCAGGATAGCCCAGCCATGAAAGGGCTGAATTCCCACCTCCTGACACACTACTAAAGTACACCTCAAAAGTGGAGATGGTGGGGTGCGGGGAGCAATGCACTCTTTAAGAATTTGTTTCCAAAATAAAACCACAAAAAAAGAGACAAATTTAATACTTGAAAAAACAATTGCTAGCTGGTACCTGTGGTCATTTCATCTCCGCCTGCTTAAGGAAAGAGGAGGTCTATGCATTTGGTGATATTGCAGAGTCAGCTAACCTCGAGTCCAAATTTTACATTCTGTCCTTCACTTTAAAACTGTATTGGTGTCTCTGACAGGCCCCAAAGCCCTTTTCCTGATTTTACCACCAGTGCCCACATTCCTATACTTAAAAACAAGAATGGGTTATTTAAAGAGAACAACTGTTTCAATAATCTGTTGCTATACAACAAAACACCCCCAAATATAGTGGCTTATAACTGTTTTTTGTTTTTTTTTTAATCTCCCCCACCTGTGGATTGCCTGAGCTCATCTGGGCAATTATTATTCTGGCCTCTCTTGAATTCCAATCAGATGGAGGCAGGAGAGCAGCAGGGGTCAGCTGTCAGGAAGGCCAAGCCCTCTCTTCTAAGGGAGTCACAGGGCCTCTCCTCTCTACATGGTCTCTCCACATGGTCTCACCACCTTGGTAACTGGACTTTTTACACGGTAGCTCAGGACTCCCAGGGATACAAGAAACGAATCTGCCAAGCCTTCCTAAGGGTTGGTCCCAGAGCTAGCACAGAGTCACTTCTACTGCATTCTATTGGGTTAGAGTAGCAAGTCCAACCCAGATTCAGTGTGGGAGGAGTTTATACAAGGATGTAAATACCCAATGTATGGTGCACAGGGCCAACCTTGGAGACTAGCCACCACCAGCATCACAACTGCGCAAAGGAAAAGATATATTCACCTTGGCAGGGCATCACGAATTTCCTTTACACTTGGAGAGGGGGACGTACTACTCCCCATGTTCCTTGATTCACAAGTCTCAAGAAGGGAGAACTTAGTAACATGAGTTCTTAAGCTATCTTTTTGTGCTTTTAAATATAGAGAAACTGCCTTTTTGCTTCAACGCTTGGGTGCCATGCTTCTCAACAAACCTTCGCCATCAGGGCTTCTAAATCTGAGAGCCTTAGATTCCTACACCCCTTAGATGGGTTATAACGGGTCATGAATTGCCTAAAATCATGCCTAAAATACTGTGTATGTGCATGTATGCACGCTCCTGGCGAGGGGATTCCTAGCTTCCTTCCAGCAGTCATCTAAGGTTAATTCAAATACACAAGACATCAAAGAGTGCTTAGAACTCAGTGAGAGCTGCCCTGGATTTTTACCACCTGACATACTTCTAAAGTATCTCAGAAGCAAAGTTGGGACGAAAACAATGTATATTTTATGAGTGTTTCCAAAGTAAAAAGGAATCACACTAACTGATACCTAAGGTCACTTTATCTGAGTCTGCTTGAGGAAAGAGAAAAAAATGGATGAATGCTTCTGTCCCCAAGAATTATTGTGAAGACTAATTGCCCTCCATTGGGATGGAAGGCACTGGGAATGTCTAAAATTTTTGCTTATTATTTTCTCCCCTGTACCTGGTGTTTAAGAATGTAACTTAACAGGACTTTTGATTCTTACCCCTAAAAGCAATCTTTCTTTTCTCCTCTCCTCTTTTCTCTATTTATTTTAATTTTGTCAAGAGGTAGCAGCCAAGAGTACGATTGAATCTCCTTGGGCCAACCAAGTATGTTAAAATGTCCAGTGTGATCTGAACTGATGACTCAACCTTGAACATGAGCAAGTGAGGCGTCTGCTCATCTATTAAGAACTCTTGGGACTTCCTGGGGAAGGAACTCAGGCTAGAAGCAGAACCTGTCTGGAGTTGGAGAAAGAATGAATGTGGAAAAAGGTAGAGAGCTGGAGGGAAAAACAACAGCAACAACAACAACACTTAGTTTATAGATATAACCCTGGGGCAAAGTTTATAATTTCAATTTTTTTAAGTTAACCTCTGTTACACCTAACAATATAAACATACCTTTCCCCACCGAAACTTTCTATCCTGAACCCTTCCTAAAGAACATACACCCTGCCTTTTCTCAGGAGAATCCAGACAACCATTTCAGCGAGTATCCCTCTTCAAAATAAATGCTTTAAGGTATCCTCTTACCCTTTCCTTTTACTGGTAGAAATTTATCAGTTCCTTTTACTCGTAGACATTTATCAGTATGGAAAACTATATAGTTTCTCAACATGGGAATGCAAGTTCTCTCAATGCCCATGGATATGCCCTGGCACATAGGAAAGCAGTGAACAAATATTCTAAGAACTTGTTAACACCAAGCTTTCACTATATATGTGGCAGGTGAGGGCTCAGTGTCTCCTCACATGAAAAATGGGGAGACTAGCACCTAAATTCACAGGCTTGATTATGCTCAAATTCAGTACCAAATAGCATTGATGAAACACCTGGCACAGGAAATGCCCAAGTCGTCTGTTTCTGTTTATGTCTCAATCTGCAAAATATGATGGAAAGGGTAACAGCAATTAGTGCTCCAACAAGTACTGGGGCTAACCCCCTACTTCATAACCCTGCGATTCAGTTTCTTCCTTATAATGGTAGGAGACTGATGCCCTAGGGATATAGTTTTAGCTGGATTTGTAAAACACACTACATACAAGTCATCTCTTGACCCCTCCAAAGCTTAAGAACTACCAGTGTCAAGAATTACAATTGGCCACATACGCATCTAGCCCATAATACCAAAATATCCTAATGAAATTACAGATGCTAAGGTTCATAAAAAGTTAAGGTCACAGTGCACATTTTATTTGTTCCTATGACTCCTTCAAATTATTAACCCAGTAACACTATTTCCCAAGGTGTAGACATATGAGGATTATTAAAGGCAAGTTCAATGTGGAGAGGGAATATAAACTATTGGTGAAACACAGATAAGGGGTTAAAAACCTAAGCCTCATTAAGCAGGTCTCAAGATTCAACAACTAGAAAACCAAAATTACTTGAACATTCTCCTCTGGTGAAAGTGATACATTAAAATTGAAAGTATATAGTGTTAAGGTTAACCATTACTTTTTAGAGACTAAGATCACTTGAAATGTAGGCTCATTGGTGAGTTTTTTCTTTTCCTAGCAGAAACAATTACAACAGATCTCGATAACCTAATGTTTATTTTTAGGGCTTCTCTTTGAAGTCATTTATGTCTGTTATTATAAGAAAATGAGAAATTTACAGTATCTATATGTTAAGTGTCACCCTTAAAACATGTCTAATCCTATTAATACTTAACATGAGTCTCAAAAAATTGGCTTTTGTGACAGAGGCACTTGCAGAGTGAAAAAAGTAGGATTCCAGATTTTATTTTTTTAAGGATTGAAAAAACACACCAGAGACAAAATTTCTTTGATCAATAAATTTTCGGGCAACAGAGCAAGTAGTTCTAGGACATTCAAAACTGGTAAACTTGAACTTGGAAATGGGATTTTGACAATGACATTGCAGGAAACAAGTAGCTCATTAAATCTTAAAACACCACCTCAATTTTTTCCCCCCAACTGTTCAAGTGGCAAACAAAATAAATTACCATAAATTATATGCCAAGGCAACTTAAAAACAAAACAAAACAACATGAAGCTAAGGATTTCCTTAGCTCCTCCAGGAAGTGTGTAACACTGTGCTTCTGGCCGGCAGGCTGAGTTGGATAGGGGACCTGTCAAACGTCAGGATAGTTGCAGTAATATACCGCAGAGCTGGCATCGGACACCACGGAGGAAATGGCCCCGTGGCTGTCAGGGAGATTCACACTCGAGTCGTGTCCCTGGTAAGGGAGACCCATCTCGGGCTTGCACACAAAGTGCAGATACTGTTCAAATTCCGTGCGGTCCACCTCCCCGAGGAGCTCGGCGGGCTGGCTCGGGTCCACACCGTCCCGGCAGGGCAGCGCCTCGGGAGGGGGCGACGGCTGT
>NW_006443225.1:1894912-1914851 GCF_000325575.1 Pteropus alecto | reverse complement strand
GGGCGGCTCCGGGGGCCCCACGTAGTCCGAGGCCTGCGGGTAGCTGTAGGGGCCGGCCGCCGGACAGTCCCCGGGCAGCGGCGCGGTGAAGAAGGCTGGATCCGGCTCCACGCCGTCCAGGGGCGACGTGTCTGGCGTGGGCAGCGGGTAGCCGTCGAGCGGGGACGCGCCCAGGCCCTGGCAGTCGCGGTAGTGGCCGCCCATGTGCGGGGGAATAAGCGGCGGGCCAGTGGGGAAGCCCTGGTCGGGGAAGGGCAGGCCCAGGCCGTCCATGGCCATTCGGCCGCCGTCGGGGCCCAGCGCAGCGGCCTGCGGCTCCGCGAGGCTGTGCAGGAAGCCGCCCTCCACCCGCTTCAGCCGCTTCACCTGCTTGCGCCGCCGTGGCCGGTACTTGTAGTTGGGATGGTCCTGCATGTGCTGCACGCGCAGCCGCTCGGCCTCCTCCACGAAGGGCCGCTTCTCCGCCAGAGTCAGCGCTTTCCACGACTTGCCTGCAAGGGCGTGGAAGGTGGGGAGAAGCACGGGGCTTACTATTTGAGCTCCCGCTCCAAGGCCTCACCTGGTCCCACCTCTCCCCGCTAACCTTGAATTGTGAAACTAAATGAGAAAAGAGATCAAGTTAAAAAGTGAAAATATGGAACTCTGGAGGGCGCAGAGAGTCTGAGCACTTGGAGGAGACAAGCGGCCTAGGGTCTGCTAAGGGTATATCACTCCCTGCTTTTAACTTCTTGGAAGTAGCTTCCCGCTCACTCGCTCCTGGTCGTTCGAAGAACTGAAAATGTCCTCGACCCGGGAAGGGAGTCGAGGAACGGACACGACCAACCTAGCTCGGCGCTAAGGGGCCCTCGCTGCCGCTGAGACACGCAGGAGCCGCCCCCTACCCATCGCCAGAGTCGTAGTACCCACATCCCCGGTCACTCAGGTAATCCAGCCACCGACGACCATATCTAAAAGTCTAATTGGAGAATCTGGAGAGCGGAAAGCGGGAGAGGAGCGGAGGGTCTCAAGTAAGAAGTTGGAGGCAGCACACCCCTGGCCTCGGGCGCAAGGCCCGTACCCCGTGGCTCAGGCAAGCGGCTCCGCGATTCGCACTACCCTGGGTCCCCAGCTCAGACTCACCCAGCATCTTGCTCAACTCTGCGTTGTGCAGGTCTGGGTTCTGCTGCGCCAGACGCTTGCGCTCGTCCTTAGCCCACACCATGAAGGCGTTCATCGGCCGCCGAATTCGAGACTCGCCCTTGGCCCTGCCCGCTGGTCCGGCCGGCGCCCCGCTGCTCGCCGCTGCCTCGCCCTTCACCTTCATGTCCCCGAGGGGGCTTAGCGATTCGGCCCACGGGCAGGGGCCCAGCCCGGCCATCACCGAGGGCAGCGCGCTCCGGGTCTGGCTCTGGTCGTCACTGGCGTATCCCGCATCCGGGCTGCTCATGGCGCTCCAGCCCTGCCCCGCACCCCACAACCCTCGGCCGCGACACGCCGCCTCCCCCCAACGCGGGGGAGGGAGTGGGGAGCGAAGAAGGATAACGCCACGCGAGCTGCTCGAGTCTCTCGGGCCCGAACCCGCCACCGGCGTTCCTGGCCAGACCCAACCCACCACGCCAGCGCCCCCGCAGGCCCAGTGACACTGCGGGAACCTCCCGGCCGCGGGGCCTTTTCTGCAACGTCGTGGCCAATAGAGCAGCGGGGGCGGGCCAGGCCAGAGTCATTAGGCCCACCCCCAGCCCGCCATCCGAGTCCCTGGTCCTAGCTCAACCCATGCCCGCCCTTTTTCCCCCTCCCCTGGCCCCTCAACCCGGACTACACCTGCCACCCAGGAAAACTGGCTGGAGCCTTATTTTGGCGCCAGTCCTCTCCAACCCGGGAAGGGGGTCTCCTGAAAACCCTTCTGGGGTGCTGGAGAGAAGTAATTGGGATCAACACACTAAGTATCCACTCTTTATTACAGGAGCAAAGGATGTTTCAGTGGTGAGTGATCTAGCTTTTTCCAAGGAACCTCACCGGTGTCTTCTTCAAATGTGTTTTATCGAATGCAGTAGACATTGTTGATAATAAATAAAAAACACATTCTCTCCCCCAAGGACTCAACTTGCTTATTATGTTATATTCATAATGCTGCGTCCGAGGTAAATTCTAATTTCTAAAACAGTTAAATACGGAATGACGTTCAGTAGCTAATATCCCATCATCCTGAAGAATGTAAAGCCTTTTTTTTTTCATAACTATGAATCCACCCTTGAAAATTTGTACGTAAAGATATAGTAAACAAAGTTTTTTCATATGTGTTCAGTGAAATAGACAAGACAGTTTTGACTTCTAAAGTGTGGTAAAAACAGCAGCAATATTTATCTAAATGCCCTTCTATTCCAGGAAACACCACAATTGTTTTGAGCAGTAAAATAGTTAACTATAGCTCCTAGGGGCAGGTAAAGGTAGTTATCCTGGCAGGTATTAGGGATTCCTACACGTTTCTTTAGACCAAAATGAAAATCTGAAAGAAAACTCTTCAACGAGATTTTTGAACAATCCCTTATATTGCACTCAAATGGCACCGCATGCCACGCACTTTTCTTTGAGCTGTCCAAACAACAAACTCTTTATAACCTATTAGATGGACACCTTATATCTTACAGGAGGGAAAACAGACACATGGTGGTTAAAGACCTCGCTGGATATCACAGCGCCCAGGAGTTAAGGTCATCTCTAGCAGTCTGCCTTCGGAGCTCTTAATCGCTAAGCTGCTGTGTTCGTGTATTTGTGTTGTTTTCTAAGGCAACGAACACAACCATTGTTTGCATAATTAGATGACTATGCAAAGAATCAATACATCAATCTTCAGAACAAATTTTCTTTGTTTACTGTGAAAGGGTGATGAAAAACTAGGACTTACTTCCAGAATCTGGGAGGTAAATGCTGCAGCTTTTTGTGATATTACAATGTGTGATATTACAATGACACAGTAATTTATCAAGGCTGCTTATTAGTGGCACCCATAAAAACAAAGAAACACAGAGCTTTGGAAACTCCTGGCCTTCAGTTTCTCTGACATTGTCAGTTCTCCAAAGAAGTCCTACACACTTGTTTTAAGCTAGCTCTAACTCTGTGAGGATCTATGAAGTGTTGGCTGCCACCTCTACCCCAATCTTTAACAGCCAGTCTTCATACAGGTGACAAATTGAGAAAGTGATTCTAGTTTCTAGATCTCTGATGTTCAAACAAGAAAAATTAAATTAATCTGGTTAAGGAAATCATAGAGACGTGTTATTTTTAACTGGTGGCTTTGGGGCAGTTGATCTTAAACAAATTTAATGGATTATGTACTTTTCCTTTAAAGTTTTACTTTTTCTGAAAAAAATATTAGTCTGAAAATTGAGCATAATTGCATTGCAAATGGTATGTAAGTAAGGACACTATAGGAGTAGAGAGAACAAATTAATCCCCTAGTGCCTGGCTCCTTGATGTTTTCTTGATGATCTTCTCTAATTTTTCTGGATAGTAATAAATGTCTTTTCAAAAATCTCAATGCAGAATTTTCAATTAGCGCAAAAGTTTTTATGAATAGTTTTTTTTAGAATAAAGATTGAACACTAAACAAAAACAATGCCTGTTCCAGAATCCATTGTATCTGTCTAATATTTGACTAATCCCGCAGAAAATAAAACAAAACACAATTTAGGAGTGAATACAAAAAAAATGTATACACATGAATTTGCCCTGTGTACTTTCTTCATCATCGCTTTCTCTCTCTCCCACCCCATTACACCGAGAGGTTCCAAGAGAGTCGAGAAACTGAAGGGGGAAAATAACCTAAGGATTCCCCATTATTATTTGTACTTGTTTTTGAAGACTAATTGTTGATTTTTCTTGGGTACGATTACTGAGATATCAGGGGAGAGGACAGCATCCCTAGGATGCAGCTGGAGCTTCAGGTTTTAGCGTTCCCTCCCACCCCCAACACTTTCCCAGGGAGTTATAAAGCAGCAATTCACTTATAGTTACCAGGAAGGCATTACGCTGCCTTTCCAAGAGTGGTCCATTTTATATACCATTTAAAATTTAGATCTAATTTCTTCTAATGATCATTCATTTCTCATTTGGGGGTGGGGGAGTGTAGGGGTAGCGGCGCTGCAGACCAGTCCTAGTGTATGAACTCTTCTATTTCGGTCTCTTTGCTAAACGCCGTGTTGGAAGTCGAGTTCAGGACGTTATCAGAACCAGGCATAAATGCCACATGAAAAGCAGCAAACATCCGGAGTGGCTTCCTGCAAGCCCTGCTTTTCTCAACACGAGAGATTTAGCAGGGAGCCAGAGAGGGGGTGGTTTGATACGAGTAACTTTCGCGAGCAAGAGCCTGTACACCCACTCGCTGGCCGGGTGCGTTCGCATCGCACTGTCCAGGGTCTCTGGGCTCCTGCTACTAATCTCACTCCTGGTCCCCAGGCCAGACCTGAGGCTCAAAAGGCTGGGTGAGGAAGCGACTAGTGTAGCAAGAAGCTGTGCCCGTTACCAGTTGGGGTCTCTGGCCAGAGGGCGCAGAAATTAACCCGGGTGGCGAGCTGTGGCTCAGACCCAGAGTCAAACCACGCTTTCCCCGAGGTTCCTGAGTGACCAGGCAAAGGCTGGGTGAATTCCTGCAGGCTTTTGTGGTTTAGATGCTTGGGAAGCGGGAGCCGGAGGAAGGACACTAAAGTCTACAGAGAAGGCCATGGGCACCTAGATAGATCCTGGTTGGCTCTGAAGAGCAGGTCCGTGGGGGCGGGGAAGGGACTGCGCGCCGCAAACTCCGGAGAAACGCCGGGGCGGCCCGCGGATAAACAGACAACGGTGTCCCTGCGACAAAGAACAAGGCCTTTGCATTTATAAATCGTGCGCCTGCGGCGGCCTCCGGGAACGGAGCGGGAGGCCGCGTATGGCGGCGGAGCGCGGTGCTGTCACCGCACCTCCCAGGTAGGGCCGCGCAGCCCGACGCCCCCAATTCGTACTGCGCGCCCTGGCGCCGACAGGGCGGCGGCGGCGCGTCTCTGGATACCTTTCGCGTCTCCTCCCTGTCCCTGGGCCAGTCCCCCGTGGGTCCGGGATGCAAGGTCGAAGGTCGCTGGCGGAATGGGAGAGGTGGGGAGGAAGGAGTGGTCCGGAAGATAGCGGCCACCCGCTCTGCCGCCGCAGCCGGCGCCGCGCAGCACTCCCTCCCCCACCCCGCGCCCGGAGGCCCCAGCACCTTGCGCCCGACCCTGCCCCTCGGCTGCTCCGGCCTCTCCCGCCAGGACCGGAAAAGGGCCACTGCTAGAGGGGCTTTGGGGAAGCTTATTTCAAAAACCGGAGTGAGGCGTGCATTCTGCTTTCACGTCCTCCCCATTCTCTTCGCTCGCTTCCCTCTCCAGTCCACCGACCCCTCGCGTCCACCTCTGAACCCCGCCCTGGCAGCGGGCGACTCCTCGACCGTAACCCTATTCCCGCTCGGCCCCGCCTGGAGTTTGCACAGGCGAAGCAGGAAATGCGCTGTTCCCGGTCCACTTCCCTGCTCAGAAACTCGTCCGCGGGGGTGTTTCTTCGATACCCGCCCCCCAGCCTCTGCTGTGGTCGCGGGCTGGAGTGTCTTAGGGAACCTCAAACTCCCAGGGATTAGCGGAGGTAAAGAAGAGGCAGCCAGCTCCCTGGGACCACCCCCCCACACACACACACTACACACACACACACACACACACACACACACACACCCTGTCCTGCCCGCCCCCTTCATATCTGCCTTGCCGCTTTAAAGGGAATTTCAAAAGCGCCGTGGCTTCTTTGCACCCATTTCTGCTGAGCTCCAACTCCCACTTTCCTCACACTGTAGAAGAGATCCGAGCTTTCCTTGCAGAGCTGTATCCTCAACTGACCAGACAGCCTTATCAGCAGCATGTCCACTTGCACTCCCAACCAAAGGAGAGCAGACACGGCCCCTGCCTCAGAGGAATGTACAATGCAGCACCGATTAGTCTTCCTCCCTGATTTATTCACTTCCAGCTGGGGTTCGGGGTTTGCTCTACCATATTAATTTTTTCCTGGAATGTAAAGGTGATGCTTACATCAGTAGGCCAAGCTCTTTGAGATAATTTTTCTCATAGAGGTAATAGGTTGCCTTTCCACACCGAACGCTCTGGCTTGCCAAGTTTCCCAAGTCAGCAGGGCTGGATTTTGCTAGGTGGTTGATTAGGGCAAGGTGTGCATTCTGTGATCATGGAAGCGATCAAAGTTAATAGGTCACAGGACAGGCCACTCCCTACAGCTCTCATTATCTGTTGTTCTGTGCTGCTTTAGCCACAAGCATATGAAATTTTGAAACGGTACTTGAGTTGGCTTCCAAAGTTTCTAAACAAGAGAGAAAATATTAGGAATCCTCGCTGGATTCCTTTGCAGAAAGTCTTCAGTTGACCTCTATTACCTGAATTTTCTTTTCTGTCCATTTATTGGACCTTGCCAATGACTGTCAATACTCAGTAACAGCAATGAAGGTCTTTGGTTCAGAGCACACACAGTCCATTGGTATTTAATAAATGTTCATGGATACTAGAACAGTTGTCCTTCTTGTACGAGTCATTGGGTCATCTTCCTCCCAGGCAGGGCACTAAGAATTATCTCTTTAAACCTCAGCAAAGACTCCCTTCTCACCTGAGACACAACTGTGTAGGCCAAGTAGGCGTCTGACTTCAAGCCTGCACCTTCTCTCTCACCTTCGCCTTCTCCAGGAGTTCAGTCGTTAAGCACCCGAACTACCTCCTCTTCCGAGGATTAACTCAAGTCTTATTGCTTTTTCCAACACATTTGACACGGAAGTACAGGCCAAGAATGTACGCAGAAATGTTCGCATGCTGATATAGTGCACAAGCAAATTTCTATCTTTGGAGTATTTTTAAAAACCAGAACCTTTAGTATTAATTTCTTTATAATCCTAGAGTACAGTTTACAAAGCAGTTCATATACATTAACTCATCTGATCCTCACAACAGCCCTGGAGGTAGGCAGCCTTTGTTATTATCCCCATGTTTTAGAAGAGGAGATTGAGATCGAAAAAGTAATGGTGATGTGCTGAAGGTCGCATGACATAGATGCTTGGACCACCTGTTTGCCCTTGCTATTAACAGTCATGGGTCTTGTTTTGAATTTCTTTCCATGTCATGTCTATAGCTAATGAAAGACGAGCTAGGATTTGTAGGGACAGCAGTGAATAGGTAGAGATGGATTAAGAACTCTTGGCACAGAAAGTTCCAGATGTCCCTAATGAGGTCATGGTAACATATTAATATTAGTGATGCAGGGCTGTAACAAGAAAGCATTTCACTTAGATCTCCAATTACATATTTTTAATTAGGTCACATAATCTAAGCCCTAGATAACATGTCATTTATTTTGAAAATTATTTCATACAAATTCTAATTCAGCTGAAAAATGAAAACAGTCCAAAATTATATGAGGATAAAGTTCAAATATAAGGAAGCCGAAGTCTCCAAAGCTCTGTCCCTGTACTTCACACTCATTTAGGCTGAAAGAGACTGTTAGTTATACTGAGTTGTGTGGTCTCATCATAAGTTTAATGTCTATTGCTATAGGTCTCCTCTAGACTTAGTACTAACTTAGTCTTTAAGGCATAAAAACATATATATAGCAGGTAGGTAAATTCTCTCCATTCTGTTATGTGGAAGGGAAATGGGTAGCAAATGTTATCAATTCTATTTTATGAAGTGGAAAATTAAGTCACAGAGCAATTGGATAATTTGCTTAATGCTTCTGAATCAGTATAGTATAGGAGACAAGAGAATAATCTATTTAATTAACAAATAATTCTTCAGTGCCTGTAAGTCTGAGGCTCAGTGCAGCATGGTACTGCAATCTTGAGCTCAAATTTGGGAGTTGAACTGCTTGGGATTGAATCCTAGTTCTACAGTTGATCAATTGTATATCCTTGAGCATATTAACTTCTCTGTGCAGTCTCAATAGAGAATAATTAAGTAATAACTTCAGAGTTTTATGAGGTTGGAAAGAGTTAATTTTTCATAAACTGCTTAGAATAGGGGCTGGCACATAGTAACTGCTACACAGGTATTTAATAAGAAAATTTATGCCTGTTAGCATATGAACATGTTTGGAGAATAAATAAGAAAAAGCTAAAAACATTGTTAACAACTAAATAAATGTTTCCAAGAAAGAATTAATGGAATTTCATAATATTACAGCATTTATTATAACTAGTAATAACTAATGTCATTCTTTAATCAAAATTGTTTATTATATTGGCAAAAACTTCTACGGAGGTCTATAAACTATTACGCATTTTTAATTACATTTGAATGTGAACATTTTTACTTTGTTGATAAAAAACACTTTTGCTTTATGCATGTCAACCTTCTAAAACTCTGTTACAACTGGCAAGGAAAAATATACACAATTGTAAAACATTCAATAGTCTCTTAGAAAAATCTTTACAGTAGAAAGACACAGCTTGTAATCAGTACCTAACTGGGTAGGACTAGATTCTTCTCCTAAAGGCATAGAGACAAAGTTCAATTTTGATAAACAGGCCTGATACACATTTTAAAGAAGAGTAACCCACAAATGTACAAACCTTGCCTAGATCTTTCAGTGTAACAATGGAAGATTCTAAATTCGAGTCTTTGTTGTTCAATATCTTGCTACCAAGTAAACTGTGAGTCAGAAAAAGGGAGGGGAAAATATCTGAACTCCTCCCGATTTCTTCCAGACGAAGAAAAATCACAAAGACTTTTGCAAAGTTAAAGTGCTGAGTAAAAGTGTGCTAGTATGTGTGTGTGTATGTGAGCATGTGTGTCTATAGATTTCTGAGTCTATATACATTTAGAGAAAATTCTTTGTACAGAAAAAAATAGCAAATTGGAGTAAAATGGAAGTAGAGATTGTAAAGAAGACTATACTGCTCTGGGTTATAATGGAATGCTGCTCTTTTTAGAGCAAAAAAAAAAAAAAAAAAAATTTAACTAGTTACTGCCCAAAAGTTTCCACCTTTGATCTAGGGCAAAGCAAATTCTATTTTTTATGAACTAAGACTATGGAGTTACTGGATATCTTTTATTTTAGTAAAGCTAATAGATTATTTCAATGGTTAATTTAAAACTGGAATTTGGAGACAAATAGAGAATTCTTTCTTTGCAACACTTTCTTATTATGTAACATATCCCCAGAATTCACCTGACATTTATGGAATTCTCAGGGTGAAAAGTACTGCATAACTCATTCTTGCTTTCCAAGCTCTATAAAATTATCTTAGTGAGATTTTGAAAACATAGAAATGTCTTACCCAGGAAATATGACATATTTAACTAATGTATGAAAGCATTTGTTACTGATACAGCTACATAAGGGCACAGGTATTCTCATTAAATCATTTATTTTGATACAATTGCAAATTTGCAAGGAAGTTGCAAGAGCAGTATAAGGAACTCACCTTCACTGACAGTCTCTAATTTGTCGGCATTTTATCACTTTTGCTCCATCTCTATCTAAATAAACAAAAATATTTCTCCACATTTGCTCTACCCTTTCTAAAAATATGTAAATGTATAGAACAATATAAATAAATCACATTAATATGTAATACATATGTTAATTTTCCTATAATATATTAGCACAGCAATACATTATAGACACTACATAATATATAATACGTCAATATATTATGTTCTATCTTATATATTAAAACATATATGTATGTATGTATGTATGTATGTATGTATGTATGTATGTCATTAGTCTTTTTCTGAACGATCTGAGAGTAAGTTGTGGCATGATAGTTTACTCATTCTAAGTACTCCATAAGACACTCTCCCATAGAATCATCAAATAACCAAACAAATCAGGAAATTAACATTACTACCATGCATCACTACTATCTAAATCACATGCCCAATTCAAATTTTGTAAAAAAGTCTTTTTTTTTCTTTCTGGTCCAACATTCAATCCTGGTTCAAACATCGCATTTAATTATCACGTCTCTTCAGACTTCCATTTAAAACAATTCCTCAGTTTTTCCCAATCTCCTCTAATCTTTATCGTTTTGAAGAGTTCAGGGCTTTCATTCCAAAGGATGTCCCACAACTAGGTGTGTCTGATATCGGCTCATGCAATCTTGGCAGGAAAGTTACAAAAATGGTGATGTGCTCTTGGGGTATGACGAGGGAGGCCAGCCCTTATCATCCCTGGTAAATTAACCTGGATCACCTGATTAAGGTGCTTTCCCCTGTTTCTCTTCCTTCAAGTGACTACTTTCTCCTGGGCAATTGATAAGTATTTTTTTGTAGAGTGAACTCTGCATTCACCTGCCTTAGCATCCACTTAGATGAGTGACAAATGGTTTGCTACTCCCATTATTACTTCTATATTAGTCTCCCTACTGTAAGGAAGTTTTTTCTTCTTTTATTCATTTATTTATATCGGTATGGACTCATAGATCCCTTCTTTATCAATGGTTTGTCATCCATACTAATATTATTTGTTTGGGTGCTCAAATTGTCACAGATTTAGCTAGCAGAGCACCTTTCAAGCTGGTTCATATATTCTTTTGATATGCCCTTACATTCTTTGGCCATTTTCTTACATTTTGGCATAACAAGATATTCTAGGCTTATCTTGTACTTTTTGTACCTCAGCCCCGATTCAGTCATTTCTCCAAGGAGTCAAGAGGACCTTTTAATGAAGGATGGCATTGAGAAACCAAGACCTGGCTTCTCATCAACAATGGGGTACCACTGCTTCTGAATACTCTCAGCAGACAGAGGTAGGAAACATGTATATGTGTGCATATACGTATACACTCATATATCTGTAACTATTTCTTTACTTACCTCTAAAAACTATTAAAACCATGAGTTAATTGATGATACCTCTGATTCCAATCCAACATCACAGGCTCTTGTTACTCTACTACCTTTCCGCATTTGTAAATCCCTTTGCTGACAGTAAGAAACCTGACCCCGTTACCCTCACTATACTTGCTTATTTGCTCAGTGTAATCATCTTCCAAATACTCCACGTGCCTGCTCTTGGGCCCCCTTTTTATCAGCTTCCAGGCATGCTACTACCTCTGTGCAGATCTTACCCAGCACTCCACTTTTCCATATTTGTAAGTGAGGGGAAGTAATAATTATGTCTTTAAATTTATTTTTAAATTATCTCAAGTATAAAATGTGACCGTAAATTGTAATATCGAAGTTTTCTTCTTCACTGTTTTTACTTGCTAGAAAAATCCTGTTATAAATTTAAAACAAAATTACAAGGCATTATTTATTTTTTTGACAGGGTCACCCATACTTTCAAAACGATAAGATTGTACTTTTAAGACCAAAAAATGTGCCTCAGCTTTCAGTTATGGCCAAAGCAAAAGTAGAGATTGACTTGACCGAGTAGGATTTCTTTTACTAAAGCTGTAAGGAAGAAAGAGTATTAAATAATATTTTCCAGAAGTGTTAATAGAATTTGAGGCAGCTTTGAGGAAATACTTCACAAACATATTGCCTCTCCCCTCTGTCAGCCACACCTGCACACACGTTACTCTCTATGATCTTAAACGAAAAAAATAATGTATAACAAGTCAGATTTCACGACTTGCCCAAAGTGCAGAGGTTGGCCAATCCAATTTACACTGCTTCTATGCATGATTGAATTCCCATGAGTCATTTCCATCTTCAGCGTGAGAGAGAAAGTTCAGTAGAACTATGTTAAAATGAAGACCAACCACTGAGCCTCCAAATCAAGCTCAGCTCCTCCCTGAATTATATCTTCCGTGGCTGCTTTCCTACAGCACAGCTCAGGAAAGAGAGAGCTGGCAACCCCTGCAACCCTGACACTGAGCAGGTACAAGTCCAGCTGTAATCAACAGCCTAGGACACATCACAGGCTCTTCTCTCCTCTGCAAATCTCCCTTTCTAAGACCAAAAGAGGAAAATCTTACTGGACCATTTCTACAGAAAGGGTGTCGATAAAACATCCCAGAGCTAGAAGGAGCAGCCTCTGGTTAAGCAAAGGCTGTAAGCATGAATGATTTAACAACAATTAATTATATGCGTATATATTAACTGGTTTGGTCATTGTATGTAGTAAGACTTACAAATCAGATCTAATAGGCCAATTTGGTTTTAGGATAGTTGTTCGAATTGAAACTTTAATTTTTGAGCAGTTTAGGTCTTTAATAGTTGAACGGCCTATGCTAATTGGTTTTTGCAAATATTTTTTATTATGTTTAACAAATGAATTATAACAGCATATCTGTAAAGATAATTAATGTCAATATTTTCCAACACTTTTACCTAGCATTTGATTTGGGTACATTTTAATAAGTAAAAATTTCTGATGCACATGCATAACATAACACTAATTCCAGTTCAATCACATGCAAATATTCTATCCATTATGGTAACCTATGTGGTCCCATATAAACTGGCTTTTCCTATCTCTCTACTCCCATCTCTCACTACTCTCTGCCTCCATCGCTATATTCTAGCCAACTGGCCTCTAGCTGTTTCTAAAACATGCTAAGCTCTTTCCTCCTCAAAACCTATGTTCTCTTTCTTCTGCATGTAACCAAGGTTCCAAACGTTTTTTCTGTGGCTATCTCCCTCATTCGATGACACCTACTCTGAGCCACCATCTAAAATAGCCAATGCTGCCACCTCCCCCACAAACTTGTCACACTCTAGTGTCTCACCTGCTTTATAATTCCTTAAAGTACTTATTCTCAGCAGTCATCATGTTTTATATTTGTTTATTGCATATCCCTCACTCCATTAAAATGCTAGTTCCCCAAGACATTTTCTGTGACGTGCATTGCTGTATCCTTGTGGCCAGAACAATTGGTGATTGGCATGTACGTCATCAGACCTCAACAGATTGGTTGAATGAATGAAAGATCACCTGACACTGAGCTCATTAAAGGATTCCCCTTTGCCATCAGCTGGACCAAAACTGGGGATGCTTTCGACTGCTGGCTAGTTTTTAACTATAATTACATTTTCATGTCTTATCTTTTTTTCTTTTAAACATCCTTCCCAGTTAGAACTTTTATTGCTTTTATCGAAGCTTCATCATGTCACTTTAAAAGGAGGAATGTTCCCTCTGGATGGACATGTATTTTATTAACAGAGTATTATCTCACAGAGAGCTAAGAACTTCCAAAAGAAGGGTGGAAGTTATAAGAGCCTCTAAATAATTTTGACTGATTAGGTATCTTAATCCAGTTGCCAGTTAATTGTGTTTGTTTGTGATTAAGAATATGATTTTCACCTACTCTCTCTCCACAATCTCTCTGTGTTTGGAGAGAGCCCGTCTTCCTGCTCACTTCATATCTACCGCCAGCTCTTTGAAGGTGTTTGCTGAGGGGATGAGACCACAGCTATCACCTGGAGCCAGGAGCTGGGAAGAAGGAATCCCTGTCAAGCCACCTGCAGGTTGACTAAGAAAGATCCCTACGCCCATGGCAAACAACGGGGAGATCTGAGGACAGGCGCCCTCTCCCCCACCCCCTCTCTCTACTACCAGATCACTATTTCTAGGGAGAAAATGACTCCTAATTGACCATTTAAAACATTGATCAAAATGAAATGTTCTCAAACTATCTGTGGAGAAAGATCAGATTTTTCCTTTATTTCCGATCTGTCATACATTGTGACTTTCAAAATACAATCAAAATAAATCACTAGAAAAATAACAAATTCATGCAAAATACAAGCTCATATTTTTGGATAAGTTTCAGCAGACATCAAATTACTCTCAAATTGCTTCCAAAGTGCCAACCAGCTTACTTGCAGTTTCTCTACCTCCCTTGCAGGCCGGGCACAGACAGGTTGCAGTCTCACCCTATGAGGCTCAGATCTCAGGTTTCACCCAGGCTCTCACATCATATATATGTATAAAATATTTTGTTTTACCAATGAAGAAACTGAAGTCTCTAATAGTCAGTTTGAGGAATCTGGTACCAGAAGCCAAAGCTAAAGGATTCAGTCCTTTACCTAAAACATTTAGAGCTATGACAACACACACGCCTATATGTGCTGCTTTTGCAGGTGGCGTAGGCTCTCTCCAGGACTTGCGAGGCGCTTTTCTCTTTCTAATCAGATTTAGCCACATTCTCCTCACACTGTCCCCCAACTCATCCTAGCTTCTAACTTTGTAAGTACGCTTGGAATTCTAGCTGTCAAAAATTCCTTTAATTTCCATCTTCTTGTCTTCCCATCACTATCAACAAAGAGCTGTGGTTGCAAGTTTCTCTATATGGGAAATATATCCATATAACAAGATATCGTTTTTTATATATAACTTATATATCATTACCACATTAAGGCCTTTCTTCAGAGAGAGGGTTTTAAATTGTTAATTGATGTGAAAATGTATTTTCGAGGCAGATATTTGAACTGTTTACCCACATATCCTTCTATTCTAAATTGCAATTAGTTGTACTATCAAAGATGCTTAAGTTTTCTAGTTATATTCCCTCAGTTTTAAATTTCTTTATAAATAGCTTTCTTAACTTCAGATGATCTTATTTAAATGCTCTTCAAATTATCTTATTTCACTGTTTTACATATCTGTAGGTTTTCTCTAAGCCAGGCATTAGCAAGTATCTTCAAGTCTTTTAGAGCAAGAACTTTCTGTAAGGAGATTTAAAATTGTGACACTATCAAATTGCTACAACATAGAGTAATACACAAAGGAGAAAAATGATATCTTTTGTAGATTTATTCTTAGATATAATGGACTTGCCCAATACATGTAAAATGGTGTGTTGGTTTGTTGTTTTTTAAGAAAAAAAGTTGGTATTGCTTTTTAAAGATATGAATGTGAAAACTGATTTGTTGTTTTGCAAAATATAATATTTATACAGTACTTTGCAAAGTATTTTTATATGCATATTTTAATTTAATCCTCAAAGTAACCCTATCAGTTACTGCTTCCTTATTTTTTTTTTTTTCACAAGAGGAAAATGAAGTTCAGAGAGATGAAATAACTCACCAGAGTCACAAATCTAGGAAGAATTAGATCCTTTGATTCCACAATTTATGCTTTTTTCTACTGTTTCACACTATTAACGTAGCTTGGCACATGCAAAAAGGCCGATTCTAACATTTTCCTATTAACCACAATATTATTCTTCCACTGCTTGAAGGACTCCAGTTCCCTTAGTGTACTATGAACACTCCAGCCTGGCTAGAACTTAAGATAAAGTGCTTTTTATTCAATATTTTTGCAGTGATACTTTCTGTCCACAGATTAAGCTTCGATAACAAATATGGTAATGCAGTATCCTAAATTTAGCTTATTATCATCAGCTCCTAGAGGAGCATGCCCTAAACAGTCTCCCAGATGCTGGCCAACAGAGATTCTACTCAATCCAGAGAGGACCCTGGGAATGTGTATTATAAGCATCCTAGTGATCCTGTTTCCTAGCCACAGCCGGAAAACATTGCCTTAATATATTAAAAGTAGTAAACTGTTAATGATGTGCAAGAAAACTGTTGTGACACAGAGAAAAAGTGTAAAGTATGCTAGTTTAAATTTAGGATACCCTGAGCGCTATTATTCCTAAAAAGCTGTGGACCTTGAGAAAGAAAATACGTACCAAAAAGGGCTCCTGGTGGCTAACTGGGCTCAAATTTAAAAGCAGAGCCTGGCAGCCATTTCTAAATAGGGGACTTTCACGGAAAGGGCACTTCTGGGAGAAGCCTGCACTGAACTGCCTACCCGCATTATATTCCTGCCATCTGAGCCAGCCCTTATAAAAGAGTTTCTGGAATTGTGGTTCAACCAAGAAGACGGAAACTTTCCCCGAACTGTGCAGCTATTAGCATCTTCACTGACTAATCAGAACAATTCCATTCTGACCAATCAGGACAGTGCTTTTTGGACCAATTAAACCATGAGGATTTGGAGTTCTAATTTGCATGAAGATGGACCAACAAGGACCAAGGGTAGGAACTTCTCTCTATATAAATCAGCTCCCCTTGGGCTCAGGGAGCACAGTTTTGCTTTCCAGCACTTTCCTTTTCCAGCATTTTCCCTTTCCACCAAAACTTTGGTGGAAAGATTTGGTGGAAAGATTTGGTGGAAAGATTGCCTTTCCCCAGCTAGAGCTGAAACACAAGACATCTCTTAGGAGCAGAGCAGGAGAAGTGGTACGGGGAGAGCAGAGCGGATCAGAGCTGTCCTGCTAGAGAGCTGCCTACCCTCAGAGCCCCCTCGCCCCAGGGCCGCCTCACAGCCATGCCTATCACAATCGGGCTGTTTGTACTGAACAGAGTTTCCTTCTTCACTACACCCCAAATTGGGAATTCCTATTGGCATTGAATTAGTGCCATGACAACTATCGTTTGACAGATTGACAAAGCAAACAAGCGAAAAATCTACCTTAAGTTCTTAGGCTCCTGATTATTTGTAAAATAATAATAATAATAACAACTTCAGAGGAAAGGATGTTCTCAATTTCATCTTACCACTTTTTTTTTTCATAAAACTGATGTAGCCTGGGCCACCTTTAATGCCTTTCACCAAACAGCAAATATGATGACTCAGAGTTTTCTTGAGGTACATCTCCTTCTGTGATTCCCATAGTGTCTTTCTTCCAGAAAGAGTCATTATTTATGCATTTCATAACTGTTTTTAATAATTTTGTTAACAGAGTTCATGCTACGGTATATTGCAGTTGATTATTCTTGTTGAAATTGATCATATGTCTTATTCCTCTTTATACCACTTTAGGGCACAAAGTAAGGTGCTTAATAAATACTAATTGATTTTAATTCCAATTTGATAAGAATGATGGAAAAGTACTTGGTATCCCTTGGCCTTCTTAAATGCTGTTTTCCATGTGTTTATTTCAGTTCACTTCAGTTGCTAGCAGTCTTAAGGTTTCATGCGTTGCTGGGCACATAAAAAATCCACTGGCCTATATCAAATACCACTGAATTAGCTCCTGGTTTTCAAGCAGTTTTAGGAAGGTTCAAACTGGGGATCCAAATTATCTATGAGCAAAACATAGTTATCACATAAATATAATGTAATTTTTAAAAAAATTTTTGCTGCAGTAACAAAGACATTGAAAACTTTTGGTTAATAATAGATAAATATGAATAACAGGTATATAGATTTTTTTGTACAATTTTTATTTTAGTAACTCTTCGGTGAGTTTGAAATTCTTCCCAAATGAAAGTTGTTTTTTTAAAATTAGATTAGACCTTGAAAACACATTACGCTAAGTGATAGAAGCCAGTCACAAAGAACTGCATATTGCATGAATTAATTTATATGAAATGTCTAGAACAGACAAACTTATAGACAGAATATAGATTATCAATTGCTTAAGGATGTGGGGTATAGAGGAGCTGGTGTGGAATGAAGCCTAAAAAGTGTGGGGTTTCTTTGGGGGGTGATGAAAATGTTATAAACTAGACTGTGATGATAATTGCAAAACTCTAAATTTAATAAAAGCCACTGAATTGTACACTTTAAATGGGTGAATTATGTAGTATGTAAATGAAAGCTCAATAAAACTGTTATTTAAAAAAAATGGAAATCAGAGACAATATAGAAAAAACATAGATATTGAAAGTTTTATCTGAAGTTGAAAACTTGTTGGAAGATGCAGTCACTTTAGATAACACCTATCAGGACAGTATCCCTTCTCCCTTCCCCTCCCCCACTCAGGCACATTTCCACATTGGCAGTAAATAGATTACCTTCTCTCCAGAGCAGCTAATATAAAATTGTCCTAGCACAATACTAATTGGTTTACGATTGGTCATAGGATAATTTTAACATCCGCAAGTTTAATTTTAAACTTTATCAATTTTATGTCTTATTTTCAACTTGAATTCATGGATACTTTTGAAAGAGCTTTTGCTTAAAGCATTCTACAAATCTACTTTATATTCCTAAATGAGATGTTTCTTCTCTTCCCACTTTCTTGCCTTATTAAAATTAAATGGCAATTAAGGTTTGTGGCAGGAATACTGCTGAACTTTAAAAAAAGATAAATATACCTTAATCAAGTTAAAAATCACAGTTAAGTAATTGTAGGAATGGGAAGAAAATTTTAACATACAACCCTCCTTCATTTCCCTAATATGTGTTGGTTAGTGTATTTTTACTAGATATTCTCTCACTTGTTCTTTTTGGGACTTGATGAAATATTTCAGAGAAAATTTTGCTTAATGTTCATTGATATTGAGTACAGTTGGGCTTAAGTAAAGAAAAAACATTTGCGTAGCGAATATTTTATCATTTTACTTAAGAGACAAATAGTTTTACAACTGGATTTAAAAGGCACGTGACAATGTTCTGTGTGAAAATTCATTCCTTAGGTGCTTCAGAACTCAAAATGACAAAGAGAATCGTTATTTCTCTACAAATTGAACTCTGTAGTGACCAGAGTGTTTTCAGACTGAAGCAAGAGTGTCACAACATGGAAGTCGCTAGAGAATTTTATTTGGGTACAAGAAAACTGTCAGTTCACTGGCTCACCGTGAAGCTAGGCAAATTGGGTGTAGGTAACGTCGGCCACCTTCTCCCACACAGAAGGTTAGTAAATGCTTTTACCAGCTGCTGTTTAAACATCTTATTTGTCCTTCCTGCCTCAAAGAGAAATAGTTTTCTAAAATTGATTGTGGCAAGGTTTCTGTTTGGAAAAATTCGTTAGAGAAGAAACTGAGTTTTCCACTGGTAAGCAATAAATCAAGGTCTTACTATTCGGTTTTGAAATCTATGGGGATTTTTTCTACCAAAACAAGTAGTTATTGTAATCGGAAAGAACTTTTATTCATTTTTATTCCTTTTATAATCCTATAGTTTGGAAAACAGTCATTTTTATTTGGGGCCAGAAAAATAAAAAGCTGCAGCCTTATGAAAAAATCAGATTTCTCGATAGCCAAATTAATGATTTACCTTTTAGGCACTTTCACCTACTCCTGGTCATCCCATAAAAATGGAATTCTTTATTTCCATAGAACCAGATAATTACTAATATAAACAGAAAAACATTATTAATAAAATTTAAGATGCAAGGAAAGACAGATTCATTTTATGGTTCCTGAACAAGACAAATAAACCAATGAAAAACATAAACAACAATAATATTGAGTTTAAAATTGTGCCTCTACTATTTTAATTATTCATATGTGCTTATAGTCATACAGTATCTCCATTTCTGATTTCAGAAAGTTAGTTGGTGGAAGAGGGTTTAATAATTATTGTGCTCTATACTGTTCTGATTCAGATTTTTTTAAAAGCTTACATTTAATTTAAGAAGACATCTCTTCTAATACTGTCAAAGAAATTTTCTAAGAGGTCCAAGTCATTGAATTTTACTTGGAATCAGCTCTGAAATGGGGATACTCATACATCCCACAAATCTATCACAAAGTATTCGTTAGTAAAAGGTATCCCAAAAATATCTAACAAAATATCATCTGTCACCAAAATCATTAATCTATTTGAAATAAATGCATTTCTCCTGGTAAAAATTCTTTTTTGAATTTTAGAATGTCATTTTTTTTTGACCTACTCTCTATACTGGAATTACTTTATTAAGTTAGATCAAACACAGACTCTTTACCTCCACTAAATGGACATGCTAAACTGGCTCCAAAGTTGATTTGTGGGACTCATTATGAACTTCACAGTGTTCAAGGTTACTTTTCAATTTGTTTCAGCCAGAATCAATAAATCTCTCACCTGGTTTCTTTGCTGTATGTATTGTACTGGTTAATCATGTATACACATGGCATAGAACATTAGACTTGGAGAAAGAGTTTTCTGAAGGGAGCCAATTTTTAACTACCGTAGTGTTGAAATTTGAAAACAAAAGGAAACTGCTCCTGTTTATTATTAAGGTGTGATGTGAACTAAGAGCCATAAATAATCTTGCTGGCCAATTTCCAGGACTAGGAGGAGG
>NW_006443225.1:1876205-1894880 GCF_000325575.1 Pteropus alecto | reverse complement strand
AGGGAAACTGTCTTGTGAAATTGTTTGATTGAGGAATCTCAACATTTAGCAAATTCTTAATAGGGAGCCACAAGTGCCCAACAAGAAAAAGGGAAATAGTCAACTCTACAAAGTAAGCTTTCTTACTTATATGCATATTTTAAGAGACAGCATGAAATCTTCCTAGAAACTAAATATTAAACTTTAAATTTATATGGCTAAGTACAGAAGAGCTGTGACAGAGAAAATAAGTATTTCATCTTTGCAGTGACCCCTTTCTTATGCCTTTTCACTCCTTTTTTTCCTCTGGATTACCTTATTTATATTTAGAATTAAGATTCAAGTTTCCACCTAATAGTGAGTGGATGTAGCATTGGTGAATGAATCTTCTCCAGCGATGCCCAATCAACCTGATCTTGCCCCAGCTGAGCCCTGAGCTACCTGTATAGTTTTAGGCTAATCGTCTTGTTTCTTCCTTAAAATGAGAGGGTTGTAGAAGATGACTCTTGGGTGCCTCTCAGTTTTTACATTCTGGGATTCTATAATTCTCCCCATGGTAATGAGATTTCAAAACACCGACCTCTCTGATGAAGTAGGGAGGTAGAATATTTCTAAACCTCCACATTCTAGTCTGCATGAAAATCACCTGGGGCTGTGCTAGGTAACTTTCCTGGATGGTTCTTAAGACCAGGCTTGGAGAAGCCATGCCTCCGGGATTTTTGAAGGTTCAGTTCTAATGCAGAAGAAGGAAGTGAAAATCGACACTTTTAAAATGAGTTTACCTAGGGGTATTTTTCACATTCTGAATGAAAATAACAGCTTGTGCATTTAGGAAATTAACATATATAAAAGACAATCCCAGGAAGAGGGGCCGTAGTCATAGCTGGGGGACAATTTTTACATTTAAGTTACTTGTTCATGTTGCTGGTTGTAAAGAATGGGTATGGGAGATAAAGAATTATAAGAACAAAGTGTCTTTTCAATTTTAGTGCAAATTACTTACTTTAGCAAAATGAATGTTTAAACTATAAAGCACTGTAATAACTTCACATGAAACTAAACTCTAATTATTTTATATGCCTTAATACCATTAAGGATATTCATCTTTTCTCTAATTTGACTTATTATAAATCTTTAATCAATGTCACAATTTAGTAATGGTGGATCTAGTATTGACTCATTCACTTTTTTTTTTTACTAAGAGCTCTTTTTGAGATATATTTCACATTTCATACAATTCACTCTTTTAAACTATACAATTCAATGGCTTTTAATATATTCACATATATCTGCAACTATAGCCACAATCAATTTTAAAATATTTTCATCACCCCAAAAAGAAACCTTTAACCGTCACTTCTCATTTCAATCCAGACCTCTACAGCCTAGGGATCATTAACCTTTTTGCTTCTTAGTTTTGCCAATTTTGGACATTTCATATAAATGGAACCATGCAGTACTAGTCTTTTGTGACTGGCTACTATAGTTAGCAAGATGTTTTCGAAGCTCATCCATGTTTAGTACGTAGCATATGTTGGCTGAATAGTAATCCATTGTATGGTTTTGTCATGTTTTATTTATCCATTCTTCAGTGATAGACATGCAGGTTGTTTCCACTTTTTTTTTACTATTATGAATAATGCTGCTCTGAACATTTGTGTACAGGATTTTGTTCAGACTCATATTTTCAGTTCTCTTGGAGTAGAGTTGCTAGACCATAAAGTAACTTTATATTTAACCATTTGAGACTGTTTTTCAAAGTGGCTGCACTATTTTAAAATCCTATCAGCAATATGTGGGTTCGATTTCTCTACACCCTCACCAATATTTGTTATTATTGATCTTTTTTAATTATAGCCATCCTAATGGGTATGAACCTACTAAAGTAGAACATTTACCTTTTTTGGACTGACTTATTTCATTTAGCATAATGCTCTCAAGGTTTATTCATGTTGTGGCATATGTCAGAATTTCCTTCCTTTTTAAGGCTGAATACTCTTCTATGTGTGTTTATGTCATATTTTTTTAGGTGTTCAATGTATTTTGAGTTAATCGTTGTTATGGTGGAAGTAGAGTTCAACCTTATTCTTTTTCATGTGGAAATCCAGTTGTCTCAGCACTGTTTGTGGTACATCGAGCCTTAGCACAGATAAAGAATTGCATTTAAGTAAGTGTTATTTCAAACTCTTAAAAGTCAGGGAAATATGCAAAGTCCATTTCAAAAGACAGTGCATAATCAGTATACTTTGTGCTGTGGGGGACAGTATGTATTTCAAGACAAGAATGAAAAATAATGTGAAAGTGTCATGTTATTGTTTCTTCTTTGTACTCTAGAATATTCTACCGTTTTCTTTTTACTATTGAAAAGTAAACTGTCACTGCATGTGCTACTTTAAGGGAATTGTGAACTGAATAATATAAACCATACATTAGAATAATTCAATAATTATGATTATTATTGTCATATTTAAATATAATAGTTATCTTAAGGTATGAATATGGACATATAAATTGGCAATAAGAATGATCAAAATCACTTCTTTAGTGGGAATGTCACTTACCGAGAAATCAATGTATACTTGACTACCAATAGGTGGCGCTAGACATTTAGTCAGGATTTTATTTGTTTTTATTTTGCCCATAATATAACTATAAAGTGTCCCATAGGAAAAGAGGAACAGTCTCTAGAGTGGATATGAAATCATTGGAGGAAAATGTGCTCTCTTCATCATAGTTACATTTAAGTCGACAATAAGTGAAGACAAGTTTCAACTAAATTGATATCAAAGGAACATATCTACAGATTTGTGTTGCTCCAACATCTAATATGAAAAGTTCTTGCTTCTAGTATTCAGATGGCCTTTGAGGTCAAAGATGCAATCAGACCCTCTGGAATCCACTGAGAAGAGCCAGGAAAACTTTGGAAGTGTTTTTCTTTATTTCTTTGAGTCTTGAAAGAAAAAACTGCAATTACAGCAGAGAGAGATCTACATTTGACCCCAGGGAAATAGTTACAGAATCAAATAAATAAATAATTGAGAACAGGACAGAATTCGCTCCTTTGTATGTATTTTCTATATTGTTACAATGGTTGTCAATATGATCACTGGTAAATTAAATATTATATATATGTCTATGTCCATATATACACATTCATACACATCCAATTGATTGTTATTACATTAATATTGGAAAATAGAAATAATTTAAAAATTGACTCTTACATTAAAAACCTGCACATTACAGCAATATTATATATTTAAAATAGTGTTTTAGATCAACTTCATTTTTATTTGTGATGCCTTCGACCACTGAGGGATTATACTTTAAAATTTTTTTAAATTTTTTATTTTATATTAGTTTCAGATACACGGTACATTGGTTAGACATTTAGATAGTTTATGAAGTGATCCCCGTGATTACTCTAGCACCCATCTGGCTCTACACACAGCCATTATAATAATATTGACTGTATTCCTTATGCTGTATTCTGTGTCCCCTTGACTATTGTGTAATTACCAATCTGTATTTCTTCATCCCTTCACCTTTTTCACCCACCCCTGCACCTCCCTCCCCTCCTGCAGTCACCATATTGTCCTCTGTATCTATGAGTCTGTTTTCATTTAGTTTCTTTTGTTCTCTAGATTCTGCATATGAAATCATATGGTGTTTATCTTCCTCTGACTTATTTCACTCAGCATAATACCCTCTAGGTCCATCCATGCCATCGCAAATGGTAGAATTCATTTTTTTTATGGCTGAGTAATATTCCACTGTACTTATGAACCATAACTTCTTTATTCACTCATCTATCAGTGGGCATTTAGGATGCTTCCATATCTTGGCTATGGTGAATAGCACTGCCATGAACATAGGTGCATAGATCTTTACGAATTATTGTTTAGGTTTTCTTTGGATAAATACCGAAGGCGCAATTGCTGGGTCAAAAGGTGTATTATTTTTAATTTTTTTGAGGAGCCACCAGACTGTTTTCTACAATGGCTGTACCATTTTGCAATCCCACCAACAGTGTATGAGGGTTCCCTTATCTCCACATCCTTGCCAACACTTGTTGTTTTTTGATTTATTGATGATAGTCATTCTGACAGGTGCGAGGTGATAGTTCATTGTGGTTTTAATTTGCATTTTTCTGATGATTAGTGATCTTGAGCATCTTTTCATGTCTTTTGGCTATCTGTATTTCTTCTGTGGAGAAATACCTATTCAGGTTTTCTGCCAATTTTTTAATTGGATTGTTTGTTTTCTTTGTTGTTGTTGAGTTATATGAGTTCTTTATGAATTTTGGATATCAGCCCCTTATCAGATGTATCATAGGCAGGATTGTGCTTTTTTTTTTTTATTAAACAATTAAGCCTCATACTATCACTTAATGTACCCTAGGAAACAGAAATCTTATTGGTAGATAAAAACCACAAAACCAACCCACCCCTAGAGCCTGTTCGATTCTTTTTGTAGATTTTTTTTTTTTTTTTTTTGGCTCTGGGTGACCTTGGACTAAGACAAAAATTGTCCCAAAGTCCTGAAGCAAATGCTGAACCTCAAGACCCACTGCTCTTTGGTCCTAGAACCTCACCTTAGTCCTAGTCAGCCCAGCTTTGCAGATGACCTATTCCAAGGTTAAACTTCCAGCTTCTGTGAAGCAGCAAACTTTCTTGATCTTCTTTTCAGCATGGTGAGGGTAAAAACACCTGCATTCTTTATTTTGTCTTTTCTGAAGTTCAACTTGCTACCAAGCTAGATACCCTCCAAACCCCACCATCACACACACACATCACTTCATTTGGAGTAATATCAGGCATAGCATTTTACAGTAGAAAGTGTCAACAATGTTTACAATCACTAAATGGAAAATATATGGATAGGATGAGCAAAATATCTTTTAATAGTTCCAGATAATGAAATTTGTGGTTTCTTCCCAAATTTTTTTCTTTCCAGTGATAAAAGTTAGGCATTTAAAATGTTAAATGAATTCAATTCCAATCAAATATGCTGAGATTTTATCGGTTTATTTAAAAATTTTATTGGTTTACTTTTTAATTTACTTCTCATCTTTAGCAATTTACGTTTGGTAATTTATTTAGCATTTATAAATAATACAGGAATATTATTGCCCTTGTTGGCAGGGCTCCATCAGGTGTCAAGTATACTTATATTTTTATCATATCACAGGAAACTATTAGAAGACAGAAGAGTTTTTGGTAGACTGAACAAATTCATATGCTTGTGTAGTGTTTTTCAAGGTAGAGTTCATGGGCCTTAAAATCCCAGACATTCTTAGAGTATAAGGTTTTGTGTACACTTTCATGATCTTAGGTTTTTGTTTTTAATGTGTGTGTATGTGTGTGTGTGTGTGTGTGTGTGTATTTGAGATATGTGTGTTTGTGTATAATCACATACACACACATGTATGTTTTTTTCTGGGTCATGAGGATAACCATCTTGTAACCAATCACGGACACTCAGTTTCAGTCTCGGTGCTCAGGCTTGGATTTGTGATTATGCACAATGGCATCAAGCAATACCACTAATCATTAAGAGGGACATCAAGCAATACCACTAATCATTAAGAGAGAAAAAATTCTGGGAGAAGGAGGTACCTATTTGTAATGCTTTTTTGCTACTTGAAATCATACTCTTGTAAATTTTCAAATAAAATTCGAATGATGTTTAGTGCTTTCTAAACATCACTGAAACTTTTCCAATTTAAAATATGTGCAGGTTTATTATAAATGTTAAAAGAATTCCATAACAAGTAGTTGACATTCTTTAAAACTTCAGGGCTTACAATTTTATAGTGTCTGTATGATAATCATTCCTATGCAAATTATATTTCATATGCATAGCAGATGTGGTTAATGAGCATTTCTAGTACCTTAATCAGAAATTTCACTGAAGAAAGGCTAACAAGCAGTGTATTACTAATATTAGAAGGGTTCAATGTATGAACAAATTACAGGATCTTAATCTTTTCTTCAAAATCTTGGGGACCATTTAGAAAGAATATAATGCATATGTCACATGTTAATTAATAACCAAGAGAAATCTGGGATAGCACCTTATAAGCAAACATATTAAAAATTTGGCACAAAACATATGGATATCGCACTTAGTGGAAAAACAAAGTGATAAAGAACGCTCAACATCAAATTTTACAAAGAAGTTGTAAAAGTAATTTTGATTTTCAGTGCTTTTTTTTTAACTTTAGAATTTTAGATGAGAGACCATAAATCAGCAAAAAGATCCATCCAGCCCAGGTGATCCTCATATCAGAATAGAGTTACACCCACTGCAGAGTGAACTGTCATGTGGGTGCTTGTTGGAGTAACTGAGAACAGAGAGAGAGAGGGTTTCTCTGGGTGTAAAAGAGTAGAAACTATGCTTTTCAAAATTTAGCTAAGTGTTTACTCATTTAGCAGAATTTGGCCCAAGATTCTCAAGTTTGAATGAGAGAGACTGTATCATCCGCAACTACCTCTAATCACTGGAAGCTACTAATATTCAGCAAAAAGAGCCATCAAATGGTGGACAACCACATGGGTATAGGTCAGTAGGCCCTTCTTCAAACCTGTTAAAGTGGAGATGAGCATGGATTTTTTCATCATATCAACTTGAATTTTACATTAAGTCGTATAATGACTATAAGTAACCACATCGATTCAGATTTTGTTGGTAGTTTTTAGAGCTGTGGATTTCAGAATTATGGATAAAGAATGATGGGTATGTATAGATTCTACCCCTTGTCAGTTACATGATTTTGAGAGAGTTACTTCTTGGTGCCTCAGGATAGTAATTTTAAATTGAAGAATGTTTATCAAGAGGATTAAACTAGCTGACATCTACCACAACACAATTAATTTTATAAGAATTCCAAAGATGCAGGTTCCTTGACTACTAGCCAGAACAATCAAATTTGATTTAATTGTGTATATTCCAGTCAAGATGGGATATCTGGAGGAGAAAAGCTAAATCAGCTTTCAGCCACCCACCCCATGGGGGTGCCAGCATCTAGACTGTAGGTGGAGATGGGGAGGTTTCTATTCATCTTTCCATAATCCCTATATCTGGGTCATGTCCTGTAAGAAGCAACTCAGTTCCTGGGCTTTCCAGTCTCAATAAATAATGCATTATAAACACTAGGTAATAAAATAACTTGGAAAAACACATATATTTAAATACCTGCACCATAAGACAAAAATCTACACCATAAGAAAAAGAAAAAGCATGTTCTGAAAACATGCAAATTCTTTCAGGAGAACATTGACATCTGAATTATCAATAAGGAAATTTAGTCCAGTAGTTTCTTAGACGACTCTCCACAGTCTTATTTCTCAAAATGCAATACAAGTCAGGAGTTGTAGAGTATAAAATTCGATAAATTTGGTGAGTAAAGGAGTTTGGAAGAAGAAAGGAAGACAACGTGGTCACAAAATGCTGAATTCTGCAAGAATTGCAATTTCTTCTGCTTCTGAGTGTCCCCATGGCCGGCCAGGCGTCATAGGATGACTGGACAGTTCAATTGCTTGTTTCCCTTTCTCAGAGAGGTGGAGTGGGTTGGGGAGTGGGACTTCCCATGCTTGAAAGGGGCAGGAGAGAAGTGACAGTTTGGAATATGCCTGCTAGGCCATGTCTATGAATCAAAACACAGAATGGAGAAGAGAGTTGCAAGTGTGCTTAAAAACTATTCCTGGTGGGGAGTCGAATTACACCTAAGGAACACTAGCAACCACATCCTAGTGTTCATTATTTTCAATGGTAAAGGCTTTGGTTTTCATCCAAGAAACCCTTAGCTAGGGGTAGCTCAGAATCTGAGGATCTCAATCTCCACCCAACAAGGGTGGATTTCTCTACTACTATGTGATCTACTTTCCCTAAAATAAGCAAGCAGAGATAAACCCAACCCAGCCCAATTGCACTACTGAGCTTGTAGAATGATAAGAGATTAGCTAAAACAGACATTTTCTGAACAATCAAAGTGAATGTGGGGAATGTTTAGAGTTCCAAGAGGTAATAAACTGCCACAGGTGCTGACAGGACGAGTCACAAAAAGACTAAGGGAGGTTACTAGGACTAAGAGATGGCAGGACTCTGGAGATCATCTAAAGCCATGGAAGTATGGTAGATGCCACATGCAGGACCGGGAGAAGGGGGCATGGTGGGTGGAGGCCACAGTCCCGACGTTCCTCGAGGAAAGGGCCCCCATCAGAGGCACTGGCCTACCCCACTGTAGAGAGACGATAAGAGTAGGCGAGGGTGAGAGCAGCTGGGCTGGGAAGGAAATCTGCAGAACGTAGGTGCACTGCACTGTGACTCAGAAAGGCAGCCAGGCCGAGAAGGAGATCAGTCACTGAGAGCAGCAGTGAATGCAGGGGGCCTTTTTTGCTTTCTCTAATGATTTGTTCTAAAGACGCCCAGATAGGGACAGTCCTATATAAAGATATTGACTTATCCCCGATGGATGTCCCTTGATTTGGCCTGGGTACACTTTAAGCGTTTTAGTCTCCTTCTCTGGCTGGTTTTGTTCTCCACAGTTCGAATGTGTGAATGGACTTACCTCAGTTTGGCTCAAATATCCAGGGAGAAGAGCCCAGTTCTCTTTGTGCTCTTAGGAGAACTCTTGGCCAGAGCTTATGAAATTAGGCTTTTAAATACATTCTAATTTTTATATAATAAAAGTGTAAGACTTTGATTATATTTATGAAAGGAAAACCAATTTGATCGTCATTGAGCAATTCAGTAAAATAATTCCTGCATTGAAGTAGGGGAGGTTGGGGTTCTGGGCTCACATGGGGATTGGCCACTTAGAGCATGAAAAAAATGCTTAAATTCTCCCTATCATTTTTATGGACAGATCATATTTTACTTTTAACAGTACACCAAACATCTTTTCCTGCTTTGGAAAGATCTTTAATGATTTAGAGAAGGAGATTAATATAATCTACAACTTAAACTAAGACTTTAGAGCAATTAAGCTTCAGGCAGTAAAAATTCAAACGTGTTTTTTAAATAAATAGGTAATTAGCACAAGAAATAATTCCAGTGAACATGCAGGTCTTAACATACTTAAGTATTTTAATTATTTATTTTTCTGATAGATTTAAGATTTTTTCTTTCAGCATGACTGGCTTATGATAGAAATAAATAAATTGGGTGACCTCCAACACATATTTTTCTAATATGAACAATTTAAATATTGTGCTTTGTACTATGTCCTTAAACATAGTGATATATATTCAAATTTCAAATTCTCAGTGGCTCTCCTGACCAAAAATTTAATGTGCTGTATCTATTTTCTTTTAAAAACAATTTGTATATATTGCTAGAGACCCAAGTTTTGAATCTAAATGTTTCAGTCAGTTTCCATGTAGTCTCTGCTACAATGTTCATCATACAATACACACAACCTGGAGCTCAGGCCTGGAAGTTTGATGAACTGTATGGACAAACTTTGTTGGAGAATTCCCTGGCAACAGGGTCTCAGGCATCTTCTAGCCAATGGTCCTACAAAAAAGATAAGCCATTTCAGCCAAACATGTCTTTATTCAGCATTGGAGTGTATCCAAAGGAAATACAAAAGACTTCTGACATCAGAAAACACCTGTTGACTTTGGAGCATCCATATCAATAACAGCGAAACACACAGCAGATGTGAGCCTGTTCAGTGAGGGTAAAAGAATGTGAAGTATGAAAAAAATCAAGAGGAAATGGGGATAGAAACTTCCAAATCCTTCTACCTCTTTGTAAACATGCTATTAATTAGGTTATTTTTTAAATTTGGCCTCAAAAACAATTCTAGGATGATATTTCCAGTTTTCCATTCCCTTAAACAAAAATCTGGTTATAGATATTTAGAAAGATCAATAGTTATATGATCTCAATCCTCCAGTTTGGACTAAAATATTCATAGTAACCATCAATAACGAATAATGTTATGAGGAAATAAAGCTAGTGTTCAAAATATTTAGCAATATTTATCTAAATATTTTTATATATTATTTGAAAAAAGAAGTGTTGAGGTGAACGTTATTAGGGCTCTTCATCTGAATTCACTAGAATCAGGAGAAATATACAAGAAAACTAGGGGAAAAAACTCAAATTTCTAACCTTGTTAGATGAAAATAAAATTAGTGTGTTGGTTTTCAGAGACTTCTTTTGTCGCTTGTCTCTGAGGGTCTGGCACAGGCTTCTTTTCCTCTCACTCTACCCAACCTCCCTGTTCTATCTCATCTACTCCCACGAATTACTCTCATGAGTGCCAAGAACTCCCAAAACAATCCTAGACTCTATCTCAAGCCTTAGACATTTTTTTCAACAGCATGCTAAACACTTACAATTTAATATTTCAAAATCAGAACTAATGCACTCAAAAAAGTCCTAGACCTAATAAATGAGTTCAGTAAGATTGCAGGATAAAAGGTCAATTTTTTAAAACTCAGTTTTATTTTTATATAATAGTAATGAATAATCTTGAAAGGAAATTAAGAAAACTATTTCATTTACAATGCCATCAATAATAATAAGATGCTTTGGAATAAACTTAAAAACTATAAAACATAGATTTAAAGACAATATTAAGATGGCAATACTCTCCAAATTGATCTATAGATTCAATACAATCCTTCTCAAAATCCAATTAATTTATTTGCACAAATTTACCAGCTGATTCTAAAATGCATATCGAAATTCAAAGGATCCAGACAGCCAAAGCAGTTTTGGAAAAGGTGAACAAAGTTGAAGGATTCGACTTCTCAACTTCAAATCTTTCTAAAAAGCTCACCTTGCTTCTATAAACTTCTAAAAAGCTTACTGTAGCTAAAAAGCTACAGTAAAACTAAGAGTCCAGAAATGAACCTGTGTACTCTATGGTCAATTGATTTTGTACAAGGATTCTAAGACAATTCACTAGGGAAAAGGATACTTTTTTCCAACAAGTGATGGGGAATATCCACCTGCCAAAGAACGAGGTTGAATCTCTTCTTCACACCATATATAAAAATTTAATTAACTTTAAATGGATCAAAAACCTAAACCTTGGGAATGTATATACTTTAAGTTAAAAGTAATCTAAATATTAGACAGTAGCCAATGTATGCTTTTAAAATTTCCTTGGATAATTCATAAAGTAATTCAAATACTGACAAATGATAGTTTGCAGTATATTACAGTGACAATTTTGTATATTTTAGAAAAATGTAAATAAAATCTTGTTAACTTTTCTCCCTCTTACTGTAATTAGCAGCTCTTAGTGTTTTGTTGTTGCTGAAATCTATGTTTAGAATAAAATTTTGTTCTCTATCTTAAAATAAAATGAGCACATGAACAGACTTTTCTTCAAAGATATACAAATCCCCAAAAGCACATGAAAATATTGTCAAAAACATTATTCATTAGGAAGATGCAAATCAAAACCACAATGAGATACCAGTTCACAACTACGAGGATGGCTATAACCCAAACAACAAATGATACCAAGTGTTGAAGAGGATGTGGAGAAATTGGAAACTTCATGCATTAATGGATGCAATGTAAAATGATACAGTCACTTTGAAAACAGTCTGGCAGTTCCTCAAAACATAGAGTTACCACGTGTTTAGTAGCATTATTCACAGTAGCCCAAAGGTGGAAACAACTGTGTCTACCAGCTAATGAATGGTTAAAGAAATTATGGGTCTACGGCCATGCCACCCTGAACAAGCCCGATCCTGTCTGATCTCAGAAGCTAAGCAGGGTAGAACCTGGTTATACTTGGATGGGAGACCACCTAGTAAGACTGGGTGCTATAGGCATAAAAATTAAAAATAAAAAAATAAAATAAAATAATAAAAATAAAAATAGAAATTATAATATATTCATACAGTGGAATATTATTCAGCTACAAAAAGGCTTGAATGCCACAACATGGATGAACTTTGAAAATATGCTAAGTGAAAGAAGTCGGATACAAAAGACCATATATTATGCAAATCTATTTACATGAAATGTCCAAAATAAGCAAATTTATGGAGATGGAAAGTAGATTCGTCATTGCCAGAGGCCTGGGGGAGGGATGAGGCAATGGAAAGTGACTGCTAATGAAACTAGGGTTTTTTGGTAAAATGAAATGTTCTGGAATTAAACAATGATGGTTGTTGGAAAACCTTGTGAAAATATTAAGTGCTACTGAATTATATATTTTACAAGAGTGAATATTATGGTATATGAATTATATCTTAATTTTTAGAAGTTCAAAAAAGAAAAAGAAAATAAACAACTTCTCTAACTCTAAAATTCTTCTTTCTTGTGTGTTTCCCTGTCTCAAGAAACCTTGAGTCATGTGGATTTCTCTCTTCTCTTCACCCCACATTCTCTCAATTTTGGCCTTTATATCTTTTGAATACACTGAACCTATTACTTCCTCTTCATCCCCACTCATTCTATTGTTTGTGACACCATCATTTCTTGCCTAATGACTATAACTGGTCTCCATACTGCCACTCTTGCCCTTACCTGGTTCATTCTCTATGATCTAGGCAAGGGGAATTAACTTTCTAATACACAGGATCACATTTAAATTAAACTAAGATAATTTTTCTTTTATCTCTTTTTCAGGCTTTAATTTTAATTTTAATTTTGCATATGATTCTGGAGATACAACAATGAAAAGACATGATCCAGCCTTTGGGAGCTTGTAGTGTAGAAGGAGCTTCCAGAAAGTATACAGTCAATCCGGATGTCACATGGTAAGTGCTGTAAGAGGGTCACGTTCAGGGAGCCTGGGGAATCAGGAGAGGGCCCTCAGGAGTGGTAAAGGCTTAGCTGATTCTTGGAGAATGAATAAACACTATTCAAGCAAAGAAAAAGAAATAAAATTCCAAAAAAGGAGATATCTTGTGCAAATGTCTGAAGTAAGAGAAAGCATGGACCTTAAGGAGTCTTCAATAAATAAGGAGAAATCTATTACTAAGGGTCTTTATGGCCGTCTGTGGTAGTCAAGTCTCTTTTGTTAAAAAAATATATATATCAACTCAGATGGATTTAAACAAAAAAGGGCCTGCATAACTGAAAAGAGTGGGGTTAAGTTTGTTTGAGCAAGCCTGAATCCAAGTACTCTGATATGTCTGAAGTCTCTGTGACTCAGTCTCTGCTCTGATGGCCCACCTCTGCTGGCAGGTTTAGAGTTCATGTCTAGATGGCCACCAGTGGTTCCAGGTTCACATTCCACAGGATGCAAACCCAACAGAAAGAACGCTTCCTGGTCAATACATCCAAAGATTGATTTTCCACTGGGCTGGTAGAGACAAATGGACAAGCCTAAATTCAGACCACTGCCAGAGGGCCCCTATTCCCTTGCATCTCAGCTCTGGAGCTGGCTTAGCAGGAAGTGGAGAGGAAGGGCTGGGTATCAAAGCAAAGAAAGGGAGGGTGAAGGGGGTTCCCCAAGGGAAGTCAGGCACTGTGACCAGAGGTAAGAGGAACAGATGATGGGCAAGGTGAAAGAGCAGTGGCCATGAAACCATACTAAGGCTGCTAGGTTCTTTCCAATGGGCAATGGGACCACCAAACTATATGCAAGAAAGGATTCCTGATGAAGAAAACGATGGAAGGCAGCAGCATTGAGGACAAAGACACTGACTTGGAAGCAATATGTTCTAACATATTGTTGCTGAAATTAAGATAATGTCACTACAAATAAAGAATGGTTGATAATAAAGAACTTATACAACTCAACAACAAAATAACAAACAATCCAACTAAATAATGGGCAGAAGACCTGAACAGATACTTCTCCAAAGAGAAAATACAGATGGCTAACAGACATATGAAAAGATGCTCAAGGTTGCTAATCATCAGAGAAATGCAAATTAAAACCACAATGAGCTATCACCTCACACATGTCAGAATGACTATCATCAATAAATCAAAAAACAGCAAGTGTTGGCAAGTATGTGGAGAAAAGAGAACCCTCATACATTGTCGGTGGGATTGCAAATTGGTACAGCCACTATGGAAAACAGTATGGAGTTCCTCAAAAAATTAAAAATGGATATACCTTTTGACCCATCAATTGTACTGCTGGATATTTATCCAAAGAAAACCCAAACAATCATTCATAAAGATCTATGCAGTCCAATATTCATGGCAGCATAATTTACAATAGCCAAGATATGGAAGCAACCTAAATGCCCATCAACAGATGATTGGTTAAAGAAATTATGGTTCATATACACAATGGAATATTACTCAGTCATTAAAAGAAATGAAAGCCTACCATTTGCAATGACATGGATGGACCTAGAGGTTATCATACTGAGTGAAATAAGTCAGACAGAGAAAGTAAATACCATATGATTTCACTTATATGCAGTATCTAAGGAACAAAAAGAACAAACTAATCAAAACAGACTCACAAATATAGTGGACAATTTGGTGATAGACAGAGGGGAGGGAGATTGGGAGGCTGGGAGAATGGGGTGAAGGGTTAAAGTAGTACGAATTAGTAGTTGATAGCTGGGCACAGGGAGCATGGCAGAGGGAATGCAGTTAGCATTAATATGATGGCTAAGTGGACGGCCAGAGAAGGGAGAGAGAAACTGGGGGATCGTTTTATGAACATTATAGATGTCTCACCAATGTACTGTATACTTGAAACTAATGTAAATAAATCAATTTACAAAAAATAAAAGAATAAATACAAACAAAATACTAACTCAAAAAAAAAAAAGAAGAATGCTTGATAGCTCAGGTTAGAGCATTTCTAAGCAAGGAGATGGAATGGCAAAGAAGACCTATTTCTGCTTCTGAAAGAGCTTATAAGTCACAGGGCAAGGGATGATAGGGAGTGACAGTGCTAAAGTACGGATACACACAGGGGACCTCCTACCCTGCCCTAGAGTTACATCAGGAACCAGGAAAGCTTTCCTCATGCTGAAACCTTGAGGATTAGTCAGAGGCAAAATGCTTTAGGAGATGATGAGACAGAATAAATTAACTTGCTGAGTCATAGTGCTATCTAGAAATCTTCATTTTTCCTATTAAATTGGTCTATATATAAAAGTAAGTCTAACTGGCAGCTGGCCTCTGTCATAGGTGGTAGGAAACAGTCCTAGCCCTGTAGTTCTGTGCGTTTACCAGGCCACCGAGTGGATTGTGGCTAGGAATGTAGTTTGTGGAAGTGATATCTGAAAGTTCGGGCTTCATGAATGCCATGTTCTTACTAATTCCACATAAAGATCCAGAAAGCACTCTGACATCTCCCTTCGGGAACATCCCTGGATGAACGAGCTCCTGTGACCAAAGACCCTGACCTGTGAGCTACTACTACTGAATCTTGCTTAAAGTAAACTCTGCTTTCTCCTTTCAGATTTCCACATAAAGATTAAGAAAGGACATCAAAGTGAATCCGAACTCTGGTCACTGGTTGGCAATAGAGAAGAGAGACAAGGCTGTGTCAGGCCTCTGGGGAGACACGTAGGAAGGAGCATTGGGAGGGTGTTACAAAAAGTGAAGAACACCAAGTGGTCGATTTGACCCCAGGGCTCCATACTAATCGTTGTCGTTTTCAGTCTCCAAGAAGGTGCCAGCTGGGGATGTCTGAGGCACTCCGTAACACAACCTAAGGAAAAAGAAAAAAAGAAAAACAATCTTTACTTCAGGACTGAGGACTGTCAGGAAAACCGGAGAAGTACTGAATGTCACTGTGAGGAAATGCAAAACAGGAGGCAACATGTTTGTGTTGGGCAGATGGGAAATGGCTTTCTGTATTTCCATAGGTGATTATAACATCGTTAAGGAAATGTGAGAAAGCCATTAGCATTGCATGCATGCCTGCCAATTCGTCTGTTTTTAGATACCATTCAAATCGATTAAACCATAGTTGCACGTATAATTTTTCAAAGTATACATAAATGACATTTTAGTTTTGCTAATTCACTATTAATTTAAATACATGAAGACTCTTAGACTCTAATTTATTTCTAAATTACCTCTAAAATTAAGACGGAAATAATAAGTACATGTAATATTGACATTTCAGAAAAAAGTTCTATTATTACTAGTATTGTAATTCTCCAAATCTAAACCCTTATAATAATCAGTATAGTTTGTCAATATTTATTTGAATAGTCAACTGTATGGAGGATGTGTATTGACTTGTAAGCCTAGGATGCTAGAAAAATAAGGAAGCACAGCACTTCCTTTCTTCGGCAAGATCTGTATAACTGCTATCTGTGGGGAACTCTTGGCTGCTAAGCAAATCGCTCTGTTCTATGTATAGCTTTGTTGACTTACGTGGTTCTCCAAAAGGCACACACCCAGGGTTTTGTTTCACATGAAAACTGTTAACAGACAAACTGTCTAATAAACCTGAAATGTTGTCATAGAGGATGGAGAGAAAGAGAAGATCTTTGGGTGATTTAAGCAGTTTTTCTTCTTGACCTCCTTGGGGTCCTTCTGTCTCAAACTGAATTGAAGGTTGGAATCTCCTTGTCAGGTTCAACTAACAAATGTGTGGAATACTGATTGGAATAAGGTAACTCCTACCGCTAGCTTTTTAGAAAGCAGTGATGTCTTACCTTTGAGACAATCTCTGAGTTAGATAAATTGGCTCCTTTACAGGCCTAAAAAGATGATGGGTTTTATTCCTAAATGGATCTCTTAGGTTCACACTGAACTGCAACTTTTAAGCAGCACAAGAGTTACCTAGCTGAGATCTTAAATGTGTGCAGCCCCACTGGGGAAGAGTTGAAAAGACCACATGTCTTTGCAGATGAGTGGCTATACATAACACCTTCAGGTGCTGCCCAATTGTTCTAAGCTCCTCTAAATAAAAAGAAGCTCCATCGAATACTTTCTGTAACAGCTAACACATGCAGTGCTCAGCGTTAAGCACTTTAGTGCTTTGGTTCACTTAATCCTCATAGAAACTCCAAAACAGGCCAGAGAGACCCAGCACTGGCCTCAGGTCACGCAGAGTTAGTATGCGCCAGAGGAGGAGGGGCCCCGGCAGTGCGAGGCCAGCCTTTGCTCTTAACTGCTAAGCTAAACTGCTTCTGTGTTATACTATCCTACTCTGTGCCTAACTACCTTCTCCCTCTCTCTCAACATTCATAAAAATATACAAAAGATTGCTGAATAGCCTGTTCTAACGTGCGGAGCCAACTCCAATTCTCTTAAACTGGATTGTCTCATGGATCTGAAGATATGTCCTGGACTTTGACGAATGCCGCAGGTGCAGTCTTTTCCACGCGCAGAGAAGCGGGCGATGTGATGTGACAGAGCAGCGCGCTTGAGCTGGAAACCCTGAAGCCCAGTTGCAGCTCTTCCCCAGCCCAGCTGGGTGATCACCGGTACGTCACTGCCCGTCTCTGGCCCTCAATTTTCCGATGTATCAGATGAAGTTCTCTCCACTTCCTTTATGTTCAAATACTCTATAATCTCATGTTACAAGGTTTGAGAGATTTCACAGAATATTAAAGAAGAAGGTTAACCTAGACACTAAATTCTACGGAAGTGTTATGTTTCTGCCCCCATTTTCTATCCACAAATACGTTTCCCCCACGATGGACACTCATTGGGCAAAACTGATGAAATCTTATTTGAGTGACAGAACCTGAGAACTCCTTGTTTCTAGATGCTTAGTTAACAGTTTGATATTTGAAGAAGACTAAAATAAATGGGGACTAATAATTCTGATGTGAAGATATATATACACAGATTTTCTTTTATAGGCCTGAATAATAGGTGGAAGAGTACTTTAAAATGAAGATTATTATAATAATGTCTTTGCAAAATATTTAGTTTCTTATATATTCTACTCACTTTAAAATAATTAGATGTGGTGTTATCTTTCAAAACCGGGCAAGTATCGCAAGTGGGTTTACCAGAAAATATTTTACTTTTAAAATGTTATCGCATAATACTTTTAACTTTGGGATCCATTTCATTTACTATGTAGCTTATTACTAAACAAATAAAAAGTTCCAATTCTGGAGAAAGCTTTCATTAAAAAAAATGAGAGATTTGTAAGCTCTGTTTTGTTCTGTGCAATTTTAAAATTATGAATAAATTTATAGCTCTGTTGCTCTTTAATCAAAGCAATTACCAACTGTACCCTTGATCTCTTAAATGTTTTTTAAACAAGAGTTAGTTTTGATTTTTGACATCAAAAAGTTTTAAAATTTGACATAGGATCTCATTAAAATCCTATATAAACACAATAGATGGAAGAAATTGAATATAACAGTTGGAGTTCCATAGATATTTCATTAATATCTTAAACCAAACTCACAGTTATTGAAATTAGTTCATCAAATGATTGGATGTCAGCTGGTTTTGTTCCTCCTATGGTACATATATCCAGAAAAGACAGTTCCTATTCTAATGTGGGGACTCTGGCCTTTTGACCCAGAAGCGCCTTTCAGAGAAAACCTACATGGATCTGAGAGTGAGGGTGGACACACACTTTGGAGACAATATAAAGAAGCCGGCATGAGCTCGAGCTCTGAAAAGAATTGTGAAGCTGCATCCTGTCAGGGTTTCCTCTCATTCCTGTATTTCTTGTTCCCCGCAGCTCCTTATTGGCAGCAAATGGACTATTCTTTGGTACTGTTTCTGTACATTCTTTCCCACAATGCTTTCTCTTTTTATTTTTCTATCTCCCTCATTCCCCTTTTAGTACCTTTTCTCTCCAAGTTACTCACC
>NW_006443225.1:1862451-1876184 GCF_000325575.1 Pteropus alecto | reverse complement strand
TTCATCTCAGCATCTTTTTTCCTCTGTAAAATCTTTTCCCCATTGCTAATCTATGAGAAGAGGCAAATGATGAAACTGTGGGAGCAGTCCTTGATTCCTCAGAGAGAGAGAAACTTTATTTCATCGTATTACCAGATTTATTTATTTTTTGTGCCTATTTTTATTCATGATGAAGCAATTCAATAGTACAACTTGATTTAACTGTAACGAGAAATTACTTTCTCTGCTTTGGTTTAGGACAGCAATGTCAGAAGCTTAAGGGTGGTTGAATAAAAAACAAGGGACAAAGGAGCGCTGTTCTGACGTCCTCCCACCCAACCCATTCAGTTATACACCTCTTAGTGAGCTTGGACGGCTGCGAGGTGCAGAGGAGACACGGCCCCACACTCACAGTCTGGTGGGAAAAGAGACATGTAAACAAATTTCTAATACAGTAAGTTGTGATAAGGGCTGATTCAAATGGATTTCTGAATTTCCAAAATAAAGTAAGCAAGTGTTCCTTAGGCTGAGAGAGAGAGATCTCAGAGAGGGCATGACTTTTAAGAAGAGACCTGGAAAACACAACAGAGAGGAATAGACCCACAGGGTAGGTTCTGCTAACAGAGAGGATACGGACACTCCAGGCAGAGAGAACCACCTGAGCAAGGGCGCGATTGCACCACAAAGCATGCCTAAGAAATGAGGTATAAATTGAGGGTGGCAGGAGACACAGCTGGAAAGTTCAATAGGACCAAATAACGAAGGACTTGCATGTGCTATAGCCTTGTTAAGAAGCAATAAATTATCCCGTAGGTGAGGAGGAAACATAGAAGAATTTTAAAAAACGAAAGTGACAGTGGACGCATGTGCATGTTTGAGAGATAACTCTAAAAGATGAGACCAGCTGATCAATAAGATAATTGCAGTAGTTCAGGAAAATGATGATGCGAGCATAAATAAGGGAGAAAAAACAAGGAATAGATATGAGAACTGTTTTGGACCTAGAGTTGCTTTTGGGATCTACTGCATATGAAGGACTTAGAAAGAGAAGGACTCAAAGATAACTTTACAAGTTTTTTAAAATTTCTACTTTGAGTTTTCTTTTTTATTGTTTCCAAATAAGTGGATAATAATAGTATTAATCCAAATAAAAGAGTGAGTTTGGGAAACAGAAGTTCATGAGTTTTGGTTGGATCCATTCGCTTTGAGATGCTCATGGGACATTAATATACATTTGGAAATCAGGCCATCAAGCCCAGGAAGGCAAAATGGATTTGGAAATCATTGGTATATTGGCAGCAACTGAAGCCAAAGATTTGAACGAGACATCCCAGGAAAATACATAGAGCAGTCAGAGAAATAATCTAGATTGAAACTTTGAGAATAAACAATCTGTAAGGGCAAAAAGCAAACAAAGGTGAGTGGAAAGGCAGAAAAGTAAGAAGAGTCCGTGAAAGGGGTGGTGTCACAAACATCAAAGACAGGAAGATTTTTAAGAAGGTAGAGGAAAACAATGTTAGAGGCTTAAGGGTGGTCACATAAGATAAGGAATGAGAATTGAATTGGATTTTGAAATTTAGAATTGATAGGTAATCTTGCCATGAAGAGTTTCAGAAAAGTCGTGGAAGAAGAAAGCAACATCCCAGGGCGCTGAGAGATGTGTGGGACCTGAGGACGTCAGGATGAGGGCATCCCTGCTTCTCCATGGTTTTGCTTTCCACGATTTCAGTTATTCATGGTCAAGTTCGGTTCTAAAATATTAAATGGAAAATTTCAGAAATAATCAATTCATATGTTTTAAATTGTGTACGGTTCTGAGTAGCATGATGAATCTCTCTTCATCCCCTTCGTCCCACTTGGGACATGAATCATTCCTTTGTCCAGTGTCTCCAAGCTGTAGATTCTCCTCTCCCGTTAGTCACTTAGCCTTCTCCATTATCAGATCAACTGTCGCAGCATCACAGCGCTTGGGTTTAAGTCGCCCTTATTTTACTTAACAATGGCCTTATAGCCCAATAGTGATGCTGGCAACTCAGATATTTCAAAAGAAGCCATGAAGTGCTTTTTCTAAAGTGAAAATGTGAACGTTCTTGACTTTATAAAGAAAAAAAATTGTATGCTAAAGATGTTAAGATCTACAGTAAGAATGAATCTTCTATATGCGAAATTGTGAAGAAGAAAAAAGAAATTCATGCTAGTTTTGTTCTTGCATTTCAAATTGCAAAAGTTATGGTCACCATGTGTAATAAGAGCTTAGTTACGATGGAAAAGGCATTAAATTTGTGAGAGGACGACATGAGAGAAAACGTGTTCCAAATAATGGTAGCATTGAGCATACATGAAGACTTCAGCAAGGGATCCCTGAAAAGTGTGACTATGTTCACATAACTTTTATTACAGCATACTGTTATAATTGTTCTTCCTTATTATTGTTCTTGTTAATCTCTCACTGTGCCTTATTTATCAATTAAACTTTATCGCATGTATGTGTGTGTAAGAAAAATCATAGTATACATAAGCTTCAATACTATCCACAGTTTCAGACATCCACTGGGAGTCTTGTAACACATAAGGGGGGGACTACTGTAATGGGTATATAGACCAGCATTTCTCAAAACGTATGGTCTTGAGAACACTTTACACTCTATAATTATTGAGAACTCCAAGAAGCTTTCGTTTTTGTGGGTTATACCTATCATTAGTAACCATATTAGAAATTAAAACTGAGAACTTTTCAAAAATAGTCATTAATGAATTAAAAAATAATAAATCTATTATAGGCAACATAAATGACATGTGGATTTTTTGTGAAAAATAATTGCATTTTCTAAAACATAGGATTTTCTTTTGGAGTTAATGAAAATGTTCTAAAATGGATTCTGGTAATGAACACAAGTCTGTGAATGTACTGAAGACCATGGAATTGTACACTTTAAATGGGTGAATTGTGTGGTATATGAATTATATTTCAATAAAATGGCTAAAAACCAAAATAGCAAGTACAGTATGCTTACTATATATTTATGTGATGATTGAAGTACCAAACTATAAATGCTTGTTGAATAATTTTAGTAAAACTAATTACTTAATCTCACTCTCTTCTCAAACACATACAAAAAAAAAATACAAATAAAAAACTGAGGCTATGCTCCTTGCAGTTAAGTGAGAAGAGATTTTCTACTTTTACTTATGGAAATAAAATGAGGGTATAAGATTCTATTACCCCTTTCCTTCTCTTTAAAAAGAAAGTTCATTAAAGTATGATTTATATATCATAAAATCCATCCATTTTAAGTCTATAATCCATTGATTTTGTGTAAATTTATACAGTAGTCCAAAATTCTCAATTCGGTTTTAGAATATTTTAATCTCCCCAGCACGTCCCCTGGTGCCCATTTGCAGTCAAATCCTGCTCCTACTCCAAATGCACTTATCTGCTTTGTGTCTCTATACTTCAGATTTTTTTTTTTTAGTTTGCTTAAATTTTATCATACAATGTAATGTTTTGAATCTGATTTCTTTCGCTTAGTGTAATGTTTTTGCGATTCGTGTTGCATATATCAATAGATCTTTAATTTTAATTGCTGAGTAATATTTCATTGAATTACTATACACTTTTCATTTATTGATTCATTAGTAGATGAACATTTGCAGTGTTTCTATTTTTTTTATTATTATGAATAAAATTTCTATGAACATTTATGTACAAGTCTGGGAAGATATATTTCTTATTTCTCTTGAGTTGATTTGCTGAGTTATAGGTACGCATGTGCTCAACTTTTTAAGAAACCATCAACTGTTTCCCAAAATAGCCATATGATTTCACATTTCCACTAGCGATGTATTAAGGTCCCAGCTTCTCCACATCTTTGTCAATACTTGGTATTATCAGTCTGTTTGATTTTAGCCTTTCTAGTAGGTGTATAGTGATCTATTCTTACCAACTCTTCAGCCCTAGGCAATCACAAATCTGTTATCTGTCTCTATAGATTTGCTTACTCTAAACAGTTCACATAAATGGAATCATACAATATGTTGTCCTTTGTGACTGCTTTCTTTCTCTTACCATGTGTTCAAAGGTCATCCATGTTTTAGCATGGATTAGTTCTTTATTTCTTTTTATTACATAATAATATTCTATTGTTTGAATATCACATTTATTTATTCATTCATCAGTTGATGGACATTTGGTTATTTACACTTTTTGAATATTACAATGCTGCTATGAACATTTATGTTCAAACATTGTGTAAATGTATGTTTTCATTTTTTTTCCTGGGTATATACCTAAGAGTAGAATTGCTGTATCATATGGAAGTCTATATTTAACTGTTTGAGGAATTGCTACATTGTTTTCTAAAGTGTTTAGACCATTTTACATTCCCACCTGGTATGTATAAGGTTTTCAATTTCTGCACATCCCCATCAACATTTATTACTGTCTTCTTGATTATAGTCATTCTGGTGGCTGTGAAAAGGCATTTCACTGTGGTTTTGATGTGTATTTCCCTAAAGACTAATGATACTGAGTGTCTTTTTATGTACCTATTGGTCATTTGTATATCTTCTTTGGAGAAGTTTCTATTCAGATTCTTTACTCATATTTTAATCAGGTTGTCTTTTTATTATTTTTAAATTTACTCTTTTACAATAATATAATACACGTAACATAAAATTTACCATTTTAACCACTTTAAGTGTATATTTCTGTGGCATTAAGTACATTTAAAATGTGCAAACATCACACCTATCTATCTCCAGAACTTTTTCATCTTCCCCCTCTGAAACTCTATCCATTAAACAATAAATTCCCATTCTCTCCTTCCCGCTTCTCCTGGAAACTACAATTCTACCTAATGTCTTTGGGAATTTGACTATTCTAGATACCTCATATAAGTGGAGTCATACATTATTTGTGCTTTCTTAGGCTGGCTTACTTCACTTAGCATAATATTTTCAAGGTTCCTCTATGTTGAAGCACATGTCAGAATTTTCTTTTTGAGGATGAGTAAAATTCAATTGTGTGAATATACTACATTTTGTTTATCCACTCATCTGTTGATGGACACTTGGGTTGTTGCTACCTTTTGACTATTGTAAATAATGCTGCAATGAATGTGGTTGTACAAATATCTGTTCAAGTTCCTGTCTTCATTTCTTTTGGATATATACCCAGAAGCAGAATTGCTGGATCATATTATAATTCTTTGTTTAGCTTTTTGAGGAATTACCATACCATTTCCATAGTGACTGTACCATTTTATATTCTCACCAACAATGCTTGTCTACATCCTCACCAACGCTTGCTTTTTCCTGGTTTTGTTTCGTTTGCTTGTCTTTTATAATATCTATCCTAATGAGTATAAATTATTATCTCACTGTATTTTTTATTTGCATTTCCATAATGGTGGGTGATGATGAGCCTCTTTTCATGTGATTATTGGCCATTTGTGTATCTTCTTTGGAGAAATGTCTATTCAAATACTTTGTCCATTCTTTAAATTGTTTTTGTTTTTTTTTTTTAGTTTTTGTTGTCTTCTTATTATTGAGTCATAAGAGTTCTTTAAATATTCTAGAGTCAAGTTCTTTATCAGATATATGATTTGCAAAACTTTTCTTCTATTTTTTGGATTGCTTTTTTATTCTCTTGCTAGTGTACTTTGAAGTACTAAAGTTTTTAATTTTGAAGAAGTCCAATTGTCTTTTTCACTGGTTGTTTGTCCTTTTGGTGTCATATACAAGAACTATTGCATAATTCAAGGTCACAAAGATTTAAACCTATGTTTTCTTCTAAGTTTTTATAGTTTTAGCTCTTATATTTGGGTCATTTATCAATTTTGAATTAATTTTTATATGGCATGAAGTAAAAGTCCTACTTCATTTTTGGCATGTGGATATCCAGTTGTCTTAGCATTGTTTGTTGAAAATACTATAATTTCCCTCATTGAATTGTCCTGGCCCACTTGTCAAAAATCAATTGACTATAATTATGAGGGCTTATTTCTGAACTCTCAATTCAATTCCATTGATCTATATATTTAGCTTTATGCCAGTGCCACACTGTCTTGATTACTGTTGTTCTGTAGTAAGTTTTGAATTGGGAAGTGTGATTATTCCCGCTTTGTTCTTTCCTAAGATTGTTTTGGCTGTTTTTGGTCTCTTGGATCTACATATAAATTTTAAAATCAGCTTGTAAATTTCTTCTAATAAGCAGTCTGGGATTTGATAGGAATTAAGTTGAACCTGTAGATCAACTTGGGGAGTATGCTATCTTAGCAAGAGTAAGTTATCCATCCATAAACATGGGATGGGATATCTTTTCATTTATTTAGAACTTTTAAAATTTCTTTCTACAGTGTTTTATAGTTTTCAGAATACAAGTTTTGTACTGCTTTCATTATTCCTAAACATTTTATTTATTTTTCGAGGCTATTCTAAGTAGAATTTTGTAAATTCCATTTTCAGTTTCATGCTTACTCTTAACCATAGCAAACCCGATATCTGGGCTTCATTTCTTGATTAAGAAAGAAAGCTTCAAATGAAGAAATCTCAATTCATTCTGAAATTCATATATCTGACTCAAATATAAAGTTACAAATTTGATCCAATCTGTTTTTAAAATATCAGACGATAAGACTAGAACACATTTGGACACCTCGTTTAAGTACATGCATCTAATATTCAGATTAAGAAGGACCAGAAATATGAATACACTAGCATGATGGTACAGCTTCCTGGAAGTGCAGCTAGAGTAGGTACAGAAATGAAAGAGATCATGAGGTCACAGAGATCACACAGAAGCCAATAACCTGTCCCACAGTGATACCATGGTTACCTTGGGCAAGGTCTTTACCTCTGTACACCTCAATTTGCTCATCTTTAAAATGAAAATAATAACAGTTTATCCAATGTTTGCAGAATAGTCTCCAAACTGGGGTTCCTATACTCCATTAGTAGACAAATACGATGGTGCAAAAAGAAAATGTGAGAACTCCCATTTGTTTATTCCTATTACTCCTTTAATTTGTGTTTCTGTTTATATTTTATAAGTATACATAATATAATATTATGGTGGTATATTTACATACTTTAAATTACGTACATTAAATTTACATATTTTTAATTTACATACATTAAATTAGCAAACACGTTTTGTCAGTTCATGCTCAAACAATTTTTTGCTGATGGAGACTATTGACTTAGCACATAGCAAGTGCTCAGTAAATGTTAGCTCTCATTAAATTAATATCTATAATTGTCATCATATCACTATGAGTAAGTCTAAAGGATTAGTTATGCTTTTTTGGTTTATTTTCTGGCCACCATTGATGAGATAGTGAAGCACACAAAAGTCGAAGATCACAATTATCAGAACAAATGACATAAACACTCAACCACAAATAAATAATGCTTTTATTATTATCATTTAAAAGTATGGGAAAGTCTTATGGTCAATAAAGAAGAAAAGTTGATTTTACTTTTTGTGTTCTTAGTTTATAAATACTAAGCACCCTGGGAAATATTTGCTATTGGACTAGGATGAAGTTGTGCAGAATCAATCTGTTTTTTTCCTGATTTTTAATCTCCACTTATGTGAAGCACAAGATCCCCGAATTATGGCAATTCCAGACATATCTTGGTTCTTCAGAGTAGCTAGGTCCAAGATTTGGGCGTCTCATCTGAGAATGTCCTTCTCCAGCCCAGCCAGCTTCCCTGCCATTCTTCACAAGGACTGTGTGTATGGCACCAGACTTACTTTCCCAGAAGTGCTTCTGGGACCTCAGTCTGCACAAAGGGGCTATTAAATGTGTTTCCCTCCCTGCTGGCTCAGCTGACTCCTGGGCCTCAGGTCACATACAGCTCATAGTTCCTATCAACTTTTCCCAAAGGACCCCTGGGCTCCTGCAGGAGCCAGCACTTCCCTGGAACAGGAAGCTCTATTTACACTGTCTTGGAGCCTGGTGCTCATCCATAAAAGGGAAAAGAGTCCTTTAGGAAAAGGGCAGGGTGCTTGGAAACTCTTTAAAAGTGAAAGCTTTGCAAACAGTTTCTGTCGTTGTACACTGTTGGTTGATACAGTTCTTTAAAATAAAAAAAAAAAATGCTCTTTGGACTAGTTGAACAGTAAATCTGAAAGTTGACATTACAATAAACAAAAAATATAGGAAGAATGTCATGTGAACCCTCCAGAGTGCACAACCAGGGCAGTTGTTTCTTTCTTTGGCCTTCTAGAACATAATTCCATGCAGACCTTTTGGTTCATACATGAATTATTCAATCATACTTTAAATGAGGAAGAAGGGCTGTCTAGACTTTGGAATATCATGATGTTAGGTCTACAGATGGTTGCTACTAATTTCTCACGTTGATGTCTAGCATGTAAATCCTCTTCCATCAGCTGGTAGACATACTCGATGAGTGATCTGAATCCCAAGTCTGCAAAAGATATGAATGTGCCAGGAAAGGAATGCAATGGCAGGGGCTAGGGGGAGCTTTAGGAATCAGAGCTCTTGGCAGATTTCATCATAATGGTCAATGATTATTTAATCATAATTTAAATTATTAAAAATAATCGTTAGCCACATTTATTATTAATTGTAATTATGAGCAATTGTTACAAAGCATTGAGTTAGACGCTTTCCTCATATACTCATTTGGCCCTCATGATAACCTTGTGAATTCACAATGTACAGATGACATGAAAAGGCTAAATAACTTGGCTAAAATCACAGTAAATAGTGAAGCCAGAATTTAGTCCCATATATTGGTCCCCCAATCATCGCTCCATTGCCTCTTACATTCTGCACCTAACCATATCTAAGCAAATTAGATGTATTAGCACTTTTAATTTAAACAACACAAATAATGTGGCAAGTTTCATGAGCTGAAATAGTCTATTATTTTTCATTTATTCAGTACCTACTAACACCTAGAAAGTATCTAGATTAAATAAGTTATTCTTATTGGGAACTAGAGAAATAGGCTAGAAGTAGCATCCTTGGTGTGAGCACCTGTGCCTTGCTGGTCAGAGATCACCATCTATTCAGCCTCTCCTGTCCTCCGCACTCCATCATCACTTTCACCCCAGGCTTTGCAGTCCCACGTGATGCGACCTTCCCTGCATGTCACTGCTGCAATAAGATCCTCACTTATGTTTTCACTACCTGGACCACACTCACCCACCTTTCAACCTCTCCGGTTTACCTTTCAAGCTTCAGCTTCAGCACCACCTTTCCTGACCACCAAAGAGAAGGTTAACCTTTCCTGTTTCCTTTGTGCTCCCTGGGCCCAGTCGTGTAGCTCGGTGCATCACCGATTCTTTTTTGCAGAGCCAGCCTGCAGGCCTTTGAGAACAGAGCTGTGTCTTATGCAGCTGTGAAGTCCTATTACTTAACTCAGTGCCTCACACAAAGTATGCAGTCATAAATGCGGAATTGATTTGTTAATTTGGTAGTTACCTTCCCAAACCTGCAAGCCTCTGCCAGGAGGATTGCCTCAGGAGACTGAGAAGTGTTTTTGGGTTCCGGCAATCTGGAAGTCACTGGTACTCTAGTAAGAGCCATATCAAAGTGAGCTTCAAAGGAAATAGAAGGTGGAAAAAGCAACAAGAAAGCTATAGAAAACCCACTGGAAAAATTTGATTATGAAGGGACACAACTAATAGGCTAATAGTTGAGAGATGTAAAGTTGAAGGGCGAGTTTTTTGTTTCTTGCTTGTCTAGCTAGTGCTACTATTGCTAAGATGACAGAGTTTTTGTGTGTGTGTATTCAAGAGCAGAGGGAATGGAGAGAGGAAAAACGGAAAGATGAAGGTAATAACTGACAGCCCGTGGTTTGGGAGAAAGCAGTAAGTCATTGTCTCCCTTCATTATCAGATTTCTCTAACGAGTTGACTGTAGCTGTCTTTTTTGCCTTCTTCACCATCTAGTTCCTTCTCATTTCACTTCAGTGTGGCTTTTAGTAGCATCAGCGATGACCTCCACATAGCTGCAACCATAAACCACTTCTCAGTATTGCCAGGTTCAGAGCAGGATGGAAAATAAGTTTTTTTAAAAGAGGGAATGGCCACTGCATTGTATCAAGAGGAGGGGAAAACTAGGGCAGATGCAGGTAGTGCAGTGGTGGAGCTTTAGTGGTATGAAATCAAGCAGGTCTTATTTGGTATTTCTGAGTTTTGTTTATTTGTTTTGTTCTTTTAAATATGAGGCAAAGTCAGTGAGGAAGAGATGGGACAAATCTGAGTTTAAAGGAGATAGAAAATATTTGAAGTTTTTTCAGAAGGCAAGAGAATAAGCAGATCAGAGAGGCATAACGAGATTGCCAGCAAAAGGGAACACCTCGTGTGTTTGATGATCTGATACCAACCAGCCTGTCTAAGGGACTTCCCTGCAGCAGTGCCCAGATGCCTGGTACAAGAACAGATAGTGAGTAGAGCTGAGTTCATTCAGATTAGAGTTTGCCAGGTATGTGCAACAAAAGGAGGACACACGAGCTTAGAGTGCTTTTAAGAAACTGGTTGGCATGATGGGCCCCAAAATCCAACTTGAATATTGGGCAAGTTCATAGAGGAGGAATCCACGAATAAGGAGAAAGCGGGGAGGTGTGGAATTTACTAGAGGTAGAAGAACGGTTGAGGTGGGAATCTTTGCACAAGAATTTGCAGTGACAGGCGCTTCATGGCCAGCAAGGAGGATGTTTGAGTTTGTGATTTTGGAGGTGGAGCAATTATGAGAGATAACGTGTTTCAGACTTCACAGTCTGCACCGTGAGAACGGGAAGCCGGGGCCCAGCAGAGAAAAAGGTCATTGGGTCGCGGAGTCGGATGTGTCCAGAATGGAGACAGACGTAAGGATGAAGAGGAAGAATCAGGTTCCAGAGTCCGTAATGAACAGTGGTGAGTGTCTAGGAAAGGCCTAAGCTAAGCCCTCTGTCATTCTAACTTTTAAAGCTCAATCGTTTGGTGAGTGAGAGAGGGTGCAAGGTGACCTTGAAATGCCTTGCTTGTTAATTTCCCTTTTTAGGGTGCATATACCTTCAAATTTATCCACTAAAAATTTAATGTTTGTTAGTGCCATGAAAAGACTTAGAAGGAATAGCTTTTGGGGGGATAATATCAGAGAAGTTGGTAGCAGTTGTGGTAAAGCAAACTGCACCCACTTTGCAGTCTCACGGGATCCAGCTGTCTCAGGCATGGTAGACTGAACAGCTTGGAGGGGCCGGTGCCTTAGCATGTCCACTTTCCTTTCTCTTGCCCCAGCCCTGAAGCAAATGTGGGAGCCACTGTCCCACATGTCCCAGAGTTCTTAAGTCTGTTCAGAAGAGAGTTACTCTGGGTTTGCTCCCCTAGCCGTGAGGCAACACTCCATTGATGGGCTCAACTTCTTTTGACAAGATGGTCAAAATGGATTCTTAAAGCCTCAAGGCAGTCTTTCATATTTGAAACTGGATTAGACCTTCTATTTCTCCTAAACCTTCTTTTTCCTCCAAGACTATCTTCCTGCGCCCCTAAGAATAGTAACTGGTGCATACAGTGGAGCTGGGAAGCTCCAGGTACTGCTCTGAGTGCTCTGCTGAGTTATTTTATTTAATTCGCACAATAAAGCAGCACTGTGAGTTTCTGTTATTATCATCCTCATTTTTAGATGAAGAATCTGAGGCACAAACAGTTAAGTAATTTTCCCAAGCCTAGAGGTGGCGTTTGTCCACAGACTGCACTTCCTGCCTCCCCTGGTAAGTGGCACCACCATTTTGGGGGGTGGGGGGGACCCAGGTCTCATCCTCCACTTCTCTTCCTCTCATCACTCCAACCTTTCACCACTGTTTCGTCCACCTCCCTCAGGCATCGCTCCCTGACCGTTCCAGTTACCAGCACCCTGGGCAAAGCTCCAGCCGCTCTCAACTCTGAGTCTCTCATCTGTCTTCTCTCTAAAACGCAAAACTAAGCAACCTTCACCTCCTCCTACGGAAGAGGCTTTAAAATTCTCAGCACACATACAAGGTCGACCCCTTCTCACTTACCCAGTTTTCACCCTCACTTCTTATCTGCCTCTCCCCTAACCCCTCCGAGCTCTATACCTCATACTGAACTGAACTATTTTATTTCACACACACTCATCCTCTTCAAGCCTGTGACTCGGTCCCGTCTGTCTCCAGCTGCTCTCCCTTTTTGCTTTTGCAACTGCATCACCCCTTGCTGTGTTTTAAAAACTTCTCTTCACCTTGCAGGACTGTTTCTTAGATCCAGTTCAGAAGCATCTACCCCATGCCCAAGGTCCCCACTGAAGTGTAATTCTCTGTTTAAGTGTCCGTCTCCTCCCTGACTGCCGACCCCTTGAAAATGAGGCTACATCCCATTCACCACAGTGGTCCCAGTGCCTGGTTCACATCCCTGCACCTGGGAACCAAGTGTTCAATAAATGTTGCTCTAATAAGCAGTGAAAATGAAAACGATGTGAGACCAAATGGCCCCTCAAATTGTTCCTTTGTCCTATACTTGGAGGATAAAAGAAGAGCTTATTGGCACCCAGGATTATTTGCCTGTTATAATGCAAGTTTCAGCCCTGATGACTTTAGTTATAGCACCCATGGGAGGGCTAGCTCCATAAGAGCAGGGGCGTTGCCTCGTTTGCAGCCATACTACCAGGTAAGGAACTACTCAGTATATGTTTGTCCCATGAAACATGTAAATGAAAGATATCTAATCCTTACAACAACCTTACAAGGTTCGTATCATTCCCCCCATTGTACCATCAAAGAAACTGAGACTCAATGAGATAAGTAACGTGTCCAACGCTATAAGAGTTGTAACAAGAGCAGGATTCATCTCCTGCCTTCCAAATCCAGGCTTTTTCTGCTATTCTGAGCTGCCTCGTGAAACCTTCTTAGCTATGAGAAATCGTCACTCGAGTTAATGAGAAGAATAAAATAATTTAAAAAAAATACAAGTAGAGCAGAATTTTCCTATTTAAAATTAGAAATCTCACTGCTTATAAAACTAGATTTGTATGAAATCAAAAAATAGAGTGATAGAAAGTCCAAAGAAAAATTGTTGGTGCACTTAGCACCTGGAAGAGAGTGAGCTTTGGGCCCACAGGGAGAAGAGAGACTGGTCTGAGTGGCTCAGCTCTCGTGGGGACCTCAGTGTGGTGTGAACAGCAGCACAGAAAGCTCGAGCTGCTCTGTCCCGAGGTACAGCGTCTTCCAGAGGCTGGCTTGAGTGAGTAAGCTGCTCAGTGCAACTGTGCTGTTTCTTCAGCAGCATCAAAGGGCATAGAGATTAAGCCAGTCTTTGTCTCAAGGTCTAACGGAGGAGGTTGAAGAAAGTTTTTTTTATTTTATATTATATCAATTTAGAATCAGAAACCTCCCAAACAGATTTCCTCTATGATGAAATACATCTTTTTCTCCTTTTTTTTTTTTTATCTTGAAAAAGGTCCAATTTCTTAGCAAAGATTACTCAGTGAGTTCTTACCATAACTCATGAAGACAATATGTATTTTTAGTTTTACCTTAACAGCAAGGAAACACACTCAGAGACGAAAACTGATTTCACTAAGGCCATCCAGTGAGTCAGGCACAGGACAAAACTGGACACTAGGCATCCGGGTTTCAGCTGTTAAACTTCAAGGTCCTGCTAATAATCTGAGGGGAGTGGGGGTGGGGAGCAGTTTTAAGATACTTTTTGAAAATAATTTTAATGCCAAGCTTTCCGGTATGTTGCTATCTGTTACTCAGCCATGGGAATTGGCACTCTT
>NW_006443225.1:1773557-1862357 GCF_000325575.1 Pteropus alecto | reverse complement strand
GTCAGGATGACATGAGGTGTGGAATATAGTGGCTGCTCAAAAAAACCTGCCCCCTCCGCTGCACCGCCCACCACTCTCTGTCCTCAGTATGGAATCTCCTCAGGGAGACCGGACTCACCTGCATTACAATCCCGCCCCGCCAAGCCCCCAGTCTTTCTTTGTTTTTGACCTGATATCAGTTCAGCTTTAATGTAGAAGTGGAATGTTCTATGCACTTGGGCTGGTGCTTTATCGGTCTCCTGTACTGTAGCCCCTGTTGACATCTATATTTTTCTCTTTCCTATTTACATGAGTAAGAGTCTAGTTCTGCCTAAGGGTCTTAGTTATTAATTCATTAAGAAAAAAAAAAACTACCTTTTGTCAACAGAGCAATCTGGAGAGTCCACTGATATGAGGAGGCTGAATTTCCCAAACCACCAGTACCTCGCACACCACACCGCTGGAAAGGTTGCCTCAGATTAAATATGTCACTGATTGCCACTGCAGGGGTTTGAATCGTTCACATTTCTCTTTTTTAAATTTTATCTTAATAGCACACACATCTCTGTAGGTCAGACTGTTATAAGAGATGCTGTGATAAAAGCAATATGTGTATAATGAAAATAGTTCTCAAGTTATTTTATGGTCCCTTTTTTTTTTTTTTAAATAATGTAGCTCTTTTATTCTATGCTGTGTTGTTTGGAAGTTGGATTGTACCTGTGCCTCACTGCAAAGTTCTTATTTAGAAAAGAAGCTATATAACCACTAAAAGAAGAAAATTTAATTATTCAGCTCAGAATTCCTGAATTTTAATATAACTTTGTTAAGATGTCACTTCACTTGGTTAAAATAAAGGTGATTAGATTTTCTCACTTCTGAACAATGCAGTTAAAAAAAATCTATGATACTTTTTTAAATGGACATATTTCTTTTTAAAAAAAACTCTAGTGTTTGAGAAAAAATAGATTGTAAACTTCCTTATTTAATTTTTCCTTATTTATTAAATTTTAATATAAAGCATTGTGATTACCTTTAAAGCCAAATAGAATAGGAGTTTACAATACAGGCCTAATATTATGAAACATTCTCCTAAAACATAACCATGTGTACTAATAGTATTACCAGCCAAGGCTTCTTGAATGGGCGTGTCCTGTCAGGCCCTGGTATGAGCATAAGGGATTAAAGCCTGGCAGCCTCACAGCCAGGCTATGGTGGGCACAGGGCAATGAACAGCTTTCCCACTGGATTGGCAGCACCAGGCTTCAGAGGTGGGCGTGCTGAAGCAAGCCAAGCGGGACCCGGCATCCAGCCTGCCTCTGGACCACGGTCCTCGCCCTCCCCAACCTCCGCCATTGCTAGGGCTTGTGAAAACCCAGTCTTCCAGAGATGACAGGGAAGAAACGAAAGCCTCCAGCCCATCTTGATCCCACTAGCTCTTTGTTCTCCTGCCTCCTTGACTGAGCTTTTGGTCTCCTTTTGGTCAGCTTCATTCACTGACTTCACCTCTTCTCACTCCTCAAACATTCCTTGTTCCTAAGAGTGCAGTCCCAGGCCAGCTCCCCATTTGATGGCCTAATTCTGAGAGATCTTGTTCTCTACCAGAGTTTCACTTGCTGCCTAAAGTTCATGCTTTTCCTATTTTATTCTCCCTCAGAGCCCTCTTAAGAGCTCCAGAGTATCTATCCTATGTCAAAACCCACCAGAGACACAGGAAACCCAACACATCCCAAATGGGACCCAATATTCTCCCCCTCCAAACCTGCTCCTTCCCAGCTCGGGTGGTGGCACTTCATTCAAGATGAGAGAGATGCCATCCAACACCTTTGTAGCCACCCCCAAAGTGCAAGTATCCACTTCTGCTGAACAGGCCATGAGGACTGACCACCTAGGAGCACCCTGACTTCTGATGGGCTTCTCGTCTGCTAAGCACACCCATCCTCAGTCCTCACTCCTCATCACTGTCAGGGTGCTCCCTCTAAATGTCATCGTGTTCTCTCTCTGCGTAACGTATTCCAAGGGCTCTCTATAGCTGTGGATAAAGTCCATCTCCTGACCACAGTAGACATGTCCGTGACCATCTTTCTCTCCTCAGATGCTCCACTTAGATCACGCCTTGTTCTCCCCTCCAGTCATACTGGGCGACTTAAATTCCCTGAACTTGCCTGCTCCCTCTTACCTCCGGAACTTTCACTTTCTGTTCCCTCTGCCCAGAACACCTTTGTCCATTCAGGTTGGGCACTTCCTCTTCCAGCAAAATTTCTCAAATCCCCATTTCCCAAGTCCAAGCCTGGATGAGGCGTCTTTCTGGAATGCTCCACTCTTGTGCTCACCCAGGTTAAAGCTATGATCGTACAACACGTAATAGAGTTCACTGTCATTTTCCTCCCTTAGATTGTGGTGAAAATCAGACTTGAATCCTCATCTGCTTGGTTTCTGTTTTTGTTCTTTCCCCTGGACCTGTCTTTCACCAGAGCATTTGCACATTTCCTAGAAGCCAGGCGAGTCTGTATCATTTCTCATTTCTTCTGTATCTTCTGAACGTGAGTAATGAAGTGTGTTCATTTGTTTCTAGCATACTCTCAAATAATGTGGCATAGTTATTAAAAGAGCGTGTATTTAGTATTTTTTAAAATCTGACAAATAGAAACAAAAAACTCATTCATAATTCTAGCGAAAGTTTTTAAATATTTTGTGATTTCATAGGGCTCAAATAACTAATTATATTATTTAAATTGTAAATTTCTTTTATTTTTATTGTGGCTCTAAGTATAGTTATGAGTAGTCTGTTCAATATTTTTGCCTGTTTATCTGAGTTGATGTCTTTTCTGTTAATTATCAGTCCAAAGTTAAAGAAAAGGCAGATTTGGGGTCTTCCCTTAGCTGCGTGCATAGCCCCTTCCATAGCTAATGCAAAGAAGCCCATTTCATTAGATGCAAAGACACCATCAGAAAGCAACCCACTTCTAGGCATCTGGGGAGTAGCAAAGAGGTCTTCCCACTCCACCCACTGCTGGCTTTTGTGTTTCAAGGTTTTCGCGCAACCTAGATTAAAAGAATGTAGAGTAAATCCTCACAAACCGGAGAATGGCATTCGAATAAAAGTCAAACATTCATAATGAGAAAAAAATATATTTTTACCTATTATAACTTACTCTTGCTTTAAAAAGAAAAAAAATCTTGGCTTGTTTCTTTACGTAATGTTGTAATAAATCATATAATATTGTATACTTTTTGTCTAATTAGACTATGAGATCTTTTATATTTAAATCAGAAAATGTGATTTCATTAAAAGGAAGAGATTTCTAAATAATTTCATTCGGGTAAATAAGAGAAGAAAATATGCACGCTAACTCTTAGGATGACAGTGTGATACTCTGTTTAACTAAGAGCTGGCTAAGCATATATTTATAGAAACTCTTTCGGGCAGGTTAATATTGTGAAACTTCCCTCATTTTGCAAGAGTCCAGAGTGAAAAGTGAAATGGTGAACAGCTTCAGAATCAGAAAGGTCAACTTTTTTTAAAAAAACTTTTTTTGGTAGTAACACATAACGTAGTTATCCTCTCAGCTTTTTTAAAGCGTACAGTTCAGTAGTGTTAAGTATATTCATATCGTTGTGCAACAGATCCTAGAAACTTTTTTATCTTGAAAAAGTGAAACTCTGGATCCAGTAAACAACTCCCCATTTCCCCTCCCCACAGCCCCTGGCAACCACCATTCTACTTTTTGATTCTATGAGTTTGACTCCTTAGATACTTCATATGAGTGGAATCATGCAGTGTATGTTCTTCTGGGATTGGCTTATTTCTCTTATCGTAATGCCCTCGATAAGCAAGAGGTAGGTTCACCTACATTATAGCACATGACAGGATTTCTTTCTTTTCTAAGGCTGCATGGTTGCATGGATATATCACATTTTGGTGGAAAGGCACCAAGAATACTTAGGGAAGGCTTCCTGCAAGAGATGCTGCCTAAACAGTTACAAAAATGGGAGTTAGTAGGATAAGGGCAGACTCAAGGCACTTATCCAAATAATCTGGGAATGGTATGTGAATATTTCCTAAGTCAACAGTTTCTAAGCTTTTCCTTGGCAAGTAGGCCAAGCCTAATTTACAAAACAGATCAAACGTGCAGTTTCTTCTATTGGGAAAGGACAGAGGCAGAAGCCTCGGTCTTTCCTCTTATACCTCCCTCCTCTCATTGACTGAAGTACGTGGTGACTCTCATGACCATACAAGGGTAGTGAGTACTGACTGGAAGTGGGGCACAAGGGGCTTCTTCGGTGCCAGTAACGCTGTGTTTCTTGATCAGGGCACTGGTTACACAGGTGAGTTCAATTTGATTAAATACATCATGCTATACCTTGAGGACATTATACTTAGTGCCAGACACAAGGACAAATATTGTATGACTCCACTTATATGACTTATACCTAGAGTAGTCAAATTCAGGGACAGAAAGTAGAATGGTAGCTGTCCAGGCCTAGGGGGAGTGGAGTGAGGAGTTATCATTTAACGAGCCTGGGGTTTTGTTATGGGAAGATGAAAAACTTCTGAATGTGGCTGATGGTGCAGATTGCACAACAACGTGAATGTACTTACTGCCATTGAACTGTAGACCCCAAAATGGTTAAAACGATAAATTATGTATACCTTACTACAATTTTGTTTCAAAGAGAAAAAGATAATCAAGCTGTATATTTATGATTTGTACTCTTTTCTATATGTAAAAGTTTTTTTTAAACCTAGCAAAATCATAGTTTTCATCATTACTCTCTGGAAACTTTTGAAGCATGGTGTTTTTCCATTAGTTGGATTAGAAAATATTTCTATTTCATAAGGGGCTAAAGGATAGTTCCTACTTTTTCATCTTGCCTATAAAATCAAAAAACCCAAGATTTGACAACCTTAGTGACTCCCTCTGACCGCTATTTCCTGAAATTTGTCAGTGGCAATTTCTACTTGTATTTAGATTTCCCTCTCCCCAAATGGTTTGTGCTGGCAGGCATGCCCTCCAGTGATGAGGAGACTTGGTTCTCATCCAGGTTTCCTTTCAGTGAGGGGACCCTGAGGTTAGACTGTCACCTAGTGATGTCCAGGGCCAAGCTTTCAAAGATTCTGTGATTATCAGGAAACCTTCAGCTGAGTGATTTTTTCTAACTTCCCTGTCAGCAGAAATAATCCTCTTGAAATAAATTGTGTACTTTGGGCATGGAAATCAAGGGAAAATGTTAGAAGATATTTATTTAAGATATTACTGCTGATTTATCTTTATAATTTACTTAAGAAAACATTCATGAGCCACTTCTTGAAAAGAAAAATCACTTACTCTTGAACAATGTAAGTTTTGATGAAGGTTCATAATTGTGTAACACACTAATTGTAGAAAATTACTTATTTAGATAAAACATTTGCTACAGTTATGATCTGAAAGGACACTATCCAAACAGGTTTTAATTTGAGAAGATTGTGTATGTGTGTGTTCTTAATTCTCTTTGCTGATAAAAATAAGAAAAAATTAATTGTAAGTTGTTTACAACTTTATTTATTAAATGTTGACTTAGCCATTTCTTAATCGTGTGAGTCAAAAAGTAGCCAGGAAGTTAGAAATTCAGACTGTAAAAGATGAACTTCTTTTGTAGTCTGTATTCAGTAAAATCATATTTTGTGGTTTTTTAATTTTAGATTTAATTTTTATGATATTCCAAAATATCTGCCATGTTGATATAGCAGCATATGCGCTTTCTGATTTTTAATGTTAAAATGAATTCACAGACTATTTCTGTGTTTATATGTGTCCTGAAACCAGAAAAACTATTCAGATATACAAGATTACCTGCTAAAGCTACATTTTTACATGGCATGTAAATTTACTAATTTCTTTATTTTTAAGTTCAATTTGACCATTGCATTGAGAAGATCTACATTGATTCTGCATCTAATTGAATACACCTAAATGATGTGTAAAAAGCTTGTTTTAGCCAAATAATTTTTGTGTATATCAAGAATTAAAGTCTCCTGACTTTCTTGGCTGTATCATTAATAATAATTCAATCATAGTTCTATTTAACATTTATTGAGTATTTCCTATTTTCCAGGCACTCTTCTGCATTTTACATTTATAATCTCATTTAATCTTCATGTTAGCCCTTTGGGCTAATAATACTATTATTAACCCCAATTTATAGATGAAGAAAGCACAGAGAATTTAAGTAACACAGAGCCAATGTGTGACAAACCTAACATGCTAAACGGATCTGATTCAGGTCTCTCCTTAATTCCACGATAGCTACATAAGAGGCAGATAACACCAACAGTAGTTGAAAACCTGCAGGACCTATGAAATAGGACATTTTCATTTTTCTGGTCTCCCGTGCTGTGACAGTTCCACATCTGGCCAATAGCATATTCACAGTCTTTTTGATACAAAGCCTATGAAACCACTGAATGGTCAATGGCTTGAAGACGGACGTCAAAGGCTCCCCACCCCACATTCTCCATCGCTCCATTTGAGGGGCTTCCGTGGGCAAGTTTCCACCAGCCACACAGAGAGCCCTGGGCCCCACCCAGAGAGATGAGAGAGTCTGGCCAAGAAAATCTGGCACAAACTGGAGTCTACCCAATTCTCAATGAAAAATAACTTTGAAGCTGAACTTTAATCTTTCACCACTTCAGAGGAGTAGAATTTAGATAGAACATCTCAGGATTTCCTGACGTTACCATTTACTCTGAAGGAGAATGCTCTGTGGTGCAGCTAAAAGGACCAACCATCTTTAATTAAACGCTTGAACTTTCTTGGCTTTTGAAAATTTGCTGGCGGGAAATATCTAAAGACTCTAAAGTTTAGTTTAGAGCCTAACCTAATATCACCATCTAAATCTGTGGAAGATTCTGGCAAATAGCTAAAGCCAGGATGAACAAGGTAATGCCTGCCTCCTAGCTTTAGAAGAATAAGTGGTATAATGAATACGTGTGAAAGGCTGAGCACAGTGTTGCTTTAAACCTTCTATAAGAGAACCCATCTGTTCAAGAACGCCTTTAAAAAGTATTTAGTGAGAAATGAGGATTATAAAGCTTTTTTGTAAAGCTTTTCCCACTAGAGTCCTAACTTTATTATTAGTTTTTGGTTTGCTTGTTTTACTCTATAGGTTCTATCTATGTATATTAAAACAACAGGTCAACATTCACCTGAGAAACTCAGCTGAAAAAGACATTATTCCAATTTTAGAGCTCTCACAATTCAAATTAAAACTTCTACTTAGTCACCTTTTGAAATAAACTCTAGTAAGGAAAAAAGAAACCTTTTTTTGCCATTGAAAGTTTCTTCTTTGCGAAAATATTATATAACATTGATTTAAGTATAATTTTAATGGGCTATTTACAATACAGGCTATCTGCTGAATTTCACTGTACTAAAAATGTCAAAACAGAAACACCATAGTGGTCTTATTTATTTAATCTTTGCCTTGAAAGTGGGGTTAATTTTGAAAGCCTAACAAACAAAGTTATATATGTATTACAAATGTAGTCTAGAAAAGATTAACTTTTAAAACATCAACTCCTAAAAGACTAGAGAGTTGCATTGAACTACATGAGAAAATATTGAAGGAACTGGAATTATTAGCAACAAGACTAAGTGAAGACTGAGAAACAAGAATGGGAATGGACTTTTAGGCTAAAGAATTTGTAAATTGCTTATACTAATAAATTCTAAAACTTTATGTTAATCGATAGCAAAATTTCACATTGCAGACTTAAAATATGCTCCATTCTAAATACCGTCTACATAATCAGTAATGTAACACAATCAACTAAATCTGTGCAAAAGAACTATACAAACATTCTGTACAGTTATTAATATTGTCTTATTTATATGGAGGCCTCCAGGCTATCAATACAGAAGAACATAGTATTGCCACAATTTTTTTCACACTGTTACAAATAACAAAACAGCACCAGCAGCTTATCGCTCCTTCACAGGCTTCCAAAGTTTGACAAGTAGTAAGGCCACAGTTTAATATAGTGTTGAAATTCAATTTCATATCCATCTAAATATCTACAATTTAAATGTCAAACAGTACTAAGTATTAGCAAAGGTGTCCTACAATGAGGTTTCTAAATCACTGTTCCTAAGAAAGAAAAATAACTCGACAACATCTAATACCTGAAGGTATGCATTCAGACCCCAGGAATACCTAGGTATTCTACTCTAAGGCATTTTACCCAATTAACACTTGAAAACATGCCTCAGGAGACACAGACAAGAATGGTCATGGTGGCATTGTTTGTCAGAGCCAAATACTGGAAATAGACCAAATTTCCATTGCCCAGAGAATGGATCAATAACTTAACACAATAATTATACTGTTGAATACTATTACATAAGTTGAAATTAATGTACCAGTGTTCTATGTTTCTAATTGGATAATTTTCTTTTATGCAAGTTTATTAACTTAAAAAATTTCAGAAGATTATGTACAGCAAAGAATACCATTAAGAAGGTAAAAAGACAGCCCATATGGGAGAAAATATTTGCAAATCATATATATGATAATGGAATTATATCCAGTACAAAGAGTTTTTATATGTCTATAATAAAAAGACAAGTAATTCAATTTAAGAACTGAACAAAGGATCTGAACAGACATTTCTCCAGAAAATATGCACAAATAGCTAACAAGCGCATGAAAAGATGTTTGGCATCGTTAGTCATGAGGGAAATGCAAATCAAAATCACAGTGAGATACCTCTTCACACCTACTAAGATGGTTGTAATTAAAAAGTCAGACAATAACAAATGTTGACAAAGATGCAGAGAAATGGGAACTCTCCTACACTGCTGGTGAGAAGGTAAAATGGTGCAGGTTCTTTGAGAAACAGTCCAGCAATTCCTCAAAAAGTTAAAATAGTTTACCATATGACTCAGCGATTCCACTCTGGAATGTACACACACCCCCTCCCCTCACCCCATGAAAGGAAACGTATTCACACAAAAACTTGTACAGAAAATTTTTAACAGCATTATTCACAATAGCCAAAAAGTAGGGGGGGAGGGGAATAAATATCCATCAATAGATGAATAAATAAGTAAATAATAAAATGTGATACTTTCATACAATGGGGTATTAGACAACAAAAAAGAATGAAGTACCAATGTATGCTACAACGTACTAAACCATAAAAATGCTGTGTCAAGTGAACGAAGTCAGACACAAAAGGTCACGTATTGTATGATTCCATTTACATGAAATGACCAGAAAAGATAAATCCATAGAAACAGAAAACAGATTAGCAGTTGTCTAGGTCTGGGAGGTTGCAGGGTGAGTGGGAGGAAGGGGCGTGACTGCTATCTGGCACAGGTTTTTCTTGGAGGAGTGTAATGAAAATGTTCTAAAATTACTTGTGATGATGATGGCGCAATTTTTAATTAAAATATATTATTAAATTTTTATTAAAATATATTAAAAATGATTGAATTGTACTTCAAATAGATGAAGTGTAGGTATGTGAACTATATCTCAATAGAAGTTATCCAAAAAGTTATATGCATTGTAATACCAGTTTTATTCAAATTTTAAAACATGCAAAATAGTATTCCTGTTGTGCATACAAACACATTTGGAAACAAGCAGTCAAGGGTGGTATTCAAAATATTGAAAAAGTCATACTGACTCATCGGAATAGATGCCAGCCTTTACACTGCAGTGAGTGTTTGAAGAACATCCGTCCTGCAGGCAGGGGAAAGATAAACGCCAAAGTTCAGACAGCAATTACCTCCGCGCAGGGAGAGGGGAAGGACGTCAGCGAGGGGACTCAGCGGTCCTCGACGGTTTCTTTAAAAGAAGGAAATATCACAAAATGTTCAGGTTTCATCAAAGTTGTCTGGTGAGTACATAAGCATTTATTGTGTGACTCCCTATATTTTTCTTTGTGCCTGAAATATTACACAGTTTGAAAAGTTCTACATTTCTAAGTCTGTCTCATTAAAGGCCTTGACAAATGCCTTCGATCTGGGCTGTCTGTTGCGAGAGGTTAAACATTTGCCAGCACGCTGCTTAGCCCAGGCCGAAAAAGCCTGCCCACCGCCACAAAGGCAAAGACCAGAGGGATCTTCATGCACAACCTTTCTAGGTATACTCGAGGTAAACCAAGAGCCCCATTATTTGGAGTCGTTGTCGCCCAGTCCTACTGAAAAGTTTGCCCTGAAGTAGCAGGACTTGCCATTGAGCACGAAGCGAAGGGTTCGCCTTCACCGTGCCACACCCCCAACCACGCCTCCAAATCCCGCAATCCAGCCTGGTCCAACACTCCTTAAGCAGCACAGCCCGTAGCAAAGTCCAAGGTCTGCCAAAAACTCCCTGACCCGGAAGCAGAAGGTTTAAGAGCATTTCTGGTAACTACTGGATTAAACCCCCGATTTCTGGGAGCAGTCTGCTAAAAGTTAACTTCGTGGCATAGGCATGTAGTTTGAAAGACTCTGTCAGATTTTAATAACATAATCACAATATTCCAAAGCCAAGAACACCAAACAAATTTAAAAAAGAAGAAGAACCTAGTCTTTCTTGTCCTTTTCGACACATTGCTTATTACCGGGGTTTAACAGCTTTTTAAATTTCTTTAAGGTATTCCAAAGGCTGTATTTGAGAGTACATTAACAGTTTATACCGAATTCAAAATATATTGAAAGTAATTACTACATGTTAAAAGCAAGCTCCCCGCATCACATTCACCCAGATTCCCCCCAACCCCACCCCTTTGTCACAGTCTCTTTGCTCTCCTTGTACAGAAAGAGTCCAGAGATTAAAAGTAGGTATGAGAATGAGATGATGGGCCAGCAGTAATAATAAATCATGTTGTGGGTGGTTGGTCAGATTACTTTAAAGACATTTCTGTGTTCCCCTACTATAAGAAGCTCCTACATTACATAAACTGTTTTGAGAGTTAATCCCTTTCCTCATGTGACTCATGGTCTTGTAAATCCTTCCAGAGGGGATAAAAATACAATGGATTACGGCATTGCAGCGTCTGCAATTCCCAAGGAAGAAGTGGCTTTAGACATTTATATTCCCAGCTTGGCAACTGAGGGCCAGTAAGTGTGTCCGAAAGCAGTTGGAAATCGGACAGTTTGTGCTGCAATGCAAGGACAGGAAGCATTGCGAGTTTCTGCAGCCGTGGTTGGCTTGAGATAATACCATTGTATAACCAGGCGCAGCGACCGCTCCCACCGCTGAGAGCCGGGCCTGGCGTCTGGCTCCTTGGCTGCAGGCCAGGCTGAGGTCCTACCGTCTGAAGGCAGGGTGTGTGTCCCCTCCCAGGCGGTCCACACACACAGTGCCGGCCACACCTCACCTTCCAGAGGAAATCTGGCCAGAGAGCCAGACTTCATGACTTCTCCTTTATGAGTCTCACCCACCCCCAGCCCTCGCCCGGACTTTTGTTTCCACTTGGGTGCAGTGGTGGTATTCACTCCGCGCTCAGATCCGGATTTAAAGTCCCAGGCAGTAAACGAGCTGATGACAGGGTTATTGGAAAGATACTGTATCTCGCCGTGCCTAGCTGCCTCCACCGACAGCGTTGGGCCCTCGCTCTTCAGAAAAGCCCTAGCTCTCATCACTTCTGCAAACCGCCCTTCCCACAGAGCTCTTCCATCAGGCAAGAGCACTTACCAAGGACTATTTTAGACGGATTTAGCAGCAATATTGTTTGATTTTAACTGGACATTGTTCTAAACACACAAAAGAGTTCAAGGATGTGGTGTCGGGTTTTGTTCTTCTCCCCCCTCTCCTCCCCTCCCGGAGCTGTCAGGTTTCTCTGGGAAAATGGGATGAAAATGTTTGAGGACATTTCCACAATAAAACACTCTAAAATATTTTTTAAAGATTTCCTTTCTAGTCATGTCAAGATTATAACTCAAATCTGCAGAAGTCAGGAAATTCCAAATTTATGTTGATACTTTCCCCCTTAAAACCTTCACCAGATGATAAACAGTGTAAAACTTCAGTTCCAATTCAAAAGTTCCAAATATGACACTGATCGCCAGATTCTTCTAGTGAAAAGGTGCTTCGGTGTGAGAAAGGGTGGCCTTTTAGGAAGCAAATATAAGCTTTTAGGCCAATCATTTTTCTATGTGATTTCTTAGTACAGAAGACCAAAAAGTCATTTCAGATAGGTCGGCTTCTAGATTTAATTTTTACAATGGAAAAGAATTATATTTAATGATGGAAGCAAACGAAAAAGTGGTGGAATTTATACATGAGATCAGCAGTGCCCAAGGTGAGAATGAGTACATGGCATCAACCGGGGGACTTTTCTGCACACCCTTCATCAGTTCACTCTCAAAGCTTCCACCGGCCCCCAGTAGAGCCCTCATGGGCAGTGGCCTTGCTCCACAGGAGGACAGGCTCAGCTCTCATTGCTCCCAGCAGCTCCCACCGCTGCCGGCTGTGAGCTGTGAGACAAGACCCAATTATTTGGCAGGTCTCAGAGCCAGTTTCCTCATCTATAAAATGGAGGGTGGTCCTAGTGTGTACGTCGTGGGTTATTTGAGATTAAATGAAATAATTCATGTTAGCATAAGAAACTTCTTCCAAAAAGTTCATCATAAACACTAGTGAAAATACTGATCATCCAGGTAATAGTATTTGTGGCATTAAGGAAAATAAGTATTGTCAGCTTGAGTTGTCAGAAAAGTATATTCGACTATGCTTTAGATAGGAGCAGTAAGAACCTGATGAAAAGAAAATGTTAGGGATAAATTTTACAAGGAAAATGGAATGTACTTTTCACAGACATTTCTTGGGCCATAGAAATGACTAATTATAATGACAGAAAGAGACAGTGACAAAAGCAGAACATTTTCTCTCCAGGGTCTGAAAGACACATCGGGCTTCGAATAGAGAAAACAGGAACAGTGCGAGATTTGCACGTCATAATCAAAAAACCAAAACACGAAAAGAGACGGGCCTTGTAGGAGACACAGAAAGTAGCAGGGTAAAGGTCCACAGATTATAGAAAATCCACGAGGAAGACCAGTGAAACGGGGCCAGCGGAGAAGGCAAGCAGAGGAGTGGGAGAAGCAGGGTCTCGCTCCTCTTCACACACCTTTGTAAACCTGTAATTACCTGGCCAAAGGCCTGGGACTGGGGAGAAGGGAGACGAGCTCCAACAGGACAGTGCCAAGTGTTGACACCACATGTGTCTAACTGATGTGGTCAGATGGATGACCCAGGAAAATTAAGTCACTTTTTCAGACTGTAGTATGGTAAGGAAATCTTGGAGGACTGAAAAAAGGCAAATTTGTTGTATCTCGTGTTAAAACAGAAAAAATAAAAGGCTCCTATGGTTCTGGTCATTGAATGGATAGATGAGCTTAATTTTCATATCTGTAAGGATATTATATTTAAAAGCCATCTATCAGTAAGGAACCAAGATGACTGTGGGAAGAGGAAACCATTCCAGACCAATTTCATTTCCGTCTATGATAGACAGTGAGACCATGTAATAAAGGCAGAACAATGGATGTGAAATCTGAGGAAACGTGTGCCACCATCTGCTCATAGGACAGGGCTGGCCGTGTGGGAGCAGGGACCGGCCAGCGCCAGGCGGCCTTCCTCCTCGGTTTTCCCAGTCCCTGGTCCCTTCTTCTGAACCACCTGCCAGCTGGGGCTGCTTCTCCCTGAGTTTCATTTGCCTCGTGCTGTTTGCTTTTAGATTTGTTTCCAGCCCACATTTGTTGTTTTCTGGGTTTAAGTGGCAGTAAAGATTCTGTGGAGAAATGAGGGTAGGATTTGGAGTCAGAACAATAATGGATCCCTGGCCCCGTCATTTACTTCTCGTGTGGACTTAGGTGGGTCACTAACCCTTTCTGACTGAGATAGCTTCTCTTATCCAATGCGCGCAATCAAAATACCATTCTTTCATGATGCTCATGAGGATTAAGAACAAGGACAGCTGTAATGCCTGGTTCAGTAAGTGTTTTATTCTTTCCTAACTTTTGATCTCACATCTTTTCTAGCTCTGGACTTTATCTGGTAAGTTGGTGCTTCCAAAAAGAGTGTAATAATTTACTTTGTTATGTGTCTGATTCTCTCCGTAAGACCCCACCATGCCCTTATTTTAGTTTGGACTGGGAAGCAAACCACAGCCCTGAGGTCCGGGAATGTTAGCAAAAAGAAGTGTCTCCATCACTCAGCCAGCCACCCACTGCAGGGTCCTTTCTTCCCTTCCTCTCTACGTTCTTCATCTCCTTTCTTCTTCTTTTTCTTTTCTTTTTTGTTTCTAGGCCTTGATGTTGACAATGAAGAAATTCATGGAGTCTACAGATCAGTACCTGAAACCAAGGTTATTTCAAGACTAATCTGGTGGGGATCAAATGACAACAATATTTCGACACCAATTTGGATAAAATTGGAATCCCCAAAAGATAAAGCCTCTCTCCCTCTCTGCTATTCTCTGCTATTGCAGCAAGGAGAAGCCCAGCCCCTGTGCCCCTTGGCGTCTGACCCCAGGCTGACTTGGCCACACGTCACCACTTGCCTCCTTAATGCTGATACACCTGAATGTCCACAGGGCCGGTAAATATTTGCCTGTGCAGGAGGGAGGAAATGGCAGTTTCTGCACAAGGTAGGTGATGAGGCAGCTCATCTTTCTGTGTCAATAGTGTGAAACAAACAATGGTGATGTGCAACGATGGCGCACTATCTTTTAGGTTCAGAGAAGGGAGCTACCGATGGCCATGACCTCCAGACTCCATCTCTGTGCCTTTCAGAGCAGCCAGCTCAGAGCAGGCTGCTTTCTGCCCTGGCTGTCAGCAATTTACTTCGTTATGCTGCTCTCCATGCGCTAGAGGAGCTGACCCGGGGATTGCTGCAGGGGCTTTTCAGTTTTCTCCAAAGGGTTTAAGAATTAAATGGGTCAATTGCTTTCTCATTATTCTCAGTCTACTCGTTGCTTCCGTCTGGCAACTCTCTGCTAAAAAATTAGAAAGATGGGGGAGAAGATATACTGAGACGATAAAGGAGCAAATATGCCCAGGAAGAGGCAGCCCAAAGTGTGCAATGAGAAGTTGAGGAAACTGCCCCCAAATGGTATGTCTAACACGGGGGAAACTCGGCTGCTGAAGAAAAGGGAAACCAGTATGTTTTCCTTGATTAAATGCACGATCCTCACCGTGATACGCTCTGTTCAGACGGTGATGCGTGCTGTCCCCAATGAGCAGAGAGGAGACAAGGGGACTTTCTGCAAGTAGCTGAGCTGTCAGGAAGTTTTCTGGGAAGCACTGTCATCGGAGCAAGTCCTTGTTGGTGAAAAGAACCAGCTGTGCGAAGATCGGGGTGAGCACCCAGCCTGGAAAAACGTGAGTACATGAGTACATGAGTGTTACTGGGCAGGAAACAGCTTGCAGGCTGGAGGAACAGCCAGAAGGCCAGTTGATCAATTAATATAGTAATTAATTAATAGAAGAAACCTAAAGAATATATCTAGTTCAATCTCATTATTAAATAGACAGTAAACGTGGCCAGCGTGTCTACATGTCTATAGCACATAAATAGTTAATAAGAAAGTAGAACTAGCTCTAAATTCTTTTTAGAGGTAGATCTTTTTCAATGTCTTCTAAAGCCAATTTCTCTCTTATTTCTTGTTTCAGTTTTCCCAAGGATTTTTTCCTTGCTGGGCTTCTCATCCTTGGACATCATAAGGAACTGCCCAGATATCATCTGTAGTGGAGATCAAACAAGAATTAAACAAGCAAACAATAAGCATCATATTGACTTAACCCAACCACATCAGGTTAATTCTAAAGAGCACCTTTTACTGGCTAGTAATGTGGTGTAGCAGAGTGAGTATAAATTTCATCATATACTCATTGGGCAAGCAGTGTTCACATGCCCAAGTGTCGTTAATTAGTGATCAGGAATTGCTGGACAACAAGAGGAGCCAACCTTCAGCAGAATTTAGGAGCAGCAGGGTACAAAGTGACCATATCTTGATTGACACTGCCTTCAAAGGTTTACTAATCCCAGTATCTATGTGAATTGTTTTATGACACAAGTTGAGTTAGCAACTGGGCTGGAAGTTGATGAAAAATACTCTAAAACAAACAGCACTTAGATTTCTTGCTTATCATGATAAGATTGGCATTTGCAGATAGACCTCTGAAAACCATTCTGCTTCTTTCATGACAGAATTAAATTGATGCTAGAGGAGTAGAGAGAAGGCAACATTGCCTTGTGGGCCAGGTGTCTGTGGACTTCTGTTGTTCCTATGTAAGGCGAAGTTCGATTGTCACAATCTGAAATATGGACAAAAAATAAGTTACGTTTTATTAGTGAATGAAACTTAGGAATGTTGAATGTACACATGAAAAAAATAGTTTCAGGGAAATTTGCTTCTCAGCAAATCTGCAATTCTCATTCTCCACTGGAGCCATGTGATGGCCACCTTTGTCCGTAAAGTCGATCACTGAGCATTGACAAAAAGAAGTGCCCTGTATTTATAGTTAGTTATACTCAGCCAGTTGTGAAAATAATTTCCAATGATATTTCCTGCACACAGGGATTCTGACTGGGGTGCAAAGCAATGCAGTGAACCTTCCCCAACTAAACCGGGTCCAGGTATGGCTACGCACAGCCCCAAGTCAGCCTGCTCCTTGGCTTCTGAGTCAGAATGTGAGAGGCCAAGGAGAGAGGCTCCTCAGGGGTTAGGAAGTAGTCTGGGCAGATTCGGGAGATAGCTTCGCAGGTTCTGGAAAGAGAAGGAGACGACAGCTGCTGCTCTGAGACCAGAGGAACCAGGAAAAAGGACAGGGAAGAGGGCAGAGAAGGGGAGCAACGCGAGAGAAGGAGGGCTGTCCTCGACCCAAATCCCAAGAGCATTATGCCCACCGTTCACGCCGCCCCCTAACAATTACCTGAAGCATGAAGTATCACTTTGATAATTAAACTAGACTCTGCACATTTCTTCCTTCTTCGTAGCTTCTTGGACATATTGCTTAGTCATATGTTTACAGTTCTAGAAACTAAAGAGAACTTAGGGGATATGCATGAAAATAACCTCCCTTATTTGAGGAATGAGAATATAAATGACTAGGGCATGACAAAAGCAAAGCGAGTAGAGGAGAACATGGGTGTGATTCCAATGAAAAATATATGCCTGTTTTAAGGTAATAATCTAGACCTGGAAAGGAGAGGATATACATGAAATAGTAACAGAAGATTACCAGAACTTTATGGCATGACCTTGTTTTTAAAGGTTAGTCATTGAGTTAACTATAAGGGGAGAGGATTAAGCCAAGGCCATTTTAGAAAACTTCTGTTCTCCAGGAGATGGTTCAGAGTTGCCCTCCTGAATTTTAATTGGTCATTCCATGAACATGGATAAGTAATGACTTTTTTCTTGCATTCTTTCTCTTTGCTTCCTGAAACTCCCTTGACCCTCTCTGCTCTGGCTTAACAATGAAATCAATGGCATCGCTGCAAACCGAGGAAAGAAAATAGAGTCCATCAGGGCCTGCATGCTCTTTTTCTCAGAGGAAATTATTTTGGTGTTCTTTAATCAATGTCCCAAAGCATTGGAATTCGTATAACAGATGAAGTCTTGGAAGAGCAGGTAACAAATTAAAAGCTCAGGAAACATAGGCTTTCTACCTAAAAAGGCAACCCGCCTTCACAACAAACAATCTATCTCTCCCAGTAAGAAAATTGAGAAAGATAAGGGTTCTGCTTCACCTACGTCCATGCATGGACCCGGGAGTAAAAGTTTTCCATCTTAAACTCCAAGGACAGGTGTAAATAGAGTCTCAGCGCTTCCTGGGAGGCTGATTACAAAGAAGAACTAATCAGAAGCCTTTCATCTCTGACCCTTTACCTTTAGGTCTGTTCTGGGGCATGAAGGTAACAGGGCTAGTGTCCTTTGTGTCCAAAGAAGTGACAAGCAGCCTGCTGATCAATATCCCCATTTGGTAGAGTCTTCAGAACTTAGAAGAGGGGCTAAAAAATGAAGCAGAAATCAATACTCAGGTCTGGTGAGAAGGAGGTTATCATCCCATTAATTTTGTTTTTAAAAAAGAAGAAAACAACAAAAGCAAACCGATCACCTTTGTGATCATTGGGATATGAAGGCGCTTTTTTAAAAAGCGGGGAACTGAGAGTCTTCAGTTTTAGTCAGTTTAGCGCTCAGGATGAGAAGTGGCTGAGTTTCTCAGACTTGATATCTCTGTGCTGTTCATGGGGGCAGGACTACTCGATTATCCAAGCATCACTAGTTGGACAATAACTCGTCGCAGAAAAACAAGTGAAGAATTTCTGACAACAAACCTGAGGCTTTAGGAGTAAGTAGTTCAATAGATAAATGGGGAAGTTTGGGAGAAATCAACAAAGCAATTAAGAGATTGGGGGGTTGATTTATGGGGAAGATCATTCCTTTGATGTTTAGCTAGGCTAATCAATGATTCTTTTTTTCCTTTTTGACATGGATTAGGGGGCAGGAGATGAGTCAAGGATTAAGATTAGTAACCTACAAATACCTGAAATAAATAATTTTACAGAAGAGACAAGAATTTCTATCACATTGGCCAACATAATTGAGTAGCTCTAAGAAATTAATTCAAAAAGTATTTGTGTTTACAACCTTTTGTAGCCCAGTCAGCTCTCTTTTATTGCTTCTTATATTAAATATACTCTCACTGGCTCTTTGTTAGTTTAAAATAGAAAAAAAAATTGCAATTTAAATTCTTAATAGAAGGATGTTTGAAATATGGAAACAATTGCCTTTAAGAAACAATAAAAAATCACCCCATGAGATATTTAAAATTATATCAACACTTATGTTCTATCAGAGAGAGATGAAAGGACTGAATTTGTCTCTTCCATTTCTGGTATATAAACTTTCTTGTGGGAAATATGTTTTTAAATTTTTTAACATATTTTCTTTTTGAACTTAGAAATTGAATAAATTCACTCTTTTAATTAGCACGAGATTAAGATTTTGGGGGCCCGATTCATAGAACACAATATCTGCTTAGTTCTTATTTGATTTTTAACAATTAAAAAGCATAAGCTAGAGACAGGTGCTCAGTTAGGGTTGCGTCTTGCAGTCAGGACAGCAAATGCTTTGCTCAGCAGGTATTTGTGCCCACCTGCTATGCTTGTTCTGCAGTGGCAGCCCACCTGGTCTTCTTGCTTCTTGTACATGTTGGATCATGTCATTTGCCAACTTAATCATGTCATTTGCCCTCTAAGTGGCTTATCATCACACCTGGGATAGAAATACAAGCCCTGAGCCACATATTTTGAGAACCAACAAGACCATGATCTCCCTCCGCCACTTCTGTTTTCACTTCTCACTGCAGCACCTCCGCCCTGCTCTGGCTGCTTCACCCAAACACACCCAGCTCAGCCCTGATTCTGGGCCCTGGCTATTCTTTCTGCTTGTATTGTTCTTCCTGTAGGTCTGGTCGGAGCTGACACCTGCTCTTTCTTTAGGTCTTGCTCAGGTGACGTCTCTTCAGGAGGATACTCCTAACAGAACTACGTCAAGCAGCACACCCATTCCTGACATGTTTCTTGATTTTTCCAGAGTGCTTATTGCTTTCTAGAATCATATTATTTATTCACTTATGCATTTATTATTTGTCTTCTCCATTAGTTAGTGCTCTCCATGAAAGAGTGACTGTCCTGTCTGTTGCAGGGTCTCTGGCATTTGGGCAGTGTCCAACACAGGAAAGAAAAGAAGGAGGGAAGGAAAGAAGGAAGAAAGGGAAGAAAAAGGAAGAAGGAAGGAAGGGGAGAGGGAGGGAGGGTCATACACTGTGCTATCACCATGGGGCTCTAGAAAGAAGCAGAAATACATACTAGGAAGCCCCGAGGAGCAGAGGTGATGTCTTACTGTTACCAGCACTCTCCTTGTGCTCAGCATATAACTAGGCATTTGAAGATATTTAAGAGAGGGGGTGGAAACCTAACAAATGAGCTAAAGTTTACACTTGAGGATAATCACAGAAAGGTAACTGCAATAATATAGTAGTTCTCCCTTATCTGCAGGGGATATGTTCCAAGACCTCCAATGGATGCCTAAAACTGTGGATAGTAATGAACCCTATATATGCTATGTTTTTTTCCTATACATACATACCTATGATAAAGTTTAATTTATAAATTAGGTATAGTAAGAGAAGAACAACAATAATGCTAAAGTAGAACAAATATAACACTATACTCTAATATAAGATAAATGAAAGTGAATTTATCCCAGGGTCTAAGTTAGTGAATAGCAGAGCTTGAGGCTGAGGACAAGTGTCTACCTCCAGGATTCACACTCATAACCACATGTGCTCCAGTCATCTACGGGGTGGGAGCACTCCTTGCACCGGGAAATGGGGCATGCAAAGAGGGGTGTGAAGAACAGTCTAGAGAGCAGGTGGTGGGTGGCACAGCCATGAGGGAGCTGTGGGGGAGGCCAGGTGAGGGATTCCCAGCCACGCTCCAGCTTCCCAGGGTGGATGTGTCCTCTAGAGCCTTTTCTGACTTCCTGCTGTGTTCTGTCCCCAAAACACAGGACTCATCCAACAACTGTTTCTTGACCTGATAAGTAGGGTGACTATGGGGGCTTCAGTGAAAGTAGTAAGACGAGGTAAGCGTTGGTTGGGCGTAGGCCATCTGGAGGCAAGGAACTGGGACACACAGGAGAATAGAGCAATTATTAGAAATGCTAGATAAATTGTTAGGTGATGCATGAGAAGGACTGGAACCAGAAGGATTTTAAGATGAAGAGATGAACTAGGAAATTAAGGAACTTCTGTGTCAACTAGAGTAATGGAGTAATGATAAAATAGAGTTTAATGAGATCAGAAAACTATTAGAAATGTCTTTCAAAAGATAAACGGATGAACAAATATGGTATATACATACAATAGACTATTATTCAGCCTTATAAAGGAAGGAAATTCTGACACATGCTGTAACATTGATGAACCCAGAAGGCATTACACTAAGTGAAACGAGGCAGACAAAAAAGGACAAATACTGTACAATTCAGCTTATATGAAGTACCTAGAGTAGTCAAATTTATAAAAAGAGAAAGTAGTCTAGTCATTACTAGGGGCTAGAGGAAGTGGGGAGGAATGGAGAGTTATTGTTTAATGGATATAGAGTTTCTGTTTGGAATGATGAACGCTTTTCCCTTTTGCCCCAAGAATACTCGCTGGTGGCACTTGCAGCTGCAGCATTTACCCCAAGATAACTCATGGATTACAGTCTTAACCTTACTCCCAAAGTTTGCCATGAAATATCTCGCTTTTATTATTATTTTCGCATCTCTCTAGTATATGGATAGTCTTTGGAAACAAATAACATCATTCTATTTATAGCATTCTGTTTTTAGAGTTTCATAGCTGAAAATGTCAAATCCTAGAAAATATAACATTTCTACACATGATGTTAAATGAATGCTGGCAGCGAGCTGAACTTTTTTTTTTTCTAAATGGGAAAAGGGTGAAGAAGTTTTGGAGAGGGCTAGTGGAGATAGTTGCACAACGATGTGAATATACTTAATACCACAGATCTATACACTTAAAAATAATTAAATTGGTAAAAAAAAATTTGTATATTTTACCATAATATAAACAAACAAACAAGCAACAAACTAAGATATGGCACAGAGAAAAGTGAGAGATGGAAGGTGGTTCCGTGTTTTGGACTTGAATAAATGGGGGACGGCTGTAAAGAGAGGTCTGGAGGTTAGCTGAGATGCAGGAGTGTGTTTCTGAAGCAGTGGATTTGAAGGTGCCTGTGAACATTCCAATTGAATCACCAGCAGGCATTGGGTCTCCATTACCTGGCCCTCAGGTAAGGAGAACACCTGAGAGAGGAGAATTTATAGAGATGTCAGGCTGAACCAATTGGGCAACAGACTAATAACACAGGTTCAGTGAGGTGCTTAGTCCATTCATTTGCTGCTTGCATATTTCTAGGGGAAATAATAGGCTATTAGAGTGTTGCCTGGGTTATAACCTTTAAGGATATATCTTTAAGGTTGCTTTGAAGGAATTCATACACAGAACTTTTATTAGTTCCTTCTAAGTGCCGGGAACTGTCCTGGGTTTTTCCCTCTGTGGATAGACTCTCCTTCCTGAGGCTGAGTTCTTCATCCAACAGCATGTAGCCTGGTATCAGGCTGTGCAGATTCACTACAGAATGGTCCGAACCTGCCTTCACGTAGGCACCACAGGACCCAGTATGACCGTGCCCTTGGCACTACCCTAAGCAACCTTGATAAAATGGGTGGCTGCCTCACCATCTCTTCGGGCTCATGGAGAGATTTCCAGATGCCTTATCTAGGTCCTGGAATCAGCCATTCAGGCCTGACTCACCCCCACATTTGCCAGCAGATCCTGAAGGCCCACAATGTGAGGAAGTAAGCAATACACAATTGGGGAGGTCTTTTGTATGGCAACAGAGCTTCACTTTTCCTGGCTCTAAATAGCACCTATGCTATGGCAACATGACGTGCAGGGGCGCTTCTATTTTTAGTTCTTCAACGGCAACCCTCTATAGTTTTATGTTAAACTGAATGATAAGGGATGTTTCCTTTAGTATTATGGCTTCATCTAAAAATGACTAAAGCACCCATCTACTTTAAGAATTTGAAAAACTGCTCCCCATTTTATATTGATCCATTGCCATCCAAAAATCTTCTCTTAAATTTACATAGTTGCAAAGGATGTGACCTCCTGTGTATTGGAAATACTTAAATTTATAAATAAAACTCTTTATCTTACTTTCAAATAAATCCACGGGAATACTAGTAGTAGCACAGTTACTTGTTAACTACTATTATCTGTTTAAAGTACTAGAATAAGATTTTAATAAACACTCAGAAATTTGACATCAACTCATTTTCTCCTCAAAAGCTCTATTTCCATTTCATATGCCTGTTAGAATTTTATCCTAAGGTAACATATGCATAAGCTTGAATTTATTTTATTGATCACTCATTATTTGTCCCTGGAAAAATGTACGTAAATTAAAATTTAATATTTTTAACAATTCCTGTGACCAAATGGTTTTAAATGTTAAAAAAAAAAAAAAATGTATCCCAGAGGAATAACTAATACAACTTTTGCTAGTATATAATTGAGCACTTTTTCCAATTTTGATAAATAATTATTAAATATGAAGGTAAATTTGTGTAGGGGGTATCTCTTTATGAAACACAGAGGTAGAATTGTTAACTTGGTTAAAGGAGACGATATTTCAAATGGTGTCTTTTCTGATGCCTAGGAGATTTATGCAACTTGAGGCAATGCATCACAATGGAATGCCCTTTTCTTGTCAACATGTCAGACTTTCTGTGAAGGTAGAAGTGGAAAAGGACGCAGCTCCTTTAGGTCAGAGCAGACATGCAAGCTGAGGGTAGGAAATTGACTGCTTGGGACTGGCGAGCACAGTCTTCATATACCTTGAGGAAAACATGGACAACCCCTCTAGAAAATCAAGTCAGAGCACTGAAAAGAAATATGCAGAAATGCATGCTTCATTCTCCTCACTCTCTGCTGTAAACTTAGACCATTTCAAACAGATGACAATTCATTGCACTACTGAGGATGGTTAGCACTACGAGATTCCTCAAATACCTTAATAATGTCATTCTTTTATTCGCCTAATCGTCATTGAGCACCTACTGCGTCAGGCACTAAACTACTAGGCATTGAGAATCCTATGTCAAACAAAAGGGACTCTGGGGACTGAGTCAGTAGGACATTGGATCATGAAATAAGGGATAATGAAGGAAAGAGAGGCAGAGGTCTAAGAAGATTCTCATATTTTAGCTTAGGGTACCTGAAGTAAAGTCAGAAAATAAGCCAGATTGGAGCGAGTTGGTAGTGAATTTGGTCTCTGATCTGTGGCACTGGGAAGACTAGGGGTGTTACAAGTAGAAGCACTTGGCTTTAGGGGCCAGGTGTTTAACTGGAGATATAATCATAGTTTATTATCTTGTTTTAAACATTGAAATTCAAAGAACAGTCATTGAGCATGTATTTTATACCATATACTGTGTAAGTTTCAGAGCTTCAAAGATGAAGATACACAGTCCTTTGTCCCCAAAGGCTCACAGGCCAGTAAACAAGGCAGATATGTAGGAGAAGGGAAGGATGTAAGTCCTGAAGAACAGGTTGAGTGTGGCTCTTATACAGGACCTGGGCCTGGACATGGAGCTGATCCTGACCTCGATCAACCAAGCTTACTAGAATCCAAGATCTGGTGAGCAGTAGACTTTATGTAATTTAAGCCCCTAACTTTACAAATAAATATTGAGACAGTTTCTCCCCAAGCTGACATTCAGCATTGCTGATACTCAAAGGACTTCTTTTTGCACATACTCACTTTCCTTGCCTGACAGCTCCACTAGAGCCACAAAGAAGCATTGAAGGCCCTTCTGGAGACATGCTGCCCCAGAATGGTAGGTCACCTTGAGGAAAACATGGTTTTCCTCACCAACAGCATAGAGAGGTTTGTAGGGACCACCTACTAATGCAAGTAGAACCCAAGATATTTTATGGAAAAGTATTCAAAGTCACTTTAAATATTCTCAATAACAGGCTATGGAAGCTCAAATGAAAGAATGTTCTTCATTTAAGTGAATACTATGCTTTTTCTAGCAGGAAATATGGAAATTTCATTTGAGCAAATTCATCTTTTAAGGGAGGTGATGAACAAATGTCTGAATCAAAGACAAAAGGAAACGAAGTATCTTAAGTGGTCAAAAACGCACTAGCCCTGCTTTCTGATAGTTTTCCAGTCCCAACTGCTTGCCACCACCAAGTAATGGGTTATTGTATTCTTCAGTTCATGGTTTTCCTCCCTGAAACACAAAGGCTTGATGGGCTCACTAACTCCTTTTTTTATTAGCAGCTCCTCCAATTCCTTATAATGACCTTGCTGGCACACTGCACACAGTGTGGATAGGGTGCACATCAAGATTCCATCAAGAATTTTTTTGTTGAACGGAGAAGATCTGTCAAAGATTCAGCCCAGGCAGAAGATTTCCTTCTATTCTCTGGACTGTCCAGCTCTGGAAACCTAAGGCTGACCTCAGAGCCCGAAATTCCTCCTCTGACAGAGGGGTCCCCATCTCACACCGTTTTGGGTCCCTCAGGGGACTGTTTTAAGGCATCCTCAATTTCTTTTGCACTTGTTTTTAATGATTTACTTAAAAAAAAAAAGAATATAAACATGGGTTTGTACTCTCACATATATTGAAATAAAATAATTTTGTTTTATTTTTTCTGAACTTTGCATCCTCTTCTTAAGAAGAGACCCAGACTACAGATCAAGAGTTTCATACTGGCCAACTGATCTCCAGTAGATAGTCATCATAAAGAGAGGGAAAGAAGAGAGTAGTTTCCAGAATGTTTGGCAAGATATAAGATGTGTGGAATCTGATACTCAGACACTGAGCCACTTCAGAAATATACTGAACAACCAACAACTGATAACTCTTTTTATGGTGGTGGTTTCATCAGAAATTTTCACAGGATTTGTCTTATAACTGTGTACATACTAGATACTATATGCCTTGATGAGATATATGTATAGTCATGGTCATGGCAGCATTATTTACAACAGCTAAAAGATGGAAGCAACCCAAGTGGCCATCAACAAATCCATGGATTAAAAGCATGGGGTAGGTACATACAATGGAATATTATTCAGCTATAGAAAGGCATGAAATGCTGACATATGTGAGACCAGGGATATACCCTGAAGACATTGTACTAATTGAAATAAGACAGTGATAAAAATAAAAGGGCACATGCTGTATAATACCATTTATATGAGGTACATAGAGTAAAGCAGTAAAATTCATAGAAATAGAGAATACAATAGTGGTTGGCAGAGGCTGGGGGAGGGATAATAGGGAATTAGTTTTCGAGGAGTATAGAGTTTCAGTTTGGGAATATAAAAGTTCTGGAAATTGGCTGCCAATGTATTTAACACCATTAAACTGCAAATTTAAAAATAGTTACAATGGTAAATTTTATATTAATGTATTTTATCATAATTTTTAAGTCTATCATTAACTCTGTGGATATACTAAAAAAAACATTGAATTGTACACTTTCAATAAGTCAGTTGTGTGATGTGAATTATATCACAATAAAGCTGTTGAACATTTTTTAAATCCATAATTTAAAACATTATTTACCTTCACAATTTCTGCAGATTAGTATTGTAGAGAGGCTGATTCTGGTTTGGAGATTCTCCTAAGGTAGTAAGCAAGGTGTCAGCCAGGACAGCAGCCGTCCAAAGGCCTGACTGGGGCTGGAGGGTCCACTACCAAGGTGTTTCCTCGCATGGCTGGTGAATTGGTTCTGGCCTCTCCCCATGCATTGCTCAAGTATCCTTACAACATGGCAGCTGCCTTCCTCCTAAACGAGAGACTCAGAGAGAAATTTTACCATTTTTAATTAAATAAATGACCAAAATCACAAGACTACAAAGAGATCAGTCTGGTATACTCTAAACTCCTTAGCTATATGTTCCTAGTGTTGATGGCTTCCAAAATATTGGTAGTTAGGTGGTAGAATAAGGAAACAGAATCCTAGAGAATCCCTGAGATATCTGTTCTGCTGTGTAATCACAAAAGCTTGAGAAAATCAGATTTTCCAGGAACACTTGAGACATGATTCAACTTTCACTATAGCCAAAGAGGAAGAGAATCTCACAGTTTTAACTCCTGGAACTAATTAATAGAACCAACATGGTATCAGAATTATTTCACCTTCAAGGAGTGACCAAAGGTCATGTCAAATGGCCAGGAAATTACTTCTCTTACTGTATTTATGTAAACTAGAAGTATAATAGTCTTTTTCCTAGGGATTCTAGAAAAATATTTAAGCAAAGGACTAGGTCTCGTTTTCTAATAAGTAGACTAGTTCTGAGATTTAGCCCAATTGGATCTAATTTTCAGTGTTGCCCAGAGGTGAATTTATCTAAAGTTAGGTTTTAGGATCCCCATTTATATGGGTCCACCCCAAAACTCTAAGAAGTGTTTAGTGTTCAATTGGTCTTATATTTTTAAATTTTTGAAAAAATAAGATGTTTCACAGCGATCAGTTAAGACATCTGTCTCTTTCCAATCTGCCTTCTACTCCATCACATTTCATCAGATAGTATTGGCGTGGTCTTACACATTTTACATCTGCCTATGACTGTATTTTACCCAAAATATTGGCATCAGTGAACATAATCTGCAACTCATAAGACAACACTACAAAAAGAACATCAGGGACAAACTGATTGTGTGTTGTCTAGTCCAACAGCATTTAAAAGTAGTTACTTCACACAAAAAAATTGAAATGCCCTAATCTGTAAAAGAAACTTAATGTATAAAAGAAAAATATAAAAAGACACTCATATGTAAAAGAAACTTGATAGAAGTTTTTCTAAATTTGGCGATAATTGTTAGGATTTACATGAGGTTGCCAATAAAAAGTTGTAAAACTGAAAAAAATGTGTCCACACTATCAAAACTTAAAAAATATCTGTCGACTGTGCTAAAGGAAAGACTAATTCATCTTTATATTCTCTTTATAAAAATTTCTATTACAAATTCAGTGTTATATAGTGAGGCAATTAAAGAGTATGTCACCGAAAAGCATAGGAGTGTTATAGAGATGTGGCAAACATTAGCTCATAAAATGTGTGGGATTTTTTGGATTTGGTGATCTTCGTGTGATGCATTGTTAACTTTTTTTAATTTGTAGTTTGTAGTGCTTCTTTTCTCATTAAGAAAAATTATATGTATAATACACTCCATACAGAGTACTAAACTACTGAAAGTATAGATGTAATAATATTAGGTATCGGTTTAAACACTCAGTAGTGCTTTATTGAAATTATTGTTGTTTTTAAAAATTCTGACAGATTATATACATTAAAATTTTTATTTTTTCTCACATTTTGACTAATCCGTTGTTGTGTTAATAGGTCTGATGTGTTAATTTACAGTTAGATAGCATTTGTCCCTTTTTGTCTTAATAATTCATCATTCTAATTAAAAATATTTTGTTTTTTATTGTTTTTAACTAATGACTATATGTTTATCTTTATATCTGTGCCTAACCAAAGATTATATTAATCAAAACAGCAATATTTCTATTTGTTATTACTACCACAGCATCATAATACTCTTAGTTTTAATTCTCATGATTTAAGTTTATGCCATTTGCCTTGTATTTTACTGGTGGAAAAAGGTGTTTACTAAACACACCAATTGAGATATCAGCCCTAGAGGAATATTGGGTATTCAAACTATCTCAAAAGGTAAACTAATTTTTGCTAAAAATCATTAATTAGTTAAGAATTTTCAGAATGCAAATGACAGAAAAGCCAACTGAAGCAAAACAAAACAAAAAAAATCAACTGAAACTGAAAAAAACAAAGCCTTATGGTCATAAGTGGGAAGTGTGGGAAGGGAGACTTGGCAGGGGATCCAGGCCTGAACTTCTTGTTACAGCCTTTCTCGCCTCTGTGTTGGCTCTGTTCTCAAATAAATGCCCCTCTCATGGTGGCAAGATCTCTTCTAGCAACTCCAAGATTATGACTCACAATCCCAAAACCAGCTTTCCTTCAACTGCTCCAGGAAAAGCCCCAGGGCTGGGTCTCCCTAGCTTTGCTGAACCTAGTTCTAGGGCCAATGGGCCATGACTGACATGGGTGCTGTTTTATTAAAGGCAGGGAAGTAGACCATAGGCAGAGAAACAATAGCTCAATATGACTATAGGTGTAAAAGGATCCATCTGGTGTAACAGGAAACTGGTTTTTTAGACGCTGCCTCTGAGACATTGTGTGTGGTGTGTATATGTGGTGTGTGTGTGGTGTATATAATGTGTGTGTGATTGTGTGGTGTGTTTGTGTGATGTGTAGTGTGTGTGGTGTGGGTAATGTGGTGTGGGTGTGAGTGTTGTGCCTACACAGAAAACAAAATGTTCGCAGTAAAACACCCATGGCACTCGGTAGAATCAAAGAGCCTTCCAGGACTGTCAGTAATGAAGCTCCAGTGAGGTCATTTACAATGTTGAAGCACTATAAATTAGATAAGAAAAAAAGCTACCTGGCAAAGCAAACAGTCTTGGTGGGAGTGGGGAGAGAAAAATATAGATCGCAGAGTCCAAAGTGGGCATGCTGACATTTCATGCGGTTCACTAACTCTACTTTGTGGCCTTCATAAATTTCGCTCAGAATTACTGTCAGTGAAATTAATGAAATCACAGGCTGTTCAACAAAAGAAGTATCAATCTGTAGTTTCCCATTGGGTCAATGAGACCTGTACTTATCATAGGTATGCTTCAAGTCATCAAAGGCTGAGTGCTGAGTTTGCTTAAAGTAACTTTCAGGAATATTATAAAAATTCTATATAGCGATCTTTCTCAACAAAGTTTAGGTAACTTTTGGAGTTAGAAACATTGATTTAAAGACAACAAACAAACAAACAAACAAAAAATCTTGGGTCTAGTATATCAGTTTTAATTTCTACTTTTCCAGAATAAAATCGTCCTCCAATTTTCTTAAAAAATGTTTTAAAAAATATTTGTAGTTTTATTGTTGCAAAGAGAAAGAAAAATGGAGAAAATAAAAGCTCTCTGAAACGTGTCAATTCTAAAATTTGAGATGAAGAATAGACATTATGGAGATTTTATTATGTGTTTTTTGCCTGAAAGCTAATACATGTGTGTGCAAATGCACATGTGAGTTTGAGTGTATCAATAACATACTTAACTTGAAGACATTTTAAAGACAATTTTTATTAATATTTCATTTCCATTTTCTGCAATATTATGTAAGTTAGAAAATAGAATTTTGTTTTACTTATGTAAAAACATTCATATGTATTATATGAAACATAATAATGATTAAATCTTATATTAAAGAAAAACACTACACGATTGTTCTAAATCAAAAAACAATAGCAAAAATGAGACCAAATTTACACTGGGAATTGAATGTTTTCTTTTGCCAGGTCTACAATTTACTGCTTAGAGATATAATTTAGGTTATTATTGCTTCTATTTCTTCATGTGGAGATGTCTGTTCGCTATTAATTATTCTATGATATGAAGAACTAACAATGATCCTAAGAAAAGGAAAATTAATGTTCTATTCTTATTATCAAAAAATTTTGAATTGTCTTTCCATTGGAGTTTCTCTTTCTGGATCCAGTTGGCTCGAGTGTTGCCAAAATGAACTCTTCTTCCCATCTAAATCTGGGCCCTTTTCCAGGGTCATCACAAATTTTTGTCTGAGCTTCCACATCATTGTTGAACAATATTCTGTCTATATAGTTTTCCTAAAATGTGTCATCTGTTCTGTATTTAGATCATCTTTACTTCTCCTACCAAAGAAAAGAGGGAATATTTTGTCTCAAAGTGAGGTAATCCATATTTGCTTCAGTGTCATTGATGGCAAAGCCCCTCACCTGCCATTGCTATTCTTCAAATGACATTAAAATCCCACAAGTTGGAGCACAAGAGCCATAGTCCAACTTGGCTGCCAGTAGGACCCTAATCAAATATTCAAAGACAATGACAGAATTTCCCTTTTCTGAGAGTAAAAGACACAAACCAGTACTGGGTGTTTCCCGATAAGGACTTTGCCAAAGATATGGTCCCCTGGGGCTGGCTCTACTGGGCACTAATTCAAGTGCTCTTTAGTGATATCTGATTTTTTAAAAATCTGCCATTTGCCAAGAACTGTAAGAATATTTAATGCCTCTCAAAGGCCCTTTGACATTCCCAAGCCACTAAGGTAAGCAGCATGGAACTTAGCAGTACAGGTCCTGTTAACATTCCCACTGTCAGATGCAAGGTGCAGTATTATGAACTGGGTTGGGACTTTTTGATCAGTATTGTGGCTACATTTGGCAACCACAGTGTACCATGACTTTTGTTTATTCACTCCCTGGGTTGCAATGTCATGTGAAAGAGGAATAAATGTTTCCATGGCTATTTTAAAGGTAGTTAAATTGAGAACCCAGAAACCAAATGACTCAAAGGCCCTGGCCAGCCTGTGCTATTCTTTGACACAGAATTTAGTTTTCCCGAGCCTCATATCTTTCTGTTAGACTTTGCATTCTCTGCTGGATCTTTCGCTTGTCATGCATCTTACTTCTGTCCCATCTTTTCACCATTCAAAACGGGGCAAATAATTTCTCTCAGGTTAAGTTGTTTCCTACTCCAATCTCATATCAACATTTTCTCTTCCAGATCAGATCAAAATCAAATCTTTGAAGTGTCTGTGTGCATGTATAAATTTGTAGAATGAAGAAATATTTCCAAAATTGAAATAATATAGATATTAATTGAACTAGCAAAAGATGGCATTCTTAAATAATCATCTTCTTAAGAAAAAACGTTTTTCAAAAACAATAACAAAAGTTTTATTTAGGATCTACATGAGCAGCACTGTGTAAGTCCTTCTACAATGATTGTCTCATTATGTCCCATAACAACCTTGCGAACTAAGTATTATGATCCTCGGTTTATATGTAAGTAGGCTGAGGTGCAGACAATTCACATTACTTGCCAAAGTTACACAGCTGAGGGATGCAAAGCCAGAATTCAAGAATTCAAGGCGAGATGTGATTCAATTACAAAGCTGGGCTTAACACCATCATAACTTATTAATTCCCATGTTTTTTCTTTGATAATTATCAAATTGCTTTTGATAATGTTTTCATAATATTTTAAATATTTAACACATGAAAAATAGTGGTGATTTCTGTTTCCCTTTAGTAGTCATCAATCATGAGACACTTGGAAGACAAAAGATTTGCCAAAAGTGTTGTTAAGGATGTGGAGAAATTGGAACTCTCATCCATTGCCAATGGGAATGTAAAATGATGTAGCTGCTTTTTAAAAAAATTTTGAGGAACTTCTCACTTGTTTTACACAGTGGTTGCACCAATTTGCAACCCTACCAACAGTGCACAAGAGTTCTCTCGCCAACAACTTGTTATTTGTTTTCATTTTGGTAACAGCCACATAACAGGTGTGAGATGATATCTCATTGCGGTTTTGATTTGAATTACCCCTGTTGATTAGTAAGTTTGAGCATTTTTTCATGTATCTGCTGGCTGTCTGTATCTCTGGAAAAATGTCTATTCAGTTTCTCTGCCAGTTTCTCCATTGGATTATTTTTTGATGTTGAGTTGTACTAGTTTTTTATGCATTTTGGATATTAATCTCTTATCAGATATATCAGTTGTGAATATCTTCTCTCATTCACTAGATTGTCTTTAGGTTTTGTTGATGATTTCTTTCATCGTGCAAAAGCTTTTTAGTTTGATGTAATCAGCTAAATGTAATCCCATTTGTTTATTTTTGCTTTTGTTGTCCTTGCCTGGGGAAAACTTATCCAAAAAATATTTCTAAGATCAATGTCAAAGAGTTTACTGCCTATGTTTTCTCCTAGAAGTTTTATTCCACTTCTGAACTACCTATCTGAAGAAAAAACACTAATTTGAAAAGATATATTCACCATCGTGTTTATTGCAGCATTATTTACAGTAGCCAAGGTATGGAAGCAACCTACATGTCCATTGATCAATGAAATATACATACATACATACATACATACACACATACACAAACGCGCACACAATGGAATATTACTTAACCATAATAAAAGAATGAAATCTTATCATTTGCAGCAACATGGATAAACCTAGAGGGTATTATGCAAAATGAAATAAGTCAGACAGAGAAGGTCAGATACCATATGATTTCACTTACGTGTGAAATCTAAAAAACAAAACAAATGAATAAACAAAATAAAACAAGACAGAAATAGACTCACAGACATAGAGAACAAACTGGTGGTTGCCAGAGGAGAGGGACGTGGGAGAATGGGCAAAAAAGTAAAGGAGAATAAGAGGTATAAACTTCCAGTTATAAAATAAATCACAAAGATGTGATATACAGCACAGGGAATATAATCAATAATATCTTAATAACTTTGAACAGCGACAGATCCCTTTATCATGGTGATCATGGTGATCACTTTACAAAGTATATAAATGTTGAATGAAAAAACAAAATAATAATAATAAATAAAATGGTGTAGCTGCAATGAAAAATAGTATGATGATTATCCAAAAAGCTAAATGTGGAATTACCATTTGACCCAGGAATTCCATTCCTAGGTATGTACCCCAAAAATTGAAAACAAGGTCTTGAAGAGATATTTGTATAGCAATGTTCATAGAAGCATTATTCACAATAGCAAAAGGTAGAAGCAACACAAGTGCCCATCAATGGAAGAATGGATATGTGGTATATCTATAAAATGGAATATTATTCAGCTATAGAAAGGCATAAAAGTATGGCACATGTTGCAATTTGGATTAACCTTGAAGACATTATGCTAAGTGAAATAAGACAGTCATAAAAAGGACAAATACTGTATGATTCTAGTTATAGGCGGTATCTAGAATTGTCAAATTCGCAAAGACAGAAAGTAGAATGGTGGTCTCCAGGGGCTGGGGGTGGAGTAGGCAGGAGTTAGTGTTTAATGGGTACAAAGTTTCAGTTTGGGAATATGAAACAGTTCTAGAGACAGATGATGGCGATGGTTGTACAACAATGAGAATGTACTTAATTCCACTGAATTGTCCACTTAAAAATTGTTAAAAGGATAAATTTTATTTTATTTATTAAAATAAATACGAAAGATTTTCCAAAATCATAACAACTTGTCATAGAGAGTTCACAGTCATCTCTCACTAAAGTTTTACTTTTGGCTTTTCAGAGCAATTTCAATGTGAAGACTTGATAATCATAGATTTTATCATTAATTACCCTAACTTTCATTTTCATTACTGTCTGGTTTGTGAATCTATGTACCAATTTAGTTAACAAATCTCTCTTTAAGAGCTTATTTATGAAGTAATATAATGCCCCTGCCCTCAAGTGGTTTAATAGCATATGAGTAGACAAATAACCACATTCTTAAGGCATATAACAAATTACAAGAGCCAACAATAGGGAGCACTGGCCATTTGGCAGAAACTGGTAAGTGCTTTACTTATATTAACTCTTTTAATCCTCACAATAATTTTAGGAGCTAGATTCTGCTCTTATCTTTATTTCACACACAAGACACATCTTAGAAAGTTTAAGTAAGTGGATTAAGATCACAGAGCAAGTAGTTATTAAAGCTAAAAGAGAATCAAGACCACAAGGCAAGACATGTTCAGGCTGTGGAAAAGTCATCCTAAAGCAGGATGAACTTTGAAGGCTGGGCATAATCTCCAGGAAGAAATGAGGAGAAACAAGTTTAACCTAATTTTGGGAAAACCATTTTGTATAATACTGCAAGTAAACTATGAACATAAAAGAAGATATAATTTAAGCTTCAAAGTTAACGAAGTTGATTTCTAATTCCAATTAAAAAAAATCTAAAGCCTCTGACTCATGCTCTAATAATGGAAAACTTCCCTAACCTGGTGAAGGAAATGGACATACAACCCCAGGAAGCTCAGAGAATTCCAAAAATTGGGGATCCAAAGAGGCGCACACCAAGACACATCATAATTAAAATACCAAAGGTTAAATACAAAGGAAGAATATTAAAAGCAGCAAGAGAAAAACAAATAACTACAAATATTTGACAGGATGAAGACCCAGGATCTATAACCAAGAATAATTTATCCAGCAAAGCTATCATTTAGAGTTGAAGGATAGATAAAGAGCTTCCCAGACAAAAATAAGCTAAAGGAATTTGTCACCACCAAGCCAGTGGTACAGGAAATGTTGGAGGGACTTCTTTAAGAAAAAAAAAACATGTATCAAAAACAGGAAGAAAGAATGGTAACAACTACATTCCTATCAATAAGTACCTTAAATGAAAAGGAATTACGTGGTCCAACCAAAAGAAAGAGTGGCTGAAAGAATAAGAAAACAAGACCCCTACAAATGAAAAAGAAGGGGATGGAAAAGGATATTGTTTTCATGGACCTAGAAGGTATTTAAGTCAGACAGAGAAAGATAAACACTACATGATTTCACTTATATGCAGACTCTAAAGAATAAAAAGAACAAACTAATCAAAAAAAGACTCACAAATATAGTGGACAATTTGGTATTGGACAGAGGGGAGGAGGTTTGTGGGGCTGAGAGAATGGAGTAAAGGGCTAAAGAAGTACAAATCAGAACTAATGAGAGTGGTTGCAGAGTACTTGCTAATAAAAACACACTTTGAGGTTCTAATAACTCAGGATTTGTCATGCATTTCCTGTGAAAGTATTTGCTAGGGAAATTTTTTAAAGTAACCAAAACAAAGGTGTAGCCTGCTTGAAAATGAAGTCAATAAACATGAAGCTCCTACTAAATCATTATATACAAATATTGCTATTAAACCACATGCTGTTAATTAATGTGATAATTACTAGTGATGTCTATCTTCTTCTTATTGGGTAATAATAATAAAGAATTTTACTGTATATCTATGTCACCTATCTACCTCTTTATAGTTATGAAGTAAAATGATTTATACCTTCCCTTTTCTGTTAGTAGAAACACTCTATGAACATAAAAGCAACAAAATTATATTTCTTCAAATATTTTACATGTCAAGTTTTTGACCTATATCTATACAGTATGTATTTTTCTAAATCTCTTCATAATAGTCCATATCAAAGAGGTTAGTCAGATCATAGTTCCCTGTGAATGGTCTACATATAATACAGATGTTTTATGAATTAATTACTACAGTCACTGGTTGAATAAAATTATTATGGTGTCTTCATCAGGCAGACAGAATCTTAGCTTTTTAAAAGGAGAGGGTGAGTGGAGTGATCAGCATGTTGTAGAAAGATAGTGGTTATGATTGTACAACATTGTGAATTTACTAAGTGCCACTTAGAAATAGTTGAAATGATGAATTTTTATGTTGTGTGTAGTTTACCACAATAAAAAAAGACAGAGTATTTTATTCTTTCTTCTTTGGAGGACACCCTGTTCAGCCTGACAGTATCTCTCTTTTTTTTTTTTTTAATATTTATCTTTCCTCTCCATCCTACCCCTGCCCCCTTTTTTTCTGATAGTGGTATCTGGTCTGAGGCATAACACCTAATTTAAATCTTAATTATAGAACATAGTTTAGAAGACGATTCCAAGAGGAATGGGAAACATGGTAATTTACCAGAAGACTAGAAGCAATTTAGCATCTCTCTTGTTTGTGGAAATTTGACTTATAACGTCTACTTTGTTATAACACTGAGCTCCTGCCAGGCCAAAAACTCCAAGAGGGAGACAAGATACACTCTGGTCTGCACTCCAGACACACTTCCCCAGACAAGCTGGCCCTCCCTTCGGGCAGTAGTTGGCTTTCTAGACAACACATAAACAAGTGTCTTTGACAGAAAGGCTAAGTGGCTCCAGGCCCTGACGATAGCTCACACTAACAAAGCAGGGAAGTTGAGACTCCCGTCTATTTACAAAGCCTACGTGCTAGAAAGACAGAGATAAAGCTGTTCCCAGGAGGAGCGACATCAGCGCTAGCACAGTGATGCTCTCCTCTCTCCTGCTTCTGAGAGAATACGCCAGCTGAGAAGCCCACAGAAAGAGGGCACAGAATTGCTTAGCCTTGGCCACAGGCAGGAGATAGTCAAATTCTAGCCCCCATGAAAGGAGACTACACAAACTCAGGGAGGGTCCGATCTCCCCTCCCCACTCAGTCTCAAATGTTTCTTCAATATGCACCTGTTAAAATACAATAATCTAAGGGTGTCAACACTTTACACTTTATCAGGTAGGCATAGAATAGGATGCTGCTGTGTCCAGGTTGACAGGGGAGAACCTTTTGGTAGTTTCATGTTCCTTCTGCCTTAAAGAGTTTCATTCTTATAATAGAATATCTACGCAGAACTTTTACTAGAAAGGACTTGGGAGACCAGCCTGGAAAGACCAGAGGTCCCATAGCTTATCCTCCCCATCCAGTGCCCAATGCGACAACAAATTCCCCCAAGGTTTGGTCTCCTATATAGACATGTCTGATGAATAACCCCAGTTCTACATGGTCCAAAGTCTTCTCTGGGAGTAGTGTAGAAGTAGATTTATCTCCACCAATATGCCTAACACATACTTGACCTTCAGTCACTCACTAAGTGCTTTGTACCCACTCTTATGTCAGGTACTGGAATAAAGCCATGAATAGAAGAAAATTCCTGCTTTTGAGGTTCAAGGTTTAGTAAGGGAAAGGGCAAGCAAAGAGATATTTAAATGGTGATGTGATTTGGGGTGCTATGATCTAGAAGTGTACAGAATGGCAAAAAGCCCAGGAGAGTCACCCTGCCTTTCTGAAAGCTCTAGCATGCAGAGAGAGGCTTATGGGAACTCTGGTTCCAGCTCCTATAGGATGGAAGCCTGGGTGAACTGGAGCCAAGTGAGCAGAAAAGGTTTGGGGGAGTGGGACAAGGCCCTGCTTGAAGTTCAGTGTGAGCAGATAGTGTAGCATTCCTCTGCATGGTATCACATCTGAGTCCTCGTTGCCACTTGGGCATCACTTCTCATGCAATGAGAACCAATGATCTGAAACTAATGAGAAGATAAAAACCAGAAGCACTTAGATCAATGCAGACAAAGGATCAGTTTAACAGTGATCTTAAATATTAAAACTTAAATACAAATTTGTTCAGTAAGCTAAATTCTAGACCCGCAAGTAAAAGTCCAAAAATGGCTTATTTATATAATTTTATTTACAAGAAAACAAATATTTAGCTTTCCTGAATTGCAGACTCTAGCTAGGAAAAGAAGAGAAACGTGAAGGGGGAGAGGGAGTAGAAGGGGAAAAAAAGAAGGAAAGGGAGGAGGAGGAGGGTGGAGAGCAGTGAGAATGAGAGGAAGGAAACCAGGGAGAGGAAGAAGAGGAATAAGGGAAGGAGAAGAGGCACCCTGGTCACTCACTGATTATCTCTCTCTGTTAGTCAAAATTCTTCCCTTCAAAGGGAACTAACATATACTAACTCAGCTAACTCTTGGATCATGACTAGGTTACTCATATAGATTAAAAATTGAATTCCCATTTCTATAGTAATAGATGTTATCCAGATTTTATCAATAATTGAATAGAGTCTCAAGAAATGAATGATTAGCTTATGACATAGCTAATAAGTGACAGAAGCAATGTGGTGTTAGCTTGTTGGTGCAACGTGATACTGTAGTGAACAAGCTAAGGTTGGTTATTTTAAAACAGAATAAGAGATCTTAGAAAATGGTTTTTATGCCTATACTAAGCTTCATTTCTCCACTTAATCCAAAATGTGTCCAGTTACTATCTGGTCAGTAACCCTTGGTGTCAGCCTTCATTCCTTTCTCTGTTGACCCTACAGCCTGTCACCAAATCCTAACACTCATGCCTCAGTTCTAGCAGCATTTCTCCATCCCTCCATCCTCCTTCCACTCTGAGCTCCATCTCTGTGGCCTGCGTCTACGGCCTTCTCAGGTTTTGCACCTCATTCTTCACACTGCCACCAGAGGGGCTGTATGGCCAACTGCAGGAACAATGGTCATGTTGCTCTTTGTCAAACCTTTACTGGGTCCCTACAAAAAACAAATAGGCACTTGAACAGTCCTAGATCATTTTTGAAGCCAGCAATGTTTAAGTAAGAAATTAACATAGAAGGTCATTAATAGTCTAGGTAGAACCCACCTTCCAGCCTCATTTCTCACTTCTCTTCCTCCTCAATTGTCCTACTTCTTCATTTGCTGACTCAGAACCAGGGAGATTATTTTCACAGTTTCATGGTTGCTCATGCTGCTCTCTGTCTAGAATTTTCTTCTCCTTTTCTTGCCTGGCACATTCCTGTTTGTCCCCCAAGAGCCGACTAAGTACTCTCTCCTCTATCAAAGACTCAGCTCATACCCCCAGACAGACTGGGATGCTTCAGTTCTGGACCCCTACAAGCCCTGAGGACAGGAGCAATCTCCAAAGAGCATTTATTACCCTATATTTTAATTATAAGCAATATGTCTGTCTTTCTACCAAATCATAAATTTCTAGACTGTGCTTTAGTAACATTTTTACCTCCACATGCTAGTACTTGGAAAATAGTTGAGTGTTTAGCAAGTTTGTTGAATGAAGCAAAACACAAGTATCTGAGACCCAGAATCCAGCTTCTTTAGGAGCAGAACAGATGTCTGCCTATAGGGTATATCCATGCTCTTGGTGCAATCTCAACACCTCTTTATTTCAAAAGAATATTTCAAAGAGGTCCAGGATTTTAATTTCCAGCAGTAGGAAGTTGATTATTATTCTATAAACAATATGAAGGTTTCTCAAAAAATTCAAAATAGAACTACCATATGATCTGCGTTCAGACTTCTGGGTATATATCAAAAAATAAAATAAAATCAGAATATCAAAAAGACATCTGTACCTCCCATGTATTTTGCAGCATTATTCACAATAACCAAGATATGGAAACAATCTAAGTTCTTTAATGGATAAAGAAAATGTGATAAATATATGCAATAGAATATTATTTGGCCATAAAAAAAAGAATCCTAGCAGAAATCGACTCTCTTGCTGCCACTGAAGATACTACTTCTCTCTGAGACTGTGCAGAATTCAAGTCAGACAGATCCAAGTTATATAATCTCAGGTAAATCTGGCGAATTTCAATTTCTCATTTAGGATAAGAATAAATGTATGAATTATTGCATGATTACTGTTATATAAGACAGAACTCTCTACATGGTCAAGATGGTGGAATAGGCAAACATTGTGCTCCTCTCCTCCCAAGACCATATCAAAATTACAACTAAATTATAGAACAATCACCCTGGAGAACCATCTGAAGACTAGCTAAACAGAACTCCTATAACTAAGAACATAAAGAAGAAACCACTTTGAGACTGGTAGGAGGCATGGAGACGCAACAGGCTGGTCCCGCACCTATATACGGTGGTTGAGAATCAGGAGGGATATCTTGGCTGTACAGCCCCCTCTCTGAGAAGTGAGGCTCCCAGCTCAAAGCACCTGTGCTGGGAAGAGGAGCCCCCACAACATGTGGCTGTGAAAATCAGTGGAGATTCCATCTGGGTGAGACAAAGGCTGCTGGAAACCCAAGCATCATCTTAAAAGGCCACATACAAACTCACTCACTCACAAATACTCTCCCTACTCTGCAGTGAAGGGACAGCAGCTCCAAAGGTGCCAAGGATGTATGAGAAAAACTAAATTGTATGGCTTCATGGTTAAGGCTGGAGGAGCAGCCACCATTGTTTTTATGTTAAGACTTCCTTACTCATAACCTGGAGGTGCAGGTGGGCGCCAAATCTCAATCTGCATTAACCTGGTAAATACAACTCACCTCACCCTAGTGACTCCCTGAGACTCTGCACCACCCAACTTGTGCACTTGTCAAACCTCTTTCAATGGCTGTGCCTCCTAAACAGCTGACCTCAGCCTGTGTTGCAGACTTTCCTAAAAACTCTCGAAAGTCCGCAGGTGCCAAGCAGGCAATGATTCACCTTGACATTCCCTGTGCCTCTTGCTGAGAGGCCCCAGGCCCGGCAGTGGTGGCAGCCAGCCTCAGCCCACAGTGTGGCCTCTCCTACATGCCTCTGGGCCCAGGATAGGCAGCTACCAACTGCTAAATCACTTTATAGCACCTATCAGGTGGTCCCTGGCAGGGCACAAGGAATAGCTGAACTTGGCCTGCACCAGAGCCCTTCCCAAGAGACTCCAGACCAATACACTTAGTAAACAGCTTCAGATCACAACAGTGCACCACACAATTGGCTCCACAAATGGCATACTGAAAGGGTGGTCTTGGCAGAGTCCTGCTGGGGCTAATCTTGCTCTGTGAGGGTCAGTCCTCACACAGCAGCTCATCTGCTGTGGTTGTGACTAGTTCTCATAGCCAGTCAACCTAAGGTCAACCCCACCCACTGATGTGCCAAGAGCAATCAAGGCTCAGCTACAACAGGAGAGCACACACAACCCATACAAGAGACACTTCTGGAGCAGCCAGGTCAGGTGACCAGGAAGAATGCACCACTGAACCCCACAGGACACCTACTATATAAGACCAAGACTGGAAAACACAGCAGATCTACTTAATACATAGAAACAAAGATGGAGAGGCAGACAAAATGAAAACAAAACAAAACAAAACAAACAAACAAACAAAAAACAAGAGACATGTCCCAAATGAAAGAACAGGAGAAAACTCTAAAAAAAATGAATTCATTGAAATAGAGGCAAGCCATCTGCTGGAGTTCAAAGCTCTGGTTATACAGATGCCTAAGGAACTTAGTGAGAACTTCAACAAAAAGTGTAAAAAAGGACACAGAACCCATAAAAAAAGGACCAATCAGAAATGAAGAATATAATAACAGAAATAAAGAATACACTAGAGGGAAACAACTGCAAATAAGATGAAGCAGCAAATAAATCAAATCAGCAATTTGGAAGATAAGGTAATAGAAAACACTCAATCAGAACAGCAAAAAGAAAAGAATTTTTAAATGAGGATAGTGTAAGGATAGTTTAAGGACAACATTAAGTGTACAAACATTCGTATCATCATGATACCAGAAGGAGAAGAGAGAAAGCAAAAAACTGAAAACATATTTGAAAAAATAATGATGGAAAACTTCTGTAACCTGATAAAGGAAATAGACATACAAATCTAGGAAGCACAAAGAATCCCAAACAAGTAGAACCCAGAGATGCACACCAAGACACATTATAATTAAAATGCCAAATGTTAAAGACAAAGAGAGAATCTTAAAAGCAGCAAGAGAAAAGCAATTATTTACCTACAAGGGAGCTCTCATAAGACTGTCAGTCAATTTCTCAACAGAAACTTTGCAGATCAGAAGAGAATGAAAAATATTTAAAGTGATGAAAAGCAAAGACCTACAACCAGTATTACTCTACCCAGCAAGGCTATCATTTAGAATCAAGAAACATATAAAAAGCTTCTTAGACAAAAAAAAAAAAAAGATAAAGGAGTTCATCAGCACCAAACCAGCACTACAAAAAAGTATCATAGGGACTTCCTTAAAAAGAAAAAGTAAAAGGTAAAAAATGTGAATAATATGGTAGTAACTACATATCTATCAATAATCACATTAAACATAAATGGTTTATATGCTCCAATCAAAAGACAAGGTAAAAATGGATTTAAAAAAAAGACCCATACATATGTTTTTAAAAGAGATCCACTTCAGATCAAAAGACACACAGACTGAAAGTAAGGGATGAAAAAAGATATTTCATGCAAATGGAAATGAAAAACAGCTGGGGTAGAAATACTTATATTAGACAAAATAGACTTTAAAACAAAGGCTATAATAAGAGACAAAGAAGGATATTTTATAATGATAAAGGTATCAATTCAACGAGAGGATATAATCCTTCTAAATGTTTACACACCCAATGTAGGAGCACCTAAATATACAAAGCAAGTATCGGTGGACATAAAAAGAGAAATTGACAGTAATACAGTAATCTTAATAAACTTTAGCATCTCATTGACATTAATGGATAGATCATCCAGACAGAAAATCAACAAGAAAACAGTGGCCTTAAGTGACACATTAGACCAAGTAGATTTAATTGATATTTTTAGAGTCTTTCACTCTAAAGTAGCAGAAGATACATTTTTTTTCAAGAGCACATGAAACATTTTCGAGGATAGACCACATGTTTGGCCACAAAACAAGTCTGTATAAATTTTAAAAGATTGATATATCAAACATCTTCTCTGATAACAATGATATGAAACTAGAAATCAATTACTGGAAGAAAATTGAAAAACATACAAACATATGGAAGCTCAATAACAAGCTACTGAACAAAAAATGGGTTAACAATAAACTCAAGGAAGAAATCAAAAGATATCTTGAAACAAATGCAAATAAAAACACAAGATCTCAAAATCTGTTGGACACAACCAAAGCAGTTCTAAGAGAGAAATTCATAACAATAAAGTCCTACCCCAAGAAACAAGAGAAATCTCCAATAAACATTTAACCTTACACCTATAGGAACTAGAAAAAGAAGAATAAGCAAAGCCCAAAGGGAGTGGAAGGAAGGACATAATAAAGATCAGCATGGATATAAACTTAATAGAGTCTAAAACAAAAAACAATACGAAAGATCAATGAAGCCAAGAGCTGGTTATTTATAAACATAAACAAAATTTGTAAAGGAAGGAGGAGGAGGAGGAAGAAGAGGAGGAAGAGGAGGAGGAAGAGGAGGAGGAAGAGGAGCAGGAGCAGGAGCAGGAAGAAAAGAAAGAGGACTCAAATAAATAAAATCAGAAATGAAAGAGAAGTGACAACGGACATCACAGAAATGCAAAAGATTATAAGACTGTACTACAAACAATCATATGCCAACAAATTGGACAATCTGGAAGAAATGGATAAATTCCTAGAAATAGTCCATGACTGAGTTAAAAAGAAACAGAAAATCTGAACAAACCCATAAATATTAACAAAATTGAATCAGTAATTAGAAAAACCTCCCAACAAACAAAAGTCCTGGACTGAATGACTTCACAGGTGAATATTAACAAATATGTAAAGAAAAATGAACACCTATACTTCTCAAACTATTCCAAAAAATTCAAGAGTAGGGAAGGCTCCCAAGCTCCTTTTGTGAGGCTACCATTACCCTGATTTTAAAACCAAACAAAGACATTACAAAAAAAGAAAATTATAGGCCAATATTCCTGATGAACATAGATGCAAACATCCTCAACAAAATATTAGCCAACCCAATTGAGCAATAGATTAAAAAGATCATACAACATGATCAACTGGGATTTATTCCTGGAATGCAAGTTTAGGTCGATATCTGCAAAACAATTAATGCAATACATCACATAAACAAAATGAAGGATAAAAATCATATGGTCATATCAGTAGATGCAGAAAAGGTATTGATAAAATCCAGCATCCATTTATAATAAAAACTCTTAGCAAACAGAGGGAATAGAGGGAATATACCTCAACATAATAAAGACCATATGTGACAACCCCACAGCTAACTTTATTCTCAATGCAGAAAAGCTAAAGATGTTTTCCTTAAGATCAAGAACAAGACAAGAATGTCCACTTTCACCACTTTTGTTTAATATAGTATTGAAAGTCCTAGCTACAGTAATCAGAAAAGAAAAAGAAATAAAATCCATTTAAATAGAAAGGAAAAGTAAAACTGTCATTATTTGTGGATTACATACTATATAGAGAGAACCCTAAAGATTCTACCAAAATAACTATTAGAACTGATAAATAAATTCAGTAAAGTAGCAGGATATAACATTAATATTTAGAAATGGGTTGCATTTTTACGCACCAATAACAAACCACCAGAAAGAGAAATTAAGAAAAGAATCTCATTTATAATTAAATCGAAAACAATAAAATATCTAAAAATAAATTTAACCAAGGAGGTAAAAGACTTGTACTTGGAAAATTATAAGACATTGAAGAAAGAAATTAAAGAAGATACAGATAAATGAAAGTATATACCATGATCATGAATAGGAAGAATTAACACCGTTAAAATGTCCGCACTACCCAAAGCAATCTATAGATTTAATGCAATCCTCATAAAAACCAATGGCATTTTTCATAGAACCAAAATAAATAATTCTACAATTTATACAGAACCACAAAAGACCCCTAATAGTTCCAGCAATCTTGTGAAAGAAGAACAAAGTTGAGGGTATCACATCCCTGATATCAAACTATACTACAAGACTATAGTAATCAAAACAGCATGGTACTGGCATAAGAACACCACATAGATCAATGAAACAGAATAGAGAGCCCAGAAATAAATCCATGCCTATATTGTCAATTAATCTATGACAAAGGAGGCAAGAATATACAAGAGGGTAAAGACATTCAATAAATGGTGTTGGGAAAACTGGACAGATACATACAAAAAAAAATGAAACTGGATCACTTTCTTATACCACTTATAAGAATAAACTCAAGATGGATTAAAGACTTAAATATAAGACCCAAAACCATAAAACTCTTAGAAGAAAACATAGGCAGTAAATTCTCTGACATTGTTCTTAGTAATATTTTTTCTGATATATCTCTTCCAGCAAGAAAAACAAAAGGCAAAATAAACAAATAGGATTATATTAAATTAAAAAGAATTTGTGTAGCAAAGGAAACCATCAACAAAACAAAAAGACAACCTACTGAATGGTAGAAGATATTTTCCAATGATACATCCAATAAAGGGTTAATATAAAAATTTTATAAAGAACTCACACAACTCAATACCAACATAAAATAAAATAAATAAAATAAAATAAACACTAACAATCCAATTCGAAAACGAACGGAGGACCTTAATAGACATTTTTTTAAAGAAGATATACAGATGGCCAATAGACACATAAAAAGATGTTCAATGTCACTGATCATCAGAGAAATGCAAATTAAAACCACAAGGAGATATCACCTCACATCTGTCAGAATGGCTATTGGCAATAAATCAATAAACAACAAATGTTGGCAAGGATGTGGAGAAAAGGGAATCCTTGTGCACTGTCGGTGGAATTGAAATTTGGTGCAGCCACTAATGGAAAACAGTAAGAAGTTTCCTGAAAAGATTAAAAATAGAACTACCTTTGACCCAGCAATTCTACTTCTCTGTATTTATCTGAAGAAATCCAAAACACCAATTCAAAAAGATATATGCACTCTTATGTTCTTTGCAGCATTATTTACAATAGCCAAGATATGGAAGCAACCTAAGTTCCCATCAATACACAATTGGATAAAGAAGTGGTAGTAGTCTTGGTGATGTAAAGTATAACATAGGGACTATAGTCAATAATATTGTATTAAGTATGCATGTATGGTACTGGGTGGGTACTAGACTTGTCAGAGTGATCACCACATAAATTATATAAATGTCTAACCACCAGGCTGTAATCTGAAACCAATATAATATTGAATGTCAACCGTAATTGAAAAAAAATTTTAATTACGAAAAATACATAAAAAAAAAAAACAAGACAGAAAAATAAAAAGAAGGAAATCCTGCCATTTGCTTCAACATGGAGGAACCTGGAGAATAAGTGAAATAGGCCTAACACAAAAGACAAATAGCGTATTATCTCACTTTTATGTAGATTCTAAAAAAGTTGAAATTGCAGAAGCAATTTCACCAGGGTCGAGGGTGGTAAAAATGGAAAGATGCTGGTCATAGGGTACAAACTTTCAGTTATAAAACAAATAAGTTCTGGGGATCTAATGTACAGTGTGGTGACTACAGTTAATAATACTGTATTTTATACTTGAAATATGTTGAGAGTAGATCTTAAGTGTTATCACCATACACACACTCAAAAAACAATGATAACTATGTGAGGTAATGATTGTGGTAATCATTTCACAATGTACAGGTATATTAAGTCATCCTATAGTACACATTAAAGAATTGCATTGTACAAGCTAAATATATATAATCTTCATCAATCATACCTAAAAAATGCTGGAAAGAGTAGTTCTCTTTCCAATTCTCATAAAATATTAGCTGTTTACTTATTTCATAGTTATTGTGAGAACTAAAGGAAATATTTTGTGAAGTAATGCATATAAAATTATCTTTATTCCTTGCCGGGAAGTTTTTTTCTCTACTTTTCTATTCCTTCCTTCCTTCCTTCCTTCCTTCCTTCCTTCCTTCCTTCCTTCCTTCCTTCCTTCCTTCCTTCCTTTGTCACCCAGAGTTCTTGCATTCTAACATGAAGCAGTGGTAACAGCCTCTGCCTATCTAAATTAACTTATGCTAGTGTTGACTCTGTAACAGGCATGATAATAAGCAACTTATAGCACATTTAATCCTGCAAAAGAGATCCCTAAGAATCTTTCGAAGTATCGCTATTCTTATTCTTGTTTTTATAGGTATAGTAGTCCCCCTTATCTACAGTTTTGCTTTTCACGGTTTCAGTTACCCTCAGTCAACTTCAGTCTGAAAATATTAAATGGAAAATTTCAGAAATAAACAATTCATAAGTGTAAAATTGCAAGCTATTCTGAGTAGTGTGATGAAATCTCTTGCCATCCCAGTCTGTCCCACCCAGGACTTGAATCATCTCTTTGTCCAGCATATCCACAATGCACATAGGACTCGACAATTAGTCACACTAGCTGCCATCTGGGTTAGCAGATCGATTGTCTCAGTATCTCAGTGCTTGTGTTCAAGTCACCTTTAGTTTACTTAATAATGGCCCCAAAGCCATTCACATAATTTTTATTACAGTAGGTTATTATAACTGTTCTATTCTTGTTTTTATTAATCTCTTATGTGACTAATTTATAAATTAAACTTTTTCATAAGTATGTATGTATGTATTGAAAAAAGCAGTACAACTAGGGTTCGCTACTATCTGTGGTTTTAGGCATCCATCCAGGGGTCTTGGAACATGTCCCGCTGGATAAAGGGGACAACTGTATGTCAAAAAGGTGGCAGGTTAATAATCTCCCCAAAGTCTTAGAGCTCTGTTCATACAGGCAGGCTGACTCAGCCTGGGATTTCAATTCTAACACTGAACTTTCCCTATGTGGCAATTTGAGGGGAAAAGAATCAGCTCCATCAATACCAACCTCTGTGTCTCTAATTAAAACTAGGCATTTTGTGTTGCCCAGTTCCAAGATACAGAGATGCTCCATAGTTCTGCCCTGTGGAAGCGTGGTTACACATTTTAATTAAACTTTTCTTCCTTATCTCTAAGAGCTTTAGTCATAATCCATGTACCAAAGCTATGATTATTGTGGGTGAGTTAGTTTCCTGGGGATTGAATCTGATGGCTCAAGGAGCTGCCAAGGAACCCCAGCTCAGTGAGCTGGAAGCCAATTGGTCATCTATCAACAGGAAACCTGCTAGACCTGGGTCAGCATGGGCACATACATAGAAACAAAGTGTGCACACAGGCACTGTTGTTCTTTCTCTATTCTTCTCTTTTATGAACTGGGCAGCTTTTGTGCAACCTCCACTGACTGGGTAAGGTGAGCCATTGAAGCTCTTCGGAGAAAGGACAATGACGTGGAATTCCTGGGTCCTGGCAGAGGATATTTGTCTTTCCTATGCCATCTCTACCCCCAGTCAACCCCTAGCCCTATAGTGAGAAGGAATGTCCATTTCAGATAGAGAGCCACTAGGAATGCTGGCTGACGCCATCCCATTACCAAGGCCTCCAGCCTCAGAACTGACCCTCCTCACCCAAAGAGGGGCTTAGCTGTGGGCTCAATCTCACAGACTCTCTCCTTCAAGAGTCTTGGCTGGAGAACTAACTCACGGAAGAGTAAACGATGGGCTCTTTTTAGCATGTAGAATTGTAATAAATCAACATTCAAAGGGAAGGTCTATACACACTGTGTGTTACTGTCAGGGTAATTTGGAATTTGGGGGTACACCAATCTAAACTGAAGAATAGTGCTGTAATTTGTTTATTTGTCTGTAAGATTCCCATGGTTACTAAGGTCTGCTTGCAAGTAAACCTCCTTGGGACCTTAGTGACAAGATAAGAATGGTTATTAATTAGCATCCTCAGGTCTCACAAGCATATATCTGGGCAAAAGCAGTAGACTTTGCTAAGAGAAGTAAACATTGTTATCTTATGAGACTATTAAATTGGCAAATCCTCTCTCCTAGATTGGTCGGTTGTACACAGATAATTTTGCTTAGAGCTCCACAAATGGTCACATACTCCAAAGAACAGGATCTTTATTAACAAATTTGTACTATACTTCTAATGGTCTGTTCCTGGCCATAGTAGTGGTACAGAATGAGTCAGGATTTTACTCTAAGGGCAGTAGTTGAAAACTTTGAAATTCTGTTGCATGGTATGAGAGTAAATGCTAAATAAATATTTGTTGATAATGAAAAGAATGCAAATGAAGAAGAGAAGAAGGAAGAAAAGGAGGAAAACAGGAGAAAGAAGGAAGAGATCATTGTATTTTCCAATACAATGAAAATAGCAAAATTTTTCACCAGACTCACGGGGTCAGATGAAGTCTTTTGAGCAAGACAGTTTTCTAAACATTTCTTAAATATCAAAGACCCTTCAGGATTAAAAGGAATCCTATCTTTAAATTCAAGGTATCTAAAAATGAATGTTAAATATGCATTTTATGATTTATATATAACACAATTATATGGTTAACACAGCTATCAGATAAGGTGATCAGAATGAAGCTTTGTAAATATTGAATAGAAATAGAACATCATATTATAATTCTAGAATGTTAAAAATCTGTAGAATAATTATTTTGATAATGTTCACTCAAAATCATAACCTTAGAAATCTAAGAGATAATAAGTTCTAGGCAAATAGCTATTTAATATTCACTTTGGGAAACTTTTTACGTGAATATAAATGTTTCTTTTCAAAAATCTTATGAGGAAAAGACAAGAACACTAACAAATTTTGTAAAACCAGAATGGATTTCTGATGACTGTTTTATTTTTACTATTTTTTTAGAGGCATGCTGCTCCAGATAGCTGGGTGATTACATACCCACTAATGTATTTCCCCTTCATGTTTATTTTGGAAAGATGGCAGGTTATTTTGAAAGAAAGGAGGAAAAACAGACTACAGAGGAAGCAGAGTTGCCTTGTATCTCGTAGGGCAATGGATTACTAAAATTATCAGACTTTACGGAAGAGAACACATATTCATTTCTTTTGCACATTTTCTTAAGTTACAAAGGACTTAGAACAAGATGATATGCCCATAGTATCAAGGAGAAGAACCCAAAGCCAAAAAAATAATAAGGAAAAATGTTAATTTTGGAATTTTCCCTGGAGCACAAAACCAATAGTGATGAAAATGACATTGGTCCCAAACTTTAGCTATCAGACAAAAAATTTTTCCAATACTTTCCAGATTAATTCAGTTTTTTTTAGCTGATTAGAGCATGATAAATCAGAGATTAGATATCAATACAAAAATGTAGTTATTAATATTACAAGTCAAAGTTTACATTTTAGTTACTATTCTTGTCTAGTAACTGGATTTGTTTGCAGTGTTCATCTAGTCTCTCAACAGAAATTTACAAAACATTTACTACGTACCACAAAACTGTACCAAGGATACAAAAGTGAATGAAGCAGCATCCTTGCTCCCACAATGCTCACAATCTGCCCATGTCGCCTTGGATATGACAGGGAAAGTCATCATAAAAAAATAGGATTTGGAAGCAGATCCATGTAAGAAAGCATCAACTCTTCTGCAATTCATTCAGTGAACTTCTAAAACTGTTTGTTATCTTTCTCAGCAGAAGATAAATTTTATATTAATTTACCTTTGAAAAAAATCATCCTTCCTCCAACAATAAAACATTTCTACTATACAACATTATTTTAATTGTGTCTCTGCAGGAAGGAACAAGTCCAAAATGATCAAGACGCTGGTTGTAATCAATGACCTCTTCCAAGATACCTTGAACTTTCTTTTGTTGATCAGACCTTCTAAAAGTGAGCTGGGAGTCAAACTCTTCTGGCTTACACCCATTTTAAACATCACTTAATCGCATGATGCGACAATTCCTTATCAGATGACCCTGTGCTCATACACAAACACAGCCACTATCAGGCACAGACAGGCCATAATCTGGCAAAACTTTGATGAAACAGAAATAAACACAATGTGTAGTGCATATTAATAAACTCAGGCATTTTGGCACACACCAACATTACAAACACCCTCAAAAGGCAAGTGCTGTGAGGCTAGGTTTCCTTATATGAACCTTACCATCTATATAAACAAGGATAGATAAAAGGGAACGAGGTGAATCTTTTGAAACAATATATCTCTTCTTCAATCTTGGAAATAACAACTCCCCTCCTAAGAACTAATAGTTTCCGTAATGTGTCATTTTCTGAAAGGGAGGGGACTAAATTATAGCAAGACTCTGGCCCTCTTGCCTGGAACCTTACTCATTTAAAGGTAATTAAATAGTGTTCTAGGGTCAATTATTAGTATGAAGGAAAGCTAACACTCACCTGATACAGCAAAATTAAGATCCACACTGCAAACTCAGTAAATACATTTTAAATTTTATTTTTTAAAATGAAAACTAAAATAAGTTTCAAGACAGGAAATATATATATTAAAAAAAAAAAGACCTGAAAAAATTGGTTAAAAATAGTTGAAAAGCACTTTAGTTCAGGTGTGTTGAGTCAAGTTCAAACACAGGAGACAATTGAACATTGTTTTTAAAAACATTTTAGTAGTGTTGAAACCTTTTTGGTGTAAGTGGTACTGTGTCTATCTCTGTCATTTATTAAAACTCTGTATTTATATAATCTCTCAAAACAGTACCTGAATTTGAGGCAATTTTCAAAAAGATAATTATCAAATTTAATATGCTACAGACCCTTCTCAGAAGACTATTCTAAAGGCTTTCTTCACCTCACTGACCCCCCGAGTTAACGACCCCTCTTTTTTTAATGTGAGGATGAAACTTCTCCATCAATCTCTGAAATGGGTACTTTAAGAGTCACCATTTACTGGGAGATACCAAGTGCCACGAAGACCTGCCCTCCATCCCTAACCTCCTGGTGCCTTCGGGACTGGCCGCTCTTGGGTGTGGTAAGCCGGGGCCCCCGTTTACATCTTGAGGTGCAGGATTTCTACATCCTGAGAACTCCTTTGTGCTAGTGTCATTAGCTCCTTTTTCTTTTCCCGCTCCACAATGTAGTCAGTCCACAGTGTTCTCTGCCTGCACTGGGCTCCCTCGTGGGTGAGTCAACCGTCCCCCTGTCTACCTTCCATCTCAATGCATCTGACTGCAGGATACATCACAATTCTGGAACCTTCCACAAGCCTCAGTCTGCACTTCTAACCACCTGATGATTGCTCAGTGAATTTAAACTTGTCATTTATTTCTCAGACCAGTTCCTACTCCCTCAGCCACTGACCCTGCGAGGCAGCGTTAACCTTTCTCTCCCAGTCTCCCTGAATGGCATCAGCACCTCTGCTTTATGTTCCTCTGCCCTTTAATTTAAGAAGCCAGGCACTGCGCTGGGACCCAGGGAAGAGAGAGTCAGAAAAGGTCAAGCTGCTTCCAGTTGACCAAAAGAACATCCATGCCTTTCTCCAAAAGCCAAGAAAGCAACCAGACAAGTGCTTTAAGAAACAAGCTGAACTCACTCATTTCCATCTGTAACTTCCAGCGAGGAGGGTTATAGATGATCAAGCAGTTATATTAGAAAGTGGACTCAATAGGGAGAATGACACCCCTGATTTCTCAAAGATTCTACGGGACCTTTGATGGCCACTGTTCAGTAATGTTTTTTTCTATATCCTTTCACCTGGTAGAAAAGTGTGTTGTACAGTACAAGAGGAAAACAAAAGGAAAAAAATTAAACATAGTTATCTTTAATAATAGGTACCGTTTATAAAGAGCCTAAGATGAACCTAGCTGTAACTGACTAATTTACAGGCCCTACAAAATCCCATGAGAGAGAAATTATCATCTTCATTTCACAAATGAAGAAAAAGATGCAGTGAGGTTAAGTAATGTCCCTAGGGTCACACAGCTAACTAGAAGCAAGAGTGGGCATCAAACTAAGGTCTACCTCACTGGGGTAGCGAATCCAGTGCTTTTTTGCCTATACTTCTCCAACCCCCAAAAGGAGGATTTCAGAAAACATGCCATCTGTCCTTACAAAGCATCCCACATGTTTAAGCTTATAAAGTTATTAGCTGATGCTTGAGAAGTCATTAATTATATGGGAAATATATGAAGAAAAATATATAGTGCTTTTCTAATTTGTTCTAAATGTATATTTAAACCTATGAAAAAGCAATAGATGAAAAGTTACTGACTCGTCAAGAAAACTGGACATTTAGGAACAAAGCATCATTTCATTCCCTAACTATAAACATAGCCATCCCCTATATGCCCTGAACTCTCCATGCTAAATTATAACCCTATCCTTTCTCTAGGGTGCTCAGCCTTTCTTCAGAGGTAAAGCATAGATACAACAGTCACTGTAATAATAATTTTTTTAAAAATAACTAATCTTTGCTAAGTCTTTTATGTGCATCATCTAATCTAACCCTCAGAATGCCCCTTAGATCTAGGTATCATGTTTTTCTCTTATAGATGATGAAACTGAAAATAAGAGAGGTTAAATAACTAGCCCAAGGACACACAGCTAGTATGAGGTTCAAATTCATTTCTGTCTAATTTTAGAACCTCTGTCCTTAACCTATAGGCTATAATCACTCTTCCCTGATGGTCCATCATTATTATTCTGTCAGCACTCTTTCACCTGTACAAATGTCTCTGCATCGAGTATATGATACAATGCTAGAGTTGGGCATTCTTGTGCAACATAGTTAAAACACCACCCTTGACTCCAAAGTCTTTTGGATAAGATTAAATATATTCTTTGCTTCCCAGTAATAGGCGATAAGATTTATTAAACTCTGTTAATACGATTTTAAGAAATGCTCTTTTCCATTGTTTTCCATCATGTTTCAAACACATTGTTTTATTTATTCTCAAAAGCTATGCAAGGTTTGCTTTTAAACTTCACACTTATTACTACTGTGATGTCTCCCTTTTTAAACTAGAGATTTTTCCAAAGTAAACAAATGCTGTCATTGGTCCAGATTCCTGGAAATTGATCTGCTCTGCTTGGAAAGCAGTGACATAGCATGGATAAGACTACATCACGCAGTCCTGGGTTTGCTTCTTGACTCTGTCACTTGCCTTCTGTGCTGTGTGACCTTAAGTTACTTACTTAACTTTCCTGTCTTTTCCCCAGTCTCCATGTTATAGATCCAATTTTCTGTCTCTTGATACTTTTATTGAATATTTCATGAGCATTTGATTTCCAATCCTGGTACTCAGGCACCGAACCCCACACACACTTAGTCTTCCTCATCTCCGAAAACAGTACCAACACCCACCCAGTTGTTTATTCCAAAAACCTCAATACTTTATTAATTTCCTCTCCTCTCAGCCACCCCCACATTCAATCCATCTTCAAGACCAAAAAATTTTACTTCTAAAGTATAGCTTGAATCTGCATGCCTCTCTTCTTCAAAATTGCTACCCCTGTCCATGCCACCACAATCTTTTTCCTGGACACCAAAATAGTCTCAAAATTAATCTTCTCAGTTGCTCTCTCCTTCTCCCCTTCAATCCATTCTCCATCAAGCAGCAAGAGTGATTGTTTCTTCTTTTATTTAAAGAGGGTTGTGTTACTACCTTTAAAATCATTCAATGCATTCTGACTTAAGAATTCCAAACTCTTCTTCACATCTATTAGGGTGACTATTTTTTTTTTTTGAAGAAAATAACAAGTGTTGGCAAGGATGTGGAACAACCAGAAACAACCCCTCTTCATTGCTGGTGAGAATGTAAAGTGTGCAGCTGCTGTGGAAAATAGAATTGCAGTTGCTCAAAATATTAAAAAGAAAATTACCATGTGATCAGAAATTTCACTTCTGGGCAAATACCCAGAAGAATTGAAGGCCAAGACTGAAACAGATATTTGAACACTGCTGTATAGGTTTTACAGCATTGCACTGTACTGTTGTTCATAGCAGCATTATTCACAATAGCCAAATGTTCATTGAGAAATGAATAGATAAAGAAAATGTAGTATATACATACAATAGAATATTATTCATCCTTAAAAAAAAAAAAGGAAATTCTGACATTTGCAAGAACATGGATGAACCTGGAGGACATAATGCTAAGTGAAATAAACCAGTCACAGAAAGACAAATACTTTATGATTCCACTTACATGACTTATACTAGAGGAGTCAAATGAATAGAAACAGAAAGTACAATGGTGATTGCCCGGGGCCGTGAGGAGAGGGATTGGGAACTTGTTGTTTAACGGATGTAGAGTTTGAGCTTCGAAAGATGAAAAAAGTTTTGAAGATGAATGGTGGTGATGATTGCACAGCAATGTGAATATACTTAATGACACTGACCTATACACTTAAAATGGTTAAAACGGTAAATTATATGTTATGAATATTACAGTTTCAACAAATCCAAAACTCTTCCCATGACCTAGGAGGCTTTGCGTGATCCAGCACCTGCCTACCTCTCTGACTTCCCCTCTCACTACCCTTATCCTCAAGGTACTAGGCCACTAGACCGCGCTTAGAACAGGCAGGCCTCTGAGCCCAGCCACACCTTCCTCTCCACCCAGCGGGCCTCATCTCTTCCATCTGGCAGCAGCTTAAATACTGTCTCCGCCAGGGAGAAGCCCTCCCTCACACTCCCACCTTCAGTCAGTCCTCTATCCTCCTCTGTCAATTACTTCTACTTTTTCATCACATGTTACAGGGGAGTTCATATTCACACATAGTAGCTTTATGAAAGCCGCCTTGTTCTTTAAGAATCAATGAAAAACCCAAGTTACCCTCACCCATGGAATCCACCCGAGTTCCTCAAATAATTGACGTCCTATATATTGGAAAAAATAACTCAGATTGTGCACGTTTAATAAGTATTTTTAAATACTCTTCACTTGTTTCATTTACTCATTCTAAGAAAAGACTTCAAACTGTTCCCTCTGACTTTTATTTAAGTAGTTTCTAAAGAGGTAGAGTAGACTCTTCAACTTGCAAATTAAAAAATAAACGCATTTCAAAAGATTTCCTCTATCCCCCACCTTCCATCGTGGGAGTTGTTCTTCAAGGGGGAATTCCTCTGAAATAAAATTGGGAAACGCTCCAAGATTGTTCATGCTTCCAATATTAAGTATTCTGACTTCTGAAGACATGGCCCAGCCGACTCTTTAATCACATCTGAGGAAATTCCCCCAGCCTGGGTAAAAGATCAGAATATCTTAAGAAGGTTGATGAGCTCATGAAAAGCAATTAAATTTAGAAAGCCAAGACACTCCCAGGAACCTCCTGTAAGCTACTTTTCTCCTCCATTAACCCCTTGAAATTTCCAGATCAGCACCATACCAAATTTTAAATTATTTTCAAAGTAATTTTTAATTTAATGCATTGCAAAGCTGAGCAGTTTGTGCTCTATTTCCCCGAAACTCTTTCTGTTACACTATCTTCATCAATATTAAATAGCTCAGAAAATTAATTTCTTAAATTTTTGTGAGCCCCATTTATCTTTGATGGATTTGGCATTCCAAATTTTAATTTTCAATGTGAGGATTATCTCTTATCTACTCTGAAACTTTATGGGAGCAAGAAACAAGTACATCAGGAGATCTCAGATGATGGGAAACAAAAAAGCTTTTGTAATGACTAAAATGCTTACAATTTGCAAGGGAAGCCAAAGATGTCAGTACTAAGAGATTTCTTGTTTTTATATAACAATGTTCACAACCAAACTGCCCACCCTTCCTCATTAATGTGGAGACGTAATAAAACGAAGACTATCGGATAAAGTGAATTGTATAATTCACTCTATGTGGGAGCCATTTCCCAAAGTCCCTATAAACACCGGAGCTTCCCTCCACCTCTCTCTTGCTACTGCGTACATATATGTCATGCTTTTTATTTATTTCCTTGGCTCATAAAACAAAAGATTAAAATTTCAGGTGAAAATAAGGGATAAAGATGGAAAGTGTTTTTTTCTTTCCTTGTCTTTTTGAAATTGTATTAATCTTGTGCTAAAGAAGGTATAAGTCTGGAAATAAAGTGTTTTGTAGATGACGATGATTTGTAAATGTAGAAAGCAAGAGATTTCCATGTATGGGCTTTAAGTGCATTCCAGTGCAGTGTCAAGTTTTGTGTGCGATAAGGCCAGAGCAGGAAGCTACTCGAGGTCAGGAAGGAAGTGCTGTCAAGCTTGAGAGCGGGCAGAGTCGTGCAGGGAGCTGAGCAGGCTCAGGGCTTCAGCTGTGTAACCACTGCCCTATTTTTAAAAGATAAACAGCATAAATAGCACAAAATCCACAAGGTGCCTGCTTCAAATTCATCCAGACTTCACAGGCGCTCAATCTTAGCCTTTGCCACGCATTGTAAATCTCCCAAAAATGTGAAGTAACTGTTTCTTCTGGGTCATGGTGCAGAGATGCTTATGAAGGTTTGGTTATAGACTTTTATCTAGTATCCACAGCTGACTTTGGGTGCCTCTGGTTATCCTAGCTGATCTCCAAGTGTCCCCTTTTTCTCCCATCCACCCTCAACCCATTACCAGCATCTGTTTGCTGGGAAAGAAATCCTAGTATTAGTTAACAGTAGTAAGAGAAAGTTCTCACCTTAATGAGTCTATAGATATGTCTAAAATGCAGTTAGCCAGCAGAACTCATTAGGCCTATGACTTTGACAATGCTTTCAGAGTTAATTTCCAGATCAACAAGTATTTATTGGATGTCTATCATATGTTAAGCATTGTGCTGGGTGTTGAGTCCCAAAGATTGGTCTGCTGTCCTGGTCCTCATGAAGTATACAGTATAGAATATTAATACATTTACTCCTTTTTTTAAGATACTAATACTTTGTATGTATTGTAATAGAACAGTGATAATGGTATAGAATGGGCCCAACAGGAAGATCGATGAGAGGATCCTAATCCGAACTCACGGTCAGGGTGAGACCAAGAGAGACTCCAGGTGGCTGGGCATTTCCCAAGGGAGGAAAGAAGAAAAGCAGCAGAACAGAAGGGAAGTTGTGTTTCTAGGTGAAGGGCAGCATCCACCATGGCACGGATGCCAGAAACAGCATGCGGTGCGCTAATCAAACAATAGCTCAGAAAGCAAGAATATGTTTCCCTGAGAAAATAAAGACCCATCAAAGGTACAGGGGTTCAAGCCTATCCTTGTAAGACCACGGACTGACATTCGAGTGTGTGCCACCTACTGGACAGAGCTGGTACATCCAGCACTGGGATTGCAAAAAAGAAACCAAGTCAGAGAAAAACTCAACAAGAAGCACAACTCTATGAAGAAAAAATTGAAAATTCTGACTACATAATGTTAACTTGTTCATCAAAAGTTTAAGAAAGTGAAACACTCCTAAAGGCTCAATAAGAAAATAAGGGAAGACACAAAAATGGACAAAAGACTCGAATGGGAACTTCACATAGCCAAGAAAATATATGAAAATATAATCGTGTGTTCAGCAATCAAGGAAATATAAATTAAAACCAACATTAAGACATAATTCTTTAAGTGTGACCTTGACCTCCTCAGAAAGGCAGAGTTTACAGCAACCACCATGTTTAAAGGAGTACCCCATTCTCCTCTCTATTCCCTTGTTATGTGTTATTGTTCCATATTTTTTCTTACCAGTTGAAATATCTTATCATCGTTTCTTATATGTTACCATCCACTAGACTGTAAATGTAACGAGGACAGGGATTTTGTTTGTTTTGTTCATTGTTTTTTCCCTCAAGACCTAAATCACACAGTAGTGATCAATGAATATTGATAATTTGGTAGGAGTATAGGTTGGTAAAACCTCTTTGGAAAAAAAGTTTGGTGCTATCATGTAGGTAGGATATATGCACACAAGGTGACCCATCAATGACACCCTACAGATATAGTTTGAAGAAAGTCTTGCATAGGGCCACATATAAGTGTTCATCACAGCCTTGTTTACAATAATTGAAAATTAGAAACAACCAAATACCATCAGTTCAGGAGCAGATGAATAAATTGTGGTATGTTATACAATAGAATAGTGTATAGCAATGAAAATGAATAGCCATAGCTACTTGCAGCATAGATGAATTCTACTAACCTAGAGTGAGCAAAAGAAGCAAAGACATAAATGAATACATACATAATAATTCCATATATTTAAATTACAAAAAGGCCAAATTAAACTGTAATATTTAAGGCTACAACCATAGGTAGTAAAAATTATTAAAAAAAAAAACAAGCACTGTATGGTCCAGTCTTTACCCATCTGCATTAGGGTGCTGGGGAACCAACAATGTTCTCTGTCTCGACCTGGGTGGCATTTTTATGAGTGTTGTACAAACTGCCTGTGGGTGTTTTTGTACTTTTAATATGTATGTTCTGTTTCACAATTTAAATGTTTTAAAAAATAGAAAACTAGATTTTTAAAAAAATATATGGGATTCAAAATGAAAAAGCAATCACCTTGGAGGTCAAAAACCAAAAAAAAAAAAATCACTGAAATCTGTCCAGATCCAGCATGTGTGTTACCTGTCCCTGAAGAAGCAAGCGAGCCAGGCAGGTAGGCCTGGTCACCTCTTCATTTAGAGTTGCTCATCTTTTATTGTTTGAGGTCAAAGTTTATACATTCAAAAGCATCCTGTTGACCTACCACAGGAAATGCAAAATGCTGTCAGAATGTTTATCTTATTTTTTTGTATATACTTTTCTTATAACTGTACAGCAGAGAAATCTGAAGAGAAAGGAAATACAATAGAGGATCCAGTGAAGGTAGGAAAACATCTCTATCTACCATGTTTTCGGAGAGAAAAGTGAAAGACTGCTGAATTTGAGCAGTAATAGAAAATTTCACTGACTCAGTAGAATGGGCTCTGTGTTCATTATTTTGGAACTAGTCAGAATATTGTTAAAAGAACATCTGGCTCATTGGGTTTAAATAAGAATACAGGCTTTGTCAATGGGAGTTATAGAGAGCACGGGTCACATTTCATACTGGTCCCCATAAGCTGGCCCAGGCTGCCGCCTTTCTGTGTTGAGTGGTTGCCTCATGGGGCAGCCTCTGCTCAGGCCGAAAGCACCTGCACAGAAACAGGCTGAGCCATGAGAGCTGCTAAAAGCCCCAGCTTCCGCAGATACTTTCTGATGGAATCTGAGCTACCACTTGCTCCATCCCACTTCTAAGACTCTCCATCCCCAACACTCAGCTCGCAGCCTCCAGTCTTCACTCTTTTTACATCCCCTGTTAGGAGATACTCTCTTGCGCATAGTCAGGGAGGATAGCCCTGCCTCCCTTGCCTCTGCCCCAATATTTTCCCCCTTCAGTAAAAGCATTGATTTTTCTTACCTGATCTTAGGATCAATATCATTTCCTGCAGCAAGCTTCCCTCACACCCACCAATCCACTTAGACACCATAGATCTTTCCTTACTCTCCCTTCAACACATTATTTTATTTGCCTAGTTAATTGCATGTTACTTGCATTTACTGCCACTAGACTATAAGTTCTGTAAGGATATTACCACACCTATCTTGTCCACCATTGATTTCTCAACTCTTAGTGTAGTGATTAGTATTTTTTTGAGAGACAAATAAATGAACGTGTGTAGTTCACCTCCTGATTTTTACAGGACCCAAGAGACTCTTGGAATGTACATTCAAATGCAGGTATATGTCCTCTGTTTATAAGGATATACCATTACTAGATGTCAGATCTCTAAGCTCTGCCTAATACACCACACAGTAGATTAGAAATGCAAGAGATTTTCCAGAAATTGTGTTTTGAAAAGCTCTCTGTCCACTCAGATTTGCAATTTGGGTCCCTCTTTCTCTATACACGTCCATGGTCTTACTGCTTATGTTTTTAAAGCATTATTCTGGTAATATTTCCATACATGGATATTTCAGCTCCAAAACTCAAAGTGAACCTCAGGTTTCAAACACCCAAGGGAAACAGGTCACTATTGAACACACCACAATTTATTATTGGACCAACAACATTTAAGCTGTCACATTAGGCTTTGATTTTAATATTACTAAATGAGGAAAGTACATATATTTAGTAGTGTTCTTTCTTTCAGTGTGTTTTCAGTGCTTTGTCTAAGAAATTTAGTCATAGTCCAACAGCACACATTTTTAAAGCAAAGGGAGTAAAATATATGGAGTCAGTAGTTTGTCTTTATTTCCCAGCCTCAATTGTTAATCACATATTTGCAAGTTGGTGTAGATTTACAGTATGATCATAGAGATTTATGTAATATTTTTATTGGACTTTTCATGAAAAACAAAGTACTTCAAAGATTTGTGTTATTTTCTTTAAAACATGTTTGAAAAAAAGACATAAAAATGATGCAAAGAAGCCTAAAAATCAAATTAGATGGCAGGTCGGAAGCTGCACTGCTACACCATTTACTATAGAAGATAGTTACACCATATTTTCTAATATAAATATCACCAGTTTACTTCCCCTCCCCCAAGATTTATTGAGGTATAATTTACATAAAATAATTTTTTTCTTTTTTTTATTGTAAATTTTGATGAATTTTGGCAATTGCATACAGTTGTATAATTACCAACACAGACTGTTCTGCCTTCTGTCACAATATTTTATTGTCATTTCTAGGATTTTATATAAATTAAACCATACATTATGTTTTCCAAAGTGGCTATACAATTTTGCATTTCCACCAGCAATGTATGAGAATTCCAGTTCCTCTATAACTTATTCAACATATGGCATTGTCAGTTCTTTTAATAATAGCCATTCTAGAGGATGTACCATGGTATCACTGTATTTAATTCTCATTTTCCTGGTAACTATAGATGATGAGCATTTTTTATGTGCTTTGTGGCCATTTGCATATTTTCTTTTTTAAAGTGTTTGTTCAAATTTTGACCATTATTATTATTAACTTGCATAAGTTATATTAAGTTGTATATGTTGCAAATATTTTCTCCCAATCCATGGCTTGCCTTATTGTTTTATTAACTTTTATTCTTTAGAAGAATAAAAAATTTTAATTCTGATAAAACTTGTTTTATCAATTGTCTTCTTTTATGCCAGCTTACTTTTAAGGATACCAAAAGTAAAACTACCTAGAATAAAATAGTATACTCGGTCTCTATCCATCCCTCTTATTTGTTCTCTTAATCTTTTTGGGTATCCTGATTGCTAAACTAAAGTTTGTGAACATCATTTAGGTACTGTGAAATTTTTGAAGATGCAGTAGCAAAAGTCGACAAACCAAGATAAGAAAAGAAAACATATGATAAAAACTCTTCATTAAGCGAACTAACTTTCAAAGGCCAAAGTAAGAAAATTAAGGTCTAAGGATTTGAATTTGGAGGAAAAAAAAGATATGACAGCTAGGGTTATGTGATTGTGAGAAACTACCAGAAAAATATGTATGGGTAGGTGTTAAGAATCTTCCTTCCAGTCAAGACAGAGTAACAGGGACCAGATCTACCCTCCAACCAGAACCAACAAAAAAATGGACAAAATATATGAAACAGTGGTTTTCAAGACATTGACTATCAGGCAATGAAGGACATTGATCCCTGAAAGACTCCATCAAAGAAGATATATATTCGATTTTGATAGTCATTAGGGGATTGCAAATTAAAAACCACAAGATACCACTTCACTACTGTAGAATGTCTGAGTATATCAAGTGTTGGCAAAGATGTTGAGGAACTTCAATGCTCACACACTGCTGATGGGAACTTCCAACCACTTTTGAAACTCTTTGGCAGTATTTTTTAAAAAGTTAAACTTTTCTGTTTGACCTAGCCATTTCACTTCTGTATTTATCCAAGAGAAATGAAAGCATATGTTTTATGCAAACTTTCATACCTGAATGCTCATAAAAGCACTATTTGTTGCCCTGTAGTTCTCAACTAGAGGTGATTTTGCTTGCCAGGGAATATTTGACAATGTCTGTAAACAGTTTTGGTTGTCACAACTTGGGGAGGTGGGGGCACTATAGGCATATAATGAGTAGAGACCAGAAATTCTGCTAAACATCTTACACTGCACAGGACAGTCACTGACAGCAAAAAATTATCCATCTTGGGCTGGTTTAGTGCCAAGGTTAAGAAACTGTGTCTAAAGCTCCAAAAGGGAGCAACCCAAATGTCCATCAACAGGTGAAGAGACAAATTGTGGTATATCTATACTATGGAATACTACTCAGCAATCAAGCAGAAAAAAACTACTGATTTAAGCAACAGCATGGATGAATCTTAAAAATATTATGCTGAGTGAAAAAAATAAAGACTAAAATAAATACCTACTACATGATTTCATTTAGATAAAATTCTAGAAAACACAAACTAATCTATGATGACAGAAAACAAATCAATGACTGCCAAATGTCGGGGAGAGAGGCAAGGAAGGATTAAAAAGAGATGAGATGCAGGAACTGCAAAAAGGCTCAAGGAAACACATGATGGATATGTTCATTTAATTGCTTTGTGGTAATGGTTTCATGAATGTACTCATATGTCAAAATTTATTGAGTTGTATGATTTTAATATGTACAGTTATTGTAAGTCAATTGTACCTTGAAAAAGCTATTAAAAACATCTTTTTTCAAGGAAACTGAAAAAAATCACACACAAAAAGTAATTACACTAATTTACCACACTGATTAACAAAAGAAAGTTAAACTTAATGATGAAACCCAAATATACATTCACCGGTCATTGATTAAGTAACGTTGGAAACTAGAAGTTTGTAGGCCTAAGTTATGGTCCTACTTCTAGTATAATAGTTGTTAATGACTTTAGTGGTAAAGTATAATGTCTAGATTTAGCACTTTTAATCCTTATACATGTAAGAATGCCTCTTTTTTTTTTTTATCCTATAGACTACTTTTATAGATTTTGGTCCTTTTTAGAGTAACTAGATCAGTCCACTATTATAACATTTAATTCACATAATGGCAGCTAACCACAAAGAAAATGTACAATTGTGTAGGTTGCTCTTGCCAAGGCCACCTGTTCATTGTCCTGTGGCTGGTGGACTTCCTCTTCTTAGTCATGGCAACTGAGGCCAAGGGCACTTAACAATAACCAAACTTAGATAAGCTGATCTAAATTCTCTTTCTACTGCCTATGGGCCTGGCAGGACAAGTGCCCTAGTTAAAGCTAAGACCGGGTGATCATAGATAAAGATGGATTCTCACCTAGAAAAATGACTTTAGAAATCAATTGGAAAGGGCTGAGGTGTCTGAGTAGAGAAACTGGACTTACGAAGAAAACTGGAAGGAAAGTTTTGGGTTCATTATTCCAGTATAAAGGTGCTGAATTAATCAATGCACTCAGAGGGGAAAGAGAGATGAAGGGAGAGGGGGAACTAAGATGTGCTTCTGAAGAAGTAGCATCAGTACCACATATGGAGGAAAAAGAAGAAAAGAAAAAGAATAAACAATTGAGAGTTTACCCTATGAACAAAGTTTGTGGGTCCATGATTAAGTTCAAGACACTGTGAATTAATAGACTCAATGTGTCATAGTATCTTAGCTGCAGACTCTCTTCTGCAGGTCTCAGGCATGAAAATTAAGAAAGAAGTTGGGGAACACTGGCCCTTGACAGAAATTCTGCCAGAATTTCAGAAGTTGTTTCAAGCACTTGACATGTTAAATGATAGAAAAGTCAAATTGATGCCAGTCTCTCTCCTCCGAAAACAGTCATTTTAAGTTAACTTCATCTGATAATTACAAACTTTGGCTTTAAACTTTCCACTTGAACACTTTGATCCATTGCTAAATCGGAAAAACAAGAATTGAAACTTGGCAGAGATACAGATTAGATGTAGATTACTAGTAGAACGATCTGTCACTTTCAAGGAACAAAAACCAGCACAAAAGACATTAAGTAACAGTTTTAATTGCACTGCCTAGATGACAGGGAGAGATGAAAGAAACAAACTCTTTGCTACATGAGGAAAATGAGATAAATTACAAGGAAGAGTCTTATATAAAATTAGCATGAATATGTTTATCTTTCTTTTGAATACAGCTTTGTTCGTACTGAAAAATAAGCAGAAACCAGCCAGGCAGTGGGTGTCATTGCTCCAATCCAGTGGCAGGAAAAAAAATCACCAAGAGTTCAAGATCAGCTCATTCTCTATTCAGCTGCCAATTTGTTTTAGTGGTCTCTTTAAGTTGTCTCAAATGCTTCCATCCATATTGCCTTTATTTATTTTTATACCTTACCTTCTCGATTAGATATATTTTCCTTGAAGGTAGTTTTATATGTGTGTGTTATGTACATGAGTGTGTGTATACACACACACACATGTCAATCCTTATTATTCGCAGTAGTTGGGTTCTAAAAAATCACTATGAACACTGAATCAATGGATACTGTAATTGCTCTTAGGGGAAATACAGTTAGGTTCTTGTGAGTCCGTGGTCACAACATTTTCATCAACTGATCAATAGACAATCTTGTTTTTGTGCTTTTCTATTTGAAGACCCCTTATTTCATATATATTATTGATTCATTAACCTGAACTCATGGCAACGGCACAGTAACTCATGTCTGAACAAAGCTTCTCTAACACACATATCTTCCCCGTAAGGCACAGCAAACCTTCGTGTGCTTAAGAACACTAGGCACAGCCCAATGCCTGCAGGCCATTTTAAACAATGGAATCACCAACAGAAATGCAAAAATATGGTACTAAATAGATTAAGAAAAGGCCACTTGTTTACAATTTGAGGGTTGAAACAAGAAGACAGAGTGTCACCTTGTGCCACCTCCGCTGACGAAGGACTGGGAAAGTACAGCAAGTATAGATCTTGGGTTACAAAGAAATTTTAGCAAGTATGCAAATTAACAAACAAAAGTCCATGAATGTAGTAAGTCCTCACTTAACATTGCTGGCAGTTTCTTGAAACTGCAGCAAAACGACTATAAAAAACCAATTTACCGTTGGCTAATTGACATAAACAAAAATTAAATTCCTATGGCATCTTATCAATGTTAGAGCAAAAGGGTGTTGAACTAAAATTTTACATGCATACATACACATAGAGGGAGAGAAGGGATGATAAAGATGAGGAAAAAATCTGAAGAGCAAAAGCCTTACCCACTGAAGGACCTAGCAGTGATGTGCCCAAGTTTAGCAAGAGTGATTGCTGCCTCAGTTCACCCAGCCTGCATGAGATCCTGTGCGTAGGGCATCCAACCTCTAGAGCACACAAGGAGACTGTGGCTGCAGGCAGTGGCGTAGGAGATGCTCACCGTCTCCTGTACGTCAGATTTCTTTCTGACCCCAGACAACAGAACGAGCTCCCTATCCTTTTCTGCTCTTCAGAGCCCAACTACAAGTAAGCAACTGCGTGCTTTTCAAGATTTCAAACATTGACGTCTGTAAAGAGGTCTGGGTCTGACACCCCTCATTTTACCATGAGAGAAGGTGAGCCCAGACATGTCCTTTTACTATGCTCACAGCAGACTCAGGCCAGCGACTTCCTGGGTAAGAGCACTTCCAATGTCATCCTACACATGTGAGATGGACTACTTACATATATGGCTTCATTTAATCCAAATATTCTCTTTTTCTTCTGAGAGAACTAAAATGTGTGCAAAGCATGTCAAATGCACATAAAGTGGATGTCTTCTGTAATCTCATACCACCACCCCAGCGTAGCTTCCAGAATTACTCCCCATTCATATCCCCATTACACAAACGAGGAAATGCAGTCCTTCATTTGTGCAGTACAAGAAAGATTGTGCAGTACGAGAGCCGGTCAGTGGCAGAGGTGGCAGTGGAACCAAGGCTGCTATAAGCTTGCTGCAGGGTACACTCTTCATTGAGAAAGTATCCTGAATGTAGGGTGATATTCAAAACTGGTAATTTATAAAAGACATCAATTTCGGCTATTTTGAAACATCTTACATGTGCTTTTGTTGTTTATTTTTTTCTGAGACTGAAACAGAAAGCCCCATCTCCAGACAACATTTGGCTAAATTCAAATAGCATCAACATGTAAACATCTCAGGGTCATATTATGATTTAGATTTTTTTCCTTGTTAACCTTAGCAGCATCCCAAGGTTTTAATGCTTCCAGAGTTCAGAAGGAAACCTTTTCAATCATCGAAAAAATTGTTGTCACTTTATGAGCTCATCGGCCTTTATTAATATTGTAGAGGGGCTGGTTTACTCTCACTCCCTATAAGATCCTTTTTTTACTGTATAACCTCTGTTAATTCACAAAGAACAAGGAATGCATAAAGGAAATTTGCTTTTAGGGCTTTTACTTTGAAGGGAAAGGGCTCAAATCAATTCAACTCTGTTTGCAAAGAAAAACTTCAAAGCCTTTAAGAAAGCTCCTCCCTTTAATTCAGTTTGTTAGACTTGTTCCCCTATTTAAAAGGTAAAAAGATGAAAGAAAGTTAATCCTCCATAAATTCTCTCTCCCGTTATGACCAGGGTTTCAGGACAATAGCTTTTTGCTTAGTAATTCAAACAGTAAAAGATAGGCAAGAGCCAATAATTAGCAAAACTGCAAACTGCCATTGTTTTAACTGGGTCTCCAGACATACCTTAACCTCAGGATCCATATCAAGTTCAAATAGATGTTCCTCTTGATTCCCTATTGTCTCATCCTTGCGTTATTCTGACTTTTCATGAAAGCACTGCAGAAAGTGCCGTGGATATAAAAAAATTAACACAATATTCAACATAAATCTTTTCTCTCTGGAAAATGATTTCAAAGACTAAATTTTTGTTCACGATTTTCTTAAAATCACCAACATGTAGGTAAGCTACACCTTACTGATGCTTAAGAGTGTAAATTTCACCTGCAAAAACAAAGAGAATCCCTCTGTATTTATTTCTAGTTCAATCATATTTTATGGTGCTTATCTCACATCTGCTTTAAAAATCTTAAACACGTTGGTCTTTGTTTATTTTATATTGCCGAATGAAAAATCCCTCAGATTGACTGAGGAACTCTTGAGTGTGACAAAAGGATGCTCTTCTGGGTCCACAAAACCCTCAGGGCCATTTATTCTGTGGCACTATGGGCCTGAATATTATTTCCTCGAAGCTCCATTTCTTGGCTTAAAGATACAACTATTTGCCCATGTTTCCAATAGTTGGCCTGATGCAAAATCAGAAGCTTTTAAGAGTCAATTAACATTCCCATTGCTGGAATGCAGTTAAACACAAAATTCCTTCCAAAAACTTGCAAATAATTCTCCAAAATAATTGAGAAGGAGGGAAAGGGGAGTTATTGCTTAATATGCATAAACTTTCTGTTTAGGATGATGAAAAGCTTCTGGAAATGTACAGTGATGATGATGGTACACTTAAAATTGTTAAAATGGTAAATATTATGTTATACATATTTTATCACAATAAAATGAATAACTAAGGCTTTATATTCAAATGTTAAATAATTCAGAGCTGAAAAATAAGCACAAAAATGATACACTGTTTCCAGTGGATAAATTGTCACCATTAGATATCAAAACTTCTAACAATATGAAATTTTTGACATGGCAATTACACTTTTATCGATTTATCTCAAAGACATGATTTAAAATGTACATAAACTCTATATGCAGAAGAGCATTTACGGTAACATTGTTGGTAATTCCGGATTGTTAAAAAAATGTTGAGAGGACCTAAACAATCAACAATATTAGTTTAATAAATTCTATTTAAAGTTAGCAAATAAATCACCCTTACTTCCTGGCCATGCCTCCCTAGTATCTTTGTTTACTCTTCTGCCTCTGACTTTACATTAAACCTGGGCATCCCTCTGCTTCTAAGTCTGTGCTTCAATTACCAATGGTTCACTCAACAATTACTTTTTGAAACTTCTTCTGTGTCAGGACCGCGGGAGGTTCTGGGGATGAAGCTTTCAACAACTCAGACAAAATTCCTTCTCTCATAAAAATGTATAAACTTTGGGAAGAACACAAAGAAGAAAATCAACAATTACCATGTGACAAGAGCTGGGATTGGGATGGTCTTGGAGTGTGTCGGTTAGGCCCTGTGCTTCTGGGATGACTTCCTAGAAGTCACATCATCAGTATGAGTAGAAATTAAATAAGGGAAGAATGTAAGGGGAACAGAAGAATGTTCTAGACAGAGATAATAGCATGTATAAGGACTCAGAGCAAAAAAGAGAGAGCACAGTGTATTTAAGAAACTGGAATTATTTCAGAATAGCATAAGTATAGAGATGCCAAGAAAAGATAGCAAGAAATATATCTGCGATCATGCAGCTTCAAATCAGACTCAACCTCAAAACCAAGTACCTAGCTGACTCACCTACTGGTGTCTCCACAGGGATAGGCTACAAGCATCCCAATTTCACATGCCCCATGCAAAGCTCACCATCTGCATCCCTCCCTCCAACCCTGATTTTCCCATCCAAGTTTTCAATCACAATAAATAATGATACCAGAAACCTAGAAGCCACACATAGTTCTTCAGTTACGTTCCCTCCAAGTACCCTTGGGGTGGGCTCCTGGATAGAGGAGAAGGTGGAGGCAGGACTGGGCAGAGAGGGAAGCTGAGATGTGACATAGGCCTAATAATGGCCGCATGGGGCCCACAGGGAATGCAGGAGCTGAAATGGTCTATGATCATTGTCCCCGGTTCAGTTGGTCTTCGTGGCTCCACCTCAGTCAGTTGCTGGATATGAGCTTTGCAATAGAGCAGGGCCTTGGGAAGGTGGTCAGGAGTGGCTAGCAGCCCTTCCCACAGTGGGACAAGTCCTTTCTTAAGGGGATGTGCAGGCCTAACTCCATGCCCATTACAGATACAGTGAAAGTCCTTTCCTATCAACTTCCTAAGTGTTTCTTGAATCAACCTTGTTTCTCTCTGTTTCTACTTTCCAAAGCCTATAGAGGCCTCCTCCCTGGTGTCATTGTCACACTCCAGGACGCTGCCAAGACCTTCTCCACACTTCAGTTAGAGTAATCTTTGCCAAACCCAAATCTGATTGTCGTTCTCCTGCTCAAACTCTTTCATGGCTCCTCAGTGCACTTTGAGTAGAATCTGAATTCCCAATCATATTTTATGGTGCTTATCTCACATCTGACCTTGACTCAGCACTGTGGTTACCCACTACCTGATTCAAAGCATTGGCCAGGCCCATACAGACCTCCATTTGATTTCCTGAACCCCAAATGCTTTTTCCTTTGTGCCAGTGTGTCTTCTGCCTGGAACAGCCTCCCTCTGCTCTTGGCCTGGTTAATTCTGACTTACCTTTCAAGTCTCAGCTTAAATATCCCTTTCCAACAAGCTCTGGTTCTATCAAATGCCTGTTCTTCTACATCACTGTGTGCTATATTTCAGTTTTCTTTATCCTTCTCACTAGACTATCAGCTTTGTCAAGACAGGGACCCTGTCAATCTTGCTAATGGTGACAAACCAGCCCAGAAGCACAGTGCTTGGTTTACAGCACAAGATCTTGGCAATGCATTGCTGACCTGGAAACACACTAAGATATATTGTGCAGTGAAAAAAGCACACATGCATATAATGTCTGTGGTATTATCCCATTTTGTGATGGAAAACATTCTCAGAAAAAATTCTCAAAGAACAAATATCAACATGATAACTGAAATTATCTCAGGTCCATAGTCAATCTACCTACGGAAAGAGCGAGGTCATCAATCTTTTTGTTTTTTGTTTTTATCTATGCTTTCTGAAATTATGGGAGGCATGAACTTTTTTTATTTTTTTGCTTTAATAATAGTAATGAAAAACAAAAAGTCTTTTATAGAAAATTAATTTAGGAAATTCAAGATTTTGAGCTACAAGATCTATTATTTAAGCATGCATAAGCTTTGTCAAGAACAAACTTCAGAGTTAATTTGTTAAATCTACAAAAATAATAGAATTTACTCAACTCCTGACTCTTAAGTTCAATGATTGGAATTCTCAAAGTTTTTGTTACATTCTGCTTCTATTAAAAAGGAAAATATTTCTGCTTCCTTAGAAACAGTCTTTGTTTTTCAATGTTGGTGTTATCTTCACTAAATTTTTCCTTTTTTCATTAAATCTGTGTATTTTGGAAGAATGTTTTTAGTACTATCAAAAAGCACTTCACCTTCAAGTTATTTTTCTTGTGCTGATTGACTAGGTCTCACAATATTCCCAACTGTAGCAAAGCAAGAGCAAGCACACCACAGCCCTTCTCACTATGTGGGTCTATTGTTAGGGCTATCGGGTTGTTAGTCAGGATGAGACAATCACATATTTAGTTTACATTTGTGCTTGTTCAATGCCAACATCTTAATTTCAAGAACAGCATGACTTACCAGTTGTGTGTGAAAACCACTTCACAGCACATAGATGATCTTTGCTCTTTTTACTAGATCCTCTCAAATATTTCAGTTTCCTGGTTTCTCACCTTCCTCCTCTCCCATGGAAAACAGCAGGATTTTAGGCAGCAACTACTCTGGGGAGGGGGTCCTGTGGCTCCTGACTGCAGGTGATTGAGAAGGTTAATCAAATACTCACTAGCACCATTAACACATTAACCCTCTGGCCAGTTTATCTTGGCACCTAAGTGAGAATGACACTTGCAAAACTGGAACAGAAACTCTGGCTATGCTTTTAAAAAGGGGAAAAGGAAAGGGGTGTAGGCAGCCAACTAAGGGAAAACGTCTCTAAAATATGACTTAGCTTCTTGAGGGTGACAAAATGCAAGACTCAGAAAGAGAATAACAAAGCCAGGTGGAAAACACTCCCCTTGTAATCTTATAGAATTGCTTTCAGTCAGCAGGCTTGGATGGTGTGTGGGTCCTGCTGCATCTCTCAAACCAGGAGGGGAGAGGTAAGAACTGGGCACTAGGGTGCGAAGTCCCTGCATGAATCACTGCATTAAACACAACAGCAGGCAGGGCAGGCGTTGCTGTCTTCACCTTATAAATGGAAACAGATTCAGAGAGGTTCAGCTACATGCCCATGCCTGAAGCTTGAATGCCCAGTCCAGGCCCCTCTTACCATATCCATGGAGTCAGCCAGAAGGGGCTCTCAGACCTTAGGCCTCGTCTTTTCTGCAGCTACTCTCCTTCTCTCCATGACCCCATCCTATCCCAGGCCTGAAACACTATCTAGATGTGAACCTCCAAACTCAATCTGCTATCTTTAACTGCCCACCTGCACTCCACTGAGATGTTTAGTATGCTCACTAATGTCACATTTCCCAAACCAAACCCTCCCCAGTGTTCACTTTCTCTGGAATAGCAGCTTTATTCTTCTAGTTAACTGGCCAGGAATCTTGCAGTCAGCTTTAATGCTTCTCTTTCTTAATCCCCACCTCTGATCCAGGGAATAAATCTTGTTGCTTCTACCTTCAAAATAGATCCAGTATCTGACCACTTCCCCCATCTCTGCTTCCTGCCCTGGTCTAGCACACCGTGGCCCTAGCAGCTCTCTGCCTCCATCCCTGTCTCCTGTCTATTCTCTGCACAACTGTCTCTAGCCACTCTCCAAGTGGCTTCCATGTCACTCAAATGAAAGCCAAAATCCTTCCAGTGGCTCCAGGAGCTGCTCCACACCCACCTGGGGACCTCATTTTAACCCCACCCCTATGGCTCTAGCTTCACAGGCCTCCCTGCTGTTCCTCAAATGAACCAGGGGCATTCGAGACTTTGCGCTCAAATATCCCCTCATTTCCCTGAGTCTTTGCTAGAATATCATTCAGTGAGGTCTTCCCACCTGCTTTCTTTAAGATTGCTTCACCCTTCACATACACCCTTTTTACCCTCTTTCCTGCTCTCTTTACCCACATAGCACTGGACACCACCTCTGCTAATAGATTATTCTCCTCACTCGATAAGAAAGAATAGAAGTACTCAGAGGACAAGGAATGCTTATTTTGCTCTCTCTTGCATTTAACAAACAAAAGGATGCATATATTTGCATAACCTTAACCTTATGTATTTAAATGAAGTTTCCTATTAGAAACCTAGAAAGCAGGGTCATTTCTGTAGAATATGTGTAGGGCCTGGCACGTTTTTACATGCAGTGACATGTGCAGGATTTTGTGCTTCCTCTTTTATATCTTGGGAACACTACCTAATACCTGAGGTAGTATGTCCTGATTCTCTAATGCTCCATAGCTTAATACAATGTCAGACTAGGAAATGTAACAAATTAATATTACTACAGTTGCAGGAAGTGATTATATCTTAAACTGCAGCAAGCTTACATAAGAATTATAGCTATTAACAATTATGATTGTTATTGATTAATGTCTCTTGGTTCCAAGTCCCTCCCCTAATATCTGCTCTGTAGTTCTTTTTCTTCTAATTATGGTAAAATATACATAACAAAATTTACTGTCTTCGTCGTTTTCAAATGTGCATTTCAATGACATTAACTACATACACATCATTGTACAACCACCCCCACCAGCCATCTCCAGAATTTTTTCATCACCCCAAACAGAAACTCTGCACCCATTCAACACTAACTCTCCATTCTCCCCTCCCCAGCTCTTGGAAACCACTATACTACTTTCCATCTCTGTGAATTTGAGACCTCTAGTCAGTTCATGTCAGTGGAGCTTATCCTTTCGTATAGTTTATTTCAATTAATGTAAAGTCTTTAAGGTTCATGATGTTGTAGCATGTGTCAGAATTTCTTTTCTTTTTAAGACTATATAATATTCCCCTGTATGTAAGGACCACATTTTGTCCATTCATCCATCAATGGACATTTGCGTTGCTTTCACCCTTTGGCTATTGCGAATAATGCTGCTATGAACATGAGTGTACAAATATCTCTTTAAGACTCTGCTTTTAATTCTTTTGGGTATATACCCAGAAGTGGAATTGCTGTATCATATAGTAATTCTAGGTTTAATTTTTTGAAGAACCACCAAACCGCTTTGTGATTCCAAGGCTAGCTGAGACTCTGCAAACTATATTTCTCAATCTTCCCTACCAGCTGGTTTTCATTACTTTCTCCCAATGAGATCGAAGACAAGAATGTAGAAGATAAGAAGGGAGAACTATCAATTCTGTCTTCCATTGGAAGTACTATATTCAAAAATGAAGAGGACCAAATAAAACTAGTTCTGTCATTCCCCTAGCTCTTGACAAATCTCTACCCTTTTGGGTTTCAGTTTTCTCATCTTTAAAAGTAAGAGCTGAAAATATTCTTCAGACTATATAAGAGGCTATCATTTTATGTAAACAGAAGACTGTAAATCTGTACAAAATATTGTAAAAATTCTTTACACCAAAGTACTGAATCGAACTGTAATGGTATTATTCTACAAACTCTACCACTTCTTCCAAAATTTAAGCTTCAGCTTCCAACTCTCACAGAGTAACTTGTGCCAGCCCTAGCCTTCCATTATAGATAACTATAAAACTGTACTCAATATATAAAGCAAATGTTTCCAAGCATTGGACAATAGGAAGCAGAAGATGGTAATCCTAGGGGAAAGGGAAATAAAACATGTCCCAGGTCAGCCTGGCTTTCAGCCCAGAGACACACTCCAGACTGCAGCACAGGGAGACAGAACCCAAGTAGAGAGCTCTGATCTCTTGACTTGTGGAAGCAGATACTAGAGTTCAGGTAAAACAGCTGGAATTTGTCAGGGAAGGTACTAGGAAGAGGGGATGGCAGAAGTGTGAGTGGGTGCACCCAATGGTCTTGGACTGGTGGCAGGACTGCACCAGTGCAGAGCAAATTCTAACGGGCCCTGCAGAGAAGTGCTACTGTGGGCTGCAACCTCCACAGAGGTCCCCAGGTCACTCAGGGCTGGGAGATGTTAGATTCCTACCCATTCAGAGTAGAGAGACTTTGCTAGCACTGCAGGCATTCAACTCAGACCTAGGAAGGCCATGCCTTCTGAATAAAAAATATGCTCTAAAATAAGGATGACCTTTGGACTAAGAGCAAAACATCAACCCAACTGGTAGGATAAAGAGAATCCACTAATAATTAAATTGTTTGATAGAATAAAACTCAACACTCTTTATAGGAAGATAATGTAATCCAATACCCCTGAACATACCATCCTTAATGCTCAACACACAATGAAAAATTACTAGATATGCAAAGAAACAGGAAAATGTGACCTATAATCTAGAATTTATATATTCTCCATACGTATATCCATTCCAGTAAAAAAAAAAAAAAAATTGAGGAGACATCTGAGACAAAAATAGCCAGGTGCCTCCTGATCTTGAAATAATTTTCGAAAAGCTACCAAATACTTTTATATGTATATAGAAAATGCTGTACTTTTTACTCATCAACTATAGTTATTATGAATTTTTAATAAGATGCTAAAAGATTCCAGATTGTAATCCTACAATCATTTATGAACTTACTGTATTATACTTAGGGAGGAGTAACTTTAACACAATTATGAATTTCTAATGTCCTACTCTTTTTTCTGCCTATGGATAAATTGTTTTCTAAGAATTCAAAGTAGAGAGTGATCATAACACTTTTCTTAGGAATTTGCATGTATACCTTTTTGTGGTAAAATAGGTTCTGATGTCTGGATGGTTTATGACTTTCAGAGAACACTTCAGAACTGGATGCTAGAAACATGAAGCCAGAGATCTGAACTTGGGAGAAAAAGATTCCAGGATTGACGATGCCATCTGGGCACACACACTGACACCATCAGAGTAGAGTCCTCACTGATAACTCTAGAGCTTGCCATTGTACTGTGCCACCCTGCTCCCCTTCCATCCTGGGAGAGCTACCTGCTCCACTGCCACTGTCATCACCCCTGATGACATTAAAAATGACATTTAGTCTCTAAAATGAAAAGGAGAATTTACTACGGTGATGGTTTGAAGGATAGTTTACTTCACTGTCACCACCACAGACTATTCTTTCCATAAATATTATCTATAATCTACCTCTGCATTAAGATTCTTAATTTCTCAATCAACATTTTACAGAAGAACTATAATAACTGAAATGAAGAAGGCACCAGAGGGAATCAACATCAGATTAGATGAAGCAGAGGATCGAATCAGCAATTTGGAAGATAATGTAGCAGAAAACATTCAATCAAGAACAGCAAAAAGAAAAAAAATGTTTATTTAATGAGACTAGCTTAAGGGAACTCTGGGACAACATCAGTCTTAACGACATTCACATCATAAGAGTACCAGAAAGAACAAGGGATTGAGAATCTATTTGAAGAAATTATGACTGAAAATCTTCCTAATCTAGCAAAGGAAATAGACATATAAGTCCAAGAAGCACAGAGGGTCCCTAACAAGATGAACCCAAAAGGCCCACACCAAAACATATCAAAATTAAAATGCCAAAGATTAAAGACAAAACAAGAATCTTAAAAGCATCGAGAATGGCAGTTAGTTACCTACAAGGGAGCTCCCATAAGACTGTCAGTTGATTTCTCAACCGAAACTTTTCAGGCCAGAAGGGACTGGCACGAAATATTTAAAGTGATGAAAAGCAAAGACCTACAACCAAAATTACTCTACCCAGCAAGTTGATCATTTAAAATTGAAGGACAGATAAAGAGTTTCCCAGACAAGAAAAAGCTAAAGGAGTTCATCACCACCAAGTCAGTATTACCAGAAATGTTAAAGGAAGAAGAAAGAGGAGGAGGACGAGGACGATGAGAAGGAAGCAGACGAGGAGGAGGAGGAGAAAACATAAAAATGAATAATAAAATGGCAATAACTATGTACCTATTAATAATCATTTTAAAGGAAATGGATTAAATACCCTAATCAAAAGACATAAGGTAGCGGAATGGATAAGAAAACAAAACCCATATACATGCTGTCCACAAGAGACCCACTTCAGATCAAGAGACACACACATACTGAAAGTAAAGGAATGGAAAAAGATATTTCATGCAATTGGAAATGAAAAAAAAAAAAACTGGGGTAGCAATACTTGTATCAGACTAAATAGACTTTAAAATTAAGGCTGTAATAAGAGGGGGGGAAAGGATATTTCATAATGATAGAGGGATCAATCCAACAAGAAGATATAACGCTTGTAAACATTTATACATCCAACATAGGAGCACCTAAGTATATAAAGCAAATATTCATCAACATAAAGGGAGAGATCAACAGTAATGCATTCATAGTAGGGGATTTTAATACCCCATCAACATCCATAGATAAATCTTCCAACAAAAAATCAACAAAAAAACAACAGCATTTAATGACACATTAACCAGATGAATTTAATTGATATTTTTAGAGCATTTACCCCCAAACAGCAGAATATATCTTTTTTTCGTGTGCACATGAAACATTTTCCAAGATAGACCATATGTTGGGCCAGAAAACATGTCTCAATAAATTTAAGATGATTAAAATTATTCAAGCATCTTCTCCAACCACAATGGTATGAAACTAGAAATCAATTACAAGAAAAACACCAAAAAACACAGAAACACATGGAGGCTAAATAACATTCTACTAAACAATGAATAGGTTACAATGAGCTCAAGGAAGAAATCAAAAGATACCTGGAGACAAATGAAAACCAAAACGCAACAACCCAAAATCTATAGGACACAGCCAAAGCAGTCCTAAGAGGGCAATTCATAGCAATACAGGCCTACCTTCAGAAATAAGAAAAATCTTTAATAAACAATCTAATCTTACACCTAAAGGAACTAAAAAACAGTAACAAAAAAACAAGCAAAACCCAAAGTGAGTTGAAAGAAGGAAACAATAAAGATCAAAGTGGAAATAAATGAAATAAAGTCTTAAAAAAATACAAAAAATCAATGAAACCAAGGGCTATTCCTTTGAAAGATAAACAAAATTGATAAACATTTAACCAGACTCATCAAGAAAAATGAAGACCTAACTAAATAAGAGTAGAAATGAAAGAGAAGTGACAAATGACCTACAGAAATACAAAATCATAGAAAAATACTATGAACAGTAATTTACCAACAAATTGGACAATCTGAAAGAAATTAATAAATTCTTAAAAACATACAATCTTTCAAAACTAAATTAAGAAGAAACGGAAAATCTGAACAGACCAATTACTACTAATTAAATCAAATCAGTAATCAAAAATTCCCAACAAACAAAAGTCCTGGACCAGATGTCTTCACAGGTGAATTTCACCAAACAGTCATAAAAGAATTAACACCTATCCTTCTCAAGCTATTAAAAAAATTTCAGCAAGATACAAGGCTCCTACCCTCCTTTTGTGAGGCCACAATTACCCTGATTCCAAAGCCAGACAAAGACAATGAAAGAAAAAAATTATAGGCCAATATCCCTGGTGAACATAAAAGTAAAAGTCCTCAACACAGTATTAGCAAACTGAATTCAACAATACATTAAAAAGATCATATACCATGCTCAAGTGGGATTTATTCCTGGCATGCAAGTTTGGTTCAATACCTGCAAATCAATTAATGTTATATACCATATGTACAAAATGAAGGATAAAAATCATATGATCATAGTAGATGCAGAAAAAGTGTTTGATAAAATTCAGCATCCATTCTTTCAGCAAATAAAGGAATTAGAGGGAACATACCTCAACATAATAAAGACCATATATGACAAACCCTCAGCTAACATAATGCTCAATGGTAAAAAGCTAAAAGCATTTTCCTTAAGATCAGAAACAACACAAGAATGTTCACTTTTACCACTTTTATTCAACATAGTATTAGAAGTTCTAGCTACAACAACTGGACAAGAAAATGAAAAAAAAAATTCATCCAAATTGAAAAGAAAGAAGTAAAACTGTCATTATTTTCAGATGACATGATACTATAGAGAGAAAATCCTAAAGATTCTACAAAAAACCTGTTAGAACTGATGAATGAATTCAGTAAAGTAGCAGAATACAAAATTAATATTCAGAAATGGGTTGCATTTTTACACTCCAATAACAAACCATCAAAAAGAGAAATTAAGAAATCTCATTTACAATTGCATCAAAAACAATAAAATATCTAGGAAGAATTTTAACCAAGGTAAAAGACCTATGCTTGGAAAGTTATAAAACACTGAAGAAAGAAATTGAAGAAGATATAAATAAGTGGAAGTAAATATTGTGCTCATAGATGGAAAGAATTAACATTGTTAAAATGTCCATGCTACCCAAAACAATCTATGAATTCACTGCAATCCCTACAAAAATATCAATGGCATTTTCCACAGAACTAGAACAAATGATCCTAAAATTTATATGAAACTAAAAAAGACCTTGAATTGCCACAGCAATCTTGAGAAAGAAGAACATAGTTGGAGGTATTATATACCTGATACCAAGCTATACTACAAGGCTATAGTAATTAAAACAGCATGGTGCTGGCATAAAAACAGACACATAGATCAATGGAAGAGAATAGAGAGCTCAGAAATAAATCCATGCCCATATGGTCGATTAATCTATGACAAAAGAGGCAAGAATATACAATGGGGTAGAGACAGTCCAATCAATAAATGGTGTTGGGAAAACTAGATAGATACATGAAAAAAAATGAAACTAGACCACCCTCTTATATCATATATAAAAATAAACTCAAAATAAAGACCTAAATATAAAACTTGAAACCATAAAACTCCTAGAAGAAAATATAGGAAGTAAACTCTTTGACATTGCTCTTAGTTAACATTTTTTCTGATATATCTCTTCAGGCAAGGGAAACAAAAGAAAAAATAAACAAATGGGACTATATCAAACTAAAGTGTTTTTGCACAGAAAAGGAAACCATCAACAAAACTAAAAGACAACCTACTGAATAGTAGAATATATTCACCAATGATAGATCTGATAAGGGGTTGATATCAAAAATTTATAAAGAACCCACACAACTCAACACCAAAAAGAAATAAAATAAAATAACAATCCAATTCAAAAATAGGCAGAGGACCTGAATAAACATTTCTCCAAAGAGGACATACAAATGGCCAATAGACATATGAAAAGATGCTCAACGTTGTTATAAAAATTAAACCAATAATGAGATATCACCTCACACCTGTCAGAATGGCCATCATCAATAAATCAACAAACGACAAGTGTTGGCAAGGATGTGGAGAAAAGGGAACCCTCATGAATTGTTGGTAGGATTGCAAATTGGTGCAGCTACTGCAGAAAACCAATATGGAGTTTCCTCAAAAAATTAAAAATACAACTACCTTATGACCCAGTAATTCCACTTCTCGATATTTACCCAAAGAAATCCAAAACACTAATTTAAAAAGGTACATGCACCTCTATGTTCATGCAGTGTTACAATAGCTAAGATATGGAAGCAACCTAAGTGCCCATTAGCAGACGAATGGATAAAGAAGAGGTGGTACATATATACAATGGAATATTACTCAGCCAAAAAAAGGAATCTTACCATTTGCAATGACATGCATAAATCTAGAGAATATTATGCTAAGTGAAATAAGTCAAACAGAGAAAGACATATCATATGATCAGACTTACACGTGGGATCTAAAGAGCAAAATAAACAAAACAGAAACAGACTCATAGATACAGAGAACAAACTGATGGTTGCTAGATGGGAGGAGGGTTGGAGAGATAAGTGAAAAAGATAAAGGGATTAAGAAGTACAAATTGGTTGTTACAAAATAGTCATGGGGATATAAAACACAGTATAGGGAATGTAGTCAATAATACTGTACTATGTATAGTGCCAGGTGGGTACTAGACTTATTGGGTGATTGCTTTGTAGTTATATAAATATCTAACCACTATGCTATACACCTGAAATTAATATAAAATAATATTGAATGTCAACCGTAATTGAAAATAAACAAATAAAATAAGTTTTTTGAAAAGATTCAACATTAGTTTGTGTTTTGATTATCTTTATGCATAACAAAATATCCCTAAAGTCAGTAGCTTAAAATAGGCTACTAAATTAAATTAAATTAAATTAGATTAAATTAAATTAAATTAAATTTGTAGCTTGAAATAACGAGGATTTATTTTCTCATGATTCTGCAACCTGGGCTGGGCCAGGAGTTTCTTCTGCTGCTCTTGCCTGTGGCCATCCCATGTGGATTCATTTACTTAACCAGTTAGCTAGGGTCTAGGCTCAGCTAGGGTGTGGAACAGTCGGACCTCTCTTTATGTACAGTTTCAGGACCTCTCCCCCTCCATTTGGCCTCTTTATAGGGGCTCCCCAGTAGCCAGACTGCTTACCTGCTGTACTTCTATCAGGACTTCCAAGAATAGAAAGACAGAATCTAGAAAAGTCCCTTTTCATGCCTAGATTTCAGTCCCAGAATACAACTTCCACTGCTATATAATGGTCAAAGCAGTCATAGGGCCAGCCCAGATTCAAGGCATTGGGAAAGAGAAATCATCTCTTGATGGGGAGTGACAAGGTCACATTGAACCAAGACTATGGGATGGGAGACCTTGCTGCAGGTATCTTTGGACATGTGACCTACCACATCTGGCATGTGATTTGTGTAGGGCTTGATAAGCAAGTGAAATATGTCAAAGGAGAATGGAACATGTATATAATCCACCTGAAAAGAAACTTCGACACAACAAAAATTTTACGTAAAAGTTATATTTTACCTCAAAGAGATGAAAAACAAGATTTCTTCTTTATTGTGTAATTAGAAGATAAAATATGCAGAAGATGAACAACTATAGAGGTATTAGTTCATTCAAGAAATATTTTTTGAATGTTTAATGTGCTAATCTTATACCACTAGGTAAAGTATAATTTTTCAAACATAGCTTTCAAGCCATGACTCCTACTTCTTTTCTAACTATAACCACCTTAATTTTTTAAAAAGAAGGGATGAGTACATAGGAATCATAAAAACAGCTGTCATTTGGGAGGAGACTACTATGTGTTAGAATTATGCTAATTACAGTCTCTGATCCTTTCAAAACCCTGCAAATTAAGCCCTACCATTAGTTATTTTATAGATGACAAAACTGATTCTCAGAGGCGCTAAATACTCTCAAAGTAATACTGACTCCCTAAAATATTTGTTAATAGATTGACTAAGGATGCCTTAGTTATTGAGAACATAAGATTATATTTTAGAAATGTTATTGTTTATATGTTTTTTAATATCCAATTTGACCCAGTCAAGTTTCCCCGAAATGAGCATGCTCTTTCACTAACATGTGAGGCTGTGATTTGGTCTTCAGAATGTCCAGGGTCTTTCCACAATAGGACTGACTGGACAAGTCATCAAACATCCACACATACGTTCAAGAGCACACCGTTCCATAGAACACCCTGATATTTAAAGACAGTGAAAACTTGTATATGGTGACTCCCAACACTACTCAAGTGTGGATGGAAAAACACCAAGCTTTTCTCAAAAAACCACACAATTGTCTTGGGTCCAAGATGGAAAATGCTTTCTCCCTCTTCCTGCTTTTACCTACCAGGAGGCTGCTGTATGGATCTCTGCTGATCCAGACTTTCCCCTCCTTAGGGTGGGATGCTTCCTCATGCATTCAGTAAGAGGAAGAGGTGGACAGAAAGCTGAGGCGGCCACTGAACAGCAGGGCCCTTCCAGGCAGGAGATTGTGTGAGCTAAAGCCAGAAGTCTCTTGAGGGAGGAGCGAGCAGGGGGAAAGAATGGAGGGGCCTGCAAGGCCTGAGCAGATAAGAATCTCGCATTCTCCCTCCTTTTCCTTGTTCCTCAGTGCTAGCTGCTGGGGCTCGCCCACCCTGTGCCTTTTAACTGTCAGGGAGCCAATGCCAAGCGCTGGGCCAAGTCATCATCAATGACATGTGAGTTGTATGTGTTCCAAATGGGCCTTCCTGCCTTTCTGCAAGAAAAACAAACTTGAGCTGGACCCCAACAAACATGACAGGAAAAATAACAACCCTTGCCGAGGGCTGATACTGAAAACGGCTGGTCTCTCCACTCCCAAGCCAGCCCGTGCTGTGAACAGGAGCAGGTCCCCATCTCTGATTCCAAGAGAGAGGGCCAGAAATTCTGAATCTCAGGAGCTTCCATGGCATACTACTGTGTGGAGACCACAGGGCTGTTCCTTCCACCTGCGCAGGGCACTGCCAGAGGCCCTTTCCAGATCCCACAACGATATCACAAGGCATAACCACTATAGCGTCAAGCCCATTCCTCACAGAGGTCAATAAATGACTTTGGGTGATAGTGATTAGCAACAGAGCTACATTCATTCTCAACAGTGTCTAACTCCACACTTCCTACTTTCGATTTATGACTGTATTAGAAAAATGAGAATTCAGAATGCATTCTATTGTCAGACTCAGTTCCCTAGATAATATGCTATAAGTCATTAATGAAAACTAGTGGCATATATAATAATACAAGAACACAAGGTATTATTATTTTTGAATAACATTCCTTCATCGAACTTGTAAACCCTTCCCATGCCAGAATCTGTTCTATTTTTTTTATTGATGTTTTCCATATGACTTGACATGGTGCACATATAAAGGTACACAATTAAATAGTGGGTTGAACTAAACTGAAAATAACTTTTTCTAGACTCAAGAAACAATAGTTATATACACCCAAAATAAATGAAAGCAGGGACTCAAACAGATATTTGTATACCTATGTTCATAGCAGCACTATTCATAATAGCCAAAAGGTGGAAGCAATCCAACTGTCTGTGGAATGGATGAATGAATAAACAAATGTGGTATATGCATACAATGGAATATTAGTCAGCCTTAAAAAAGAAAGAAATTTGGATACATACGACAACATGGATGAAACGTTATGGACATTATGCTAAGTAAAATAGGCTGGTCACAAAAGGACAGATACTGTAGATTCCACTTAAATGAGGTACCTAGAGTATCAAATTCAGAGACAGAAAAAAAAAAGTGTAGTTACTCCTGGGGCTGGGGGAAGGTAGTAACAGCGAGTTAGTTTTTAAAGGGTACAGAGTTTCAGTTTGGGATGATGAAGAAGTTCTGGCAATGGATGCTGATGATGGCTGCACAACAATGTGAATGTACTTAATGCTACTGAACCACACACATAAGAATGGTTAAGATGGTAAATTTTGTTATGTATATTTTACCACAATTTTTTAAAAGTTTCAATATTGAGGCATCTAATGGATCTGTATTCACTCCTGGCCAAGGAAGAGAAAACATTGAATTATGCCGAAGACTTTCCTAGCGTGCGTGTGTTCCTGGAGTGTTTAACTAACCATAATGTCTATATTCAGCATAGTATTATCACCAGACCTGCACTTCAAAGTGAGGTCTAGGACACTTGCATTAGCGTTTTGCAGATCTATTTTTTTTCTGAAGATTTTAGTGCATTCCTAAGAGGCTATTTCGTAGGCTGGCACAGCAAGCCAATAACTCTTAAGGTTTGTTGTAAAGAACAAAGAACAAAAATTTATTTTGCCTATCTATACTACACATAATAATTTTCAAAAGGAAATGAAAAATTTTTTTTGAGTTTGCTCTTTTACATCTTGAAATAGTCTTCTAAAGATGAATTCTTCCATTCTCTTAACTCTTTCGAGGAGGCTGGTATAACTTTAATTCTAAAAAATGACAAGGACATTATTATAAAAAAATATGGAGTCATCTCACATAACTTTCTAAACCAAATATTAATACACTTATTCTAACAATATAGAAAAAAGATAATATTTTGCATTTAATTATGTTCCATGAATTCAAGCTTTGTTTAATATTCAAAAATCAAACAGCCAACCAATTAATCACTAAATTAATTGATTGATTAATTAATTTACAGAATAAAGGAAATATAACATATGAACAATATATACAGAAAAGAGCAGTTGATAAAATTCAATATCCATTCTTGATAAAAACTGTTAGCAAACTAAAAAAAGAGAAAAATTTCCTTTGCCAATCAAAGGGTATTTACAAAACCCTGCAGCAAACATCATAGGTAATGGTGTAATATGAATGGTTACCTTACAGTTTGAAATAGGACAAGGATGCCTGCTATCACTACTTCTATTGCAGTGGTGGTCTAATCTGGATGGCAAGGCAAGAAAAAAATAAGTAAAATATATATGCAGTGGAAAGTAAGAAATAGAAATTTTATTTACAAATAATGATTTCATGTGATAAAAATTCAAAGGGATTTACATATACATTTTTAGAATTAGCAAACTCAATTAATACTATGTCAATGAAACAATAGGACATCAGGGATGCACCTCCAAAAAAATGTTTTGTGTGTTTTGGCAAGGGGAAAATGGTAAATGAAATGATTGCATGATATATGTTTGGAATTTTTATAATAAAAAAGTGAGTTTTTTTTTTTAATAAGTGAGTTTTGGTTTCTGAATAAAAGGTCAATAGACAAAAATCAACTATAATTCTCTAAATCAGTGAAAGGAGCTAGAACATGTTTTTTAATATAGCATTTAGAAATAACATAAAAAAAACCAGATAGCTAGATATATTTCTAACAGGAATGTGTAAGACTTCTACAACAAAGGTTATAAACATTATTCAAGGAAACTGGAAAAGACATAAATAAATGGAGGGGTATTTTATGTTCATGGATTGGAAAACTCAATGTTGTAAAAATGTCAATTCTCCCCCAAAACAGTCCATAGATTAGATGCAATGCCTATCAAAATTCCAAGTGTGTGTGTGCGTATAACTTGAGAAACTAAAATAGAGGGCTAAAACTGGGAAAAACCAAAATCTTGAATGAGATATACGAGATGAAAAGACTTGTTCTACTAGATATAAAGACTTATTATGCAACTGCACTAATCAGGACAGTGTGATGCTGGCACAAAGATGGGAAAACAGATGAGTAGAATAAAATTGATAGTCAAAGAGAGATCCTCACGTATCCACCCTCTGACATTTGAGAAAGAGTGAACTGCAGAGTGGTGAGGAAAGCAGTCAGCCCACTGAATTGTGCCAAGGCAATGGTATATCTTTATGGGAAGAAAATTAGACTCAACCCCATCTCACACATATACAAAACAAAATTCCAAAAAAAAATTTTTTAGATCATATGTGAAAGAAAAAGCTACAAATTCTCTAGAAGATAACAGGAGAATAGCTTTGTGGCCTGTGGTAAAGAAACATATTTTTAAATGCACAAAGAACACAAACTATACAAGAAAAGATTTGTATATTGGACTACATTAAAAATAAGAATTTCTGCTTATCGCAGACATGAATTAGTGAATGAAAATGTAAGCCAGAGAGTAGAAGATACTTGCAACAAATATAAATAACAAAGGGCCCGTGTCAAGAATATAAGAATCCCAAATCGGTAAGAAAAATAGAGATAGTAGGAAAAGATATTTACCAGGCACTAATGAATTCAATGACCAATAAATAGATAAAAATGTACTCAACCTCATAAGTAATTAAGAAAATGCAAATTAAAGTGAGAATTGTTTAAACTAAAAGGATTGACGGTAAGAGTTTTTTGCTGAGAGTATAGAACAATGGGAATACTCGTGGAGGTATAAATTGGCACAATATTTTAGAAAACAATTTGGCAATTGGCTATCACAGTGGTTCTCAAATATTTTGCTCTCAGGGTTCCTTGAAACTCTTAAGAATTATTAATGATTCAAAAGAACATCTTTTATGAGACATATTAGTTTGCTACAGCTGCCATAACAAAATACCACAGACTAAGTGACTTACACAACAAAAATTTATTTCCTCACAGTTCTACACACTGGAAATTCAACATCAAGTTGCCAACAGGATTGGTTTCTCCTAAGGCCTCTCTCCTTGACTTGCAAATGGTCACTTTCTGTCTGTATCCTTACATGATCTTCTCTTTACCCACATGTGGCTCTTTTTGTGTCCAAGTTTCTTCTGATAAGGACACCAGTCAGATTGGATTCCCATCTAATGGCCTCATTTTAACTTAATCACTTCTTTAAAATCCTTATCTCCAAATACAGTCATATCCTGAGCTACTCAGAGTTAGGGCTCCAATGTAATAATTTACAGGGGGATACAATTTGGCCCAAAATGTGAGTTATATCAATTAATATTTACCATATTACAAATTAAAACTGAGACATTTTCAAAATATCTATTTATTAAGGATCACATGGCTGTTGGCAGCATTTAGTTCCTTGTGAGGCTATAGGACTGAGATCTTCAGTTTGTGCTGGCTGTCAGTCAGAGGCCATCCTCAGCTCCTGGAAGCTGCCTGCAGTTACTAGCCATGTGGCCAATATGGCCACTTGCTTCCTCATAGTTAACAAGGGAGAAAATTCCAGCAAGACAGCACTACAGTCGTATGTAATGTAATCACGTAATCACATATATAATCATATGCATCCTTTTACCTTTGCTATGTTCTATTGGTTAAAAGCAAGTCACAGGTCCTGCTCACACTTGCTCATAAGGGATTACACAAGGGCTTGAATACAAAGAGGTAGGAATCACAGGGGTCACCTTAAGCATCTGTCCCTAATATACAGCAACATTTTGTTTTGACTGATGTTAAGGAAGAAAACCCACCAACCTCACCTAAATTTGTACTTCTAAGAGTGAAGAGTATTTTATTAGCTTCCTCAGATAATTGGAATATTCTTTGATACTACAACAAAGCTCAACAAGTGGTAGTTTTTTTAAAAGTTAGTTTCAATGTGGAATCTGAAATCGTATCAATGAAATTTTTGTACTCTGTTACATTGAAATTCATTGCTCTAATTTCACTTTGAATGGATTGTTTAACCATATAGGATTTTGTATTGGCCATTAGGAAAATATTGGTTCACTGATTTATACAGATCTTTTAAATATTAACACATTCCATCATATGTTATTTTTAAAATCACATTTGTTATTATCATTGCCACCAAAAAAGTCTTTAATCATTGGCAAACTGACCAAGCTCACAGTGGTAGATTTAAGTTTATAAAATGTTAACAAACTCTTCCTTCAGAGAATCATCATACTTCGGTATCCGGCCTTTTGTATACTTCTCACTTCATCACAAGGGATGTTAAAAAGACAGGTAGTTAAGGATTGAGATGTAGTAAAATTAGTAGTTCTTACTGCTTCCTCACAGACATTCTTAAGTGAAACTGACCTTTATCTCTTCTGCCAGAGCATAGTGATGAAGTAGTAATGATGACTACCACTAAAATTTGGTGCAACTGACTTGAACCAGGCTAAGGAACTAGTAGTTTTACCTACCATGATTTTTGCAACATTAATGCGAATGGCATTACAGTGAAAAATGACAAATAATGTTACCATATTATTATGAAAATAATTCTCACATCATGGACTCTCCAAGACTACAGGGACCCTGGGGTCTCTGGATCATTCTTTGAGGATACTGGTCTACCAAATGTGAACACAGGCTTTGGCCCAGCTAGTGTATTCCTAAGTAATTATGCAATAAATGCACACTGATGCAACAAAGGTACATCAAGAAATGTGTCAGAATGTTTACAGAAGTACCATTCATAATAGCCCAAACTGGAAGCAACTTAAATGTAAATGTAAATAGAATAGATAAATAAACTGTGGAATACCCATACAATGAAATACTATATAGCAATGAAAATGAATAAATGTTGTAGGGCTACATGCAACAATATGAATAAACTAAGAAAAGTAATATTGAGAGAAAAAAATGGTCAGTCACAAAAGAACACGTAATGTGTGATTCCATGTATATAAAGTTTTCAAAACAAAGGCAATGCAAGGAAAAAATTAAATTTCAAAAATCTTAGACTATATAAGTGAATTTTTTTGGCCCATGAGATTATTATAGATTTAAGAAACAAAAAGAGCCAACTTTATGAGAAAAGATTAATAAATTTAACTATATTAAAATTTAGAACCTTTTTTATCAAAAAAATCTTAAAATAAAAAAGATATATGCAACCAGAAAGAATTATTATCAATAGTACATAAATAATTCCTATCAAACAATGAGAAAAACATATTTAATCTGATAGATAAGTGGGCGAAAGATATAAATAGGTATTTCACAGAAGAAAAAATATATTTAGCCAACAAGTATATGAAGAGATGCTCAGTGTCATAGAGACAAGAGAAATAGAAATCAAGACTATGATATGATGTCATTATAAATTCGTTTGTTTAGGAAAATGAAAAAGTGTGACAATAATAAATGTTGGAGAGAGAGCAAATCCACAGAATCTTATACATTATTTGAGGGAGTACAATTTGGAGTAGCCACATTGGAAAATGATTTAATATTATCTTTTGAAGCTGAACATTCACATATCTTGGTATATGTCAAGAGAAAG
>NW_006443225.1:1767972-1773539 GCF_000325575.1 Pteropus alecto | reverse complement strand
AGGAATGTTTAGGGTACTATTGCTCACAACAGCAAAAACCTAGAAATAACTCAAATGTTGATCGAAAAGAAAATGTATAAAAAATAATGTAGTATATTCACACAAAAGAATGTTATACAGAAGCCAAACAAAGGAACAGCTGCAGGAGACATCAATATGGAAGAATCTTAGCAACATAACAATAGGCGACAAAAGTAAGTTCCCAGTAATTACATAAAGCATGATACCCCTTTTAAAAGTTAACAAAAATATAAAATTAAAAAATACATTTTCAGAAATATTTGGATACAATAAAATTAAGGGAATGATGAATACAAGATTCAGGCCAATGACTTCCTATGGTGAAAGGAAGAGAGACATGGGATGATAAAACCCATTGTCAGATGTCAGTTGTTTTCAAGATCCTAGCTTTCGTGTTTTGTGGCGGGTTTACAAAGGCTTAATATATTATTATCCATAAGTAAATAAATAAATAGGTAATACTTAGGCAAAATTTGAGACTGCATAATGAACAAGAATTGTGATTAATCCAATTCTGTGCCCCTGAAATCAGTCTTTCATTAAAAATATAATATGTATAAGAAATATAATAGTTTTATTTTTAAAAATTTATTGACTAAAAAGTAAAATGTATAGAAATGAGGATCAAATTGAATTTAGAAGATCAAATTGGGGAACTCTCCCAGGGGAAAAAAAGATAGAAGAGATAAAGAATTTTTTAAATTAAGAGTTATTGTAGATAGATGTAGAAGTGCCAAAATCCAGGTGATAAGAATCACCGAAGGAAAAAATATATAAATGGAGAAGAAAAATAATAGAGACAAATATCCCATAATTAAAGAATTAGATTAAGAGCCCAAAATTTGCCAAAGAGAAAATGTAAATGAAAAAAATAGAACACATCTAGAAACACTATAACAATATTTAAGAACAATAAAGAAAAAGAAAATTCTAAAATTTATATGGAAAAATTATTAAACAAGGAGATCCAAAAACATACTTAAAAAAAAAATGGAGATTTAAGGGGGTGTATTTGTCCACCAGATTTCAAAGCACATCATAAAGCACCCATGTTTAAAATACTGGATTATCTGTGTGTGAGTAGACAATGGCACAGATTAGAAATTATAGAATTAAATTCATATATATACAAGAACTTAGTATATTTCAAAAGTGGCTTTACAAATAAATGGCCTGTGATGGTTATTGGTGTTGGGAAAACTGGATAACTAAGTGAAAAAAAATTATCTGTGTTCTGTATTAGTTTGCTAGGGCTGCCATAATAAGGTATCGTAAACTGAGTGGCTTACATAACAGAAATTTTATCATATTCTGGAGGCTAGACAACCAAAATCAAGGTGTTGGGAAGGCCATGCTCCCTTTGAAAGTCTAGGGAAGGATCCTCTCCAGCCCACTCTCCTACCCCACTCTTCTGGTAGTTCCTTAGTTTGTGGCACCAAAACTCCAATCTTCACATGACATTCTTTCTCTGTGTATAACATTTGCCTTTGTTATAAAGACACCAGTCATACTGAATTAGGGGCCCACTCCACCCCAGTATGACCTCACCTTAATAATTACATCTGCAACAACCCTATTTTCAAAAAAGGTCAAATTCTGAGGTATTGGGGGTTAGGATTTCAACATGAATTTTAGAGGGACACATTTCTATCCATAACATATCTCTACCTTAGTTTTTACACCAAAATAAGCTTCAGAAAGATTGAAATTCTAAAAAAAAAGTACAAGCGCAATGGTATAATTTTTTTGAAAAGGTCAGAATGGTGATAATCATTTTAAATATGACAATTCAGTTAAATTCAATTAGCATGAAAACCAGAGCTATAAAAACACAAAAATTCATTAAAATAATCATGTGATTTAAAAAAATTCTGCATGGTAGAAAACTCTATAAACAAAAGATAAACATGGAAAAAGATATTTTTTTTGTAATTTATATCATAAAAAACATATATCCTCTAACTTAAAAAGAAAGAACAACAGTAAAATGCAAAGATGAGCAAGATATAGATAACAATAAAACTGTCAAAAACACAGAAAGACTTATTTTTGTGTGTGATAAACTGGTTCTGAAGACAAATCCCAAATATTAACTCACAAAAATGCTTTGAGCAGAGGACCCGCAAACGGAACAATGACCAAGGAAGGGGATCAAATCAAAGAAGACAGTGAATGGTCTTGTTGAGATATAAATGTTAAAAATAAACCTCAAAAGAAAATAACTCTGTTTGGTACAAAGAAATCCTGTCATATTTTTCACCTCCAAAAAATGATCTAAATTCTCTAAATGAGCTAAGATGTCTTACTACATAAAATGTGATAATAGTGTCACTTTATTGGACTTTTGTGATTGTTAAAAGTGATTATAAAAAATCCAGGATAATAAATAGCACACTTAGTAATTTTACAGTAAATATTCATTTTGTTTTTAGTGTCTTTTTCATTTCCAATTTAGGGATGAACTTTCCAAGTCTAAAGGCCAGTCGCATCACATTTTAATACTCTATACTCTCCTCACCCACAGATTAGGGTTACTCTTAATTTATGCATGATTTTTATGACAAAACTTTTTGTACCTGTTTTTTGTACTATTGTGATGCTTTTGCTTCCCTGGTCCTTAATGCTTAAAAAAAAAAAAAACCCGCAGCAGCACTGATAGATGATGGCAATAGGAATGGAAGAGAGAACATTTGAACATTTGTGGCTCTTTGACAATCAGTTTGACAGGTGAAAGAGTGAACACACACCCATGTTCTGAACAAGACAGAACAAGCTGAACAAACTGATCAGCCAAGAGCACAGTCTGCTACAAGTGGTAAAGAAGGCATGATTACCATTACAATCATAGAAGATGGCAGATCATTGAAAAGTTTCACGGTTAGCTTTTAATGGTCCAATTTTAAAGCATTCCACATGTTACTCATCTTATTCTGAAAAAGAAGTTTGCTGATATGAAAAAGAATTTTATTTTGCAGAATGTTTTAAAATAATTCATAGTAGAGATTCCCCATCTCGGGAGAAATTAAACACCATAGATAGGATAACAGAAAATAGAAAGCCTTAAAAATATACACTGAGAATATATATATACTGGACAAATATTACTGAAACAGGGCCTCTCTGCTTATGAAGCCTCACTCTTCATTCTCTTAACTACTGAATCTATAAATAATTGAACTGAAAGTAGACTGTATGGCTATTTCATTTAGGTCAACTGACTTATAAGTTACTTGATATCCAGAAAGCCTTTTAGATCCCTTTTTTAAACCTTTTAGCATCTTTCTTTGTTAAAATTTTCTTTGTTAAAACTGTATTCAGCTCTGACTTTAAAAGGAAATTAGTTCTTTGCCAGAGGTCATAGACTCTCTTCAGTCCTATGTAGGAATCATAACTAAAGTTAATCTAAGCCATTTTTATCATAACCCTCATGTGTTTTTTCCAAGTCTACTGATGGTTTTTAAGTAACTAAAAACAATGTTCATGGCAATAGTCATGCACTAACTTAAAGAAATTTAAATTTCTCATAAGAATCAGCCATCTAAGTTAGTCATTGCTGAAAGACAATACCTAAGGATTTGTTTTATGAAAATCATAAATTAGTTCAATTATATTCCCTTTCCAGTAAGTTTCTAGGCATTTATCAGGAATTATCAGCTTAGGCTTTCTGTCAAGATGGCAGAGTAGGTAAATGCTATGCTTGCCTCCTCTCACAACCACATCAAAATAACAGTTAACCCACAGAACAACCATCATTGAGAATTGTCTGAAGTCTAGCTGAACAGAAGCCCTCTAAGGACATATAGAAGCCCTGTTGAGACTGGTAAGAGAGGCAGAGCCACAGAACCAGCTTGTCACACCTGTAGCAGTTAAAAATCAGGAGGGATATCTCAGCTGCAGAGGTACCCTCTGAGGAGTGAGGAGTTTTGATCCCACACCAGACTCCCCAGCCCAGGGTTCCAGTGCCAGGAAGAGAAGTTTCGACAAATTCTGGCTGTGAAAACCACTGGAGATTGTGACAGAGTGAGACCGGAAGGAACTAGAGTGCCAGGTAGTCCTCTTAAATGGCTTACACATAAACTTATTCACTGATGGACTCAGTGGCTCTGAGCTCCAGCATGAAAGCCGTGAGGGACGCATGGGGAGGAACTGAATTCTAGCTTCAGGGCAAGGGCTGGAGGGGCAGCTTTCTCCCACACAAAAGTGCTGGTAGAGACCATTGTTCCTTTGTTGAGCCCTCTCCCAACCCACTCTGCAGGTGCCATATCTGAGTCTCCATCAACTCAGTTAATACCTTTCACTCTGCCCTGGTGATTCCCTGAGACTCCATCCAACCCAACTTTTGGGCCCGCCCAAGCCTATTCTAGTGACTTTTCTATGCAAACGGCCTGTTTTGGCTCATGCCGTGGAATTTCCTAAAATATCTCAAAGTTTGACAAACTCTAGATAAGCAGCATGTAGCCACAGCATGCCCTGTACCTCTTGCTAAGCAGCCCCAAGCCTCGCATTAGCAGCAGATGGCCTTGGTTTGCAGCTTAGCCTCTCCCAGGCACCTCCAAGCCCAGCACAGTGGTAACTTTCTGCAGATTATTTTGTAGCTCATACTGAGTGGTCCCCAGGCAGAGCGCAGGCAGCAACTGACCTCAGACTGCAACAGAGCCCTCCCAAGAGGCCCCAGAACCAACGCACTTGGTGGTCAGCTTCGGACAACCACCTCCACAAATAACACACCCAAAGGGCAAACTTTGTAGGCAGCAGAGCCCTACTAAAGCAAATGCTGCCTCTTAGGGTCAGCCCCTACATAACACCTCCTCTTCTGTAGTCATGGCCGCCCCCATAACAAATCAGCCTGAGGGTCAATCTCTCTCATTGACATGCAAACAGAAAGCAAGGCTCAGCTACAATAGTAGGGCACACACAACCCACACAAAGGACACACTTAGAGCTCCAGGCTTGTGTGAACAAGGAGACTACACCACTGAGCCCCACAAGACACTTTTTACATAGGGCCACTCTACTAAAACTGGGAGACATAGCAGCTCTACTTAATACATAGAAACAAACACGAGGAAGGCAGCCAAAATGAAGAGACAAAAAAAAAAAAAATGTCCCATATGAAAGAAAGCTCCAGAAAAAGAACTAAACAAAATGAAGACAAGTAATCTACCAGATGCAGAGTTCAAAATACTAGTTATAAGGATGCTCAATGATCTCAATAAGAATTTCAACAAAGAGAAAGGAAACATAAAAATGAAGATAGAAATCATAAAAAAAGAACCAGTTAGGAATGAAGCATACAATAACTGAAATGAAGACTACATTAGAGAGAATCGATAGTAGATTAGATGAAGCAGAGGAGTGAATCAGTGATTTGGAAGATAAGGTAGCAGAAAACACCCAATCAGAACAGTAAAAAGAAAAAAGAATCCAAAAAAACTCAGGATAGTTTAAGGGGCTCTGGCACAACAAGTGTGCCAACATCCACATCATATGGGTACCAAAAGAAGGAGAGAGAAATAAATTGAAAACTTGAGAGAGGAAAAAAATGG
>NW_006443225.1:1766600-1767787 GCF_000325575.1 Pteropus alecto | reverse complement strand
CGTAGATGATAGAGGCTCTGTTCATCCCTCTGGCAACCAAATCAAAGTTGTGATGGAAACAAGGAGAGCAGTAAGGAAAAATCGCCTGGGATGAACAAGCCATACAACTAGGAAGAAACCCAAGAAAGCACCTGCAACGGCAGAAGGTAGAATGGGGCAAGGACACGAGGCTGCCAGGTCCTGAGTGGCTGAATGAGACGGAGGCTGCGGCAGCAGCAGTGGCAGATGCCTCTTAAAGGGGCCACATTCACGAGCAGATTTTCATTGTGATGGACCTGCTCACTCTGAGCACCAGTGCCAATTTGGCTCTGAGCAGGGGGCACCAGGGACTTACAGGGAGACATTGTCAGAGTGAGGATCGAGGCGAGGCTCGCTTGATACAGAAGTGCCAACGGCATCCATTGTTCCCTGTTGAGCCCTCCCCCATGCCAGTGCACTGGACTCAGGGCCACCATAGCCATGAAATCATCAAACTAAATAACAGAGGTCGCTCTGCCCAGATAATTCCCTGAAACCCCACCTCCCCCAACTCGCGGCCTCACCCAAGCCACATCCAGGTATTTCCTCAGTGAGTCAGGTGATCCTTGCTGAGACTCACACTGGTGGAGGCAGCTGGCCTCGGTTTCTGGTGTGAGCATTTTGAGGCAACTATAAGCACAGCATCTGGGGATTGCTTGCTGAATCTTAAGAGGTAGCCCTGCAGGGGTAGAGGCTTGGCCTTCAGCTGAACCCCTGTCAAGACTGTGCAACTGGACACCTACTTCACAAATCAACACTAATAAGACCGAGAGACTTATGAGCTTTGTTTAGTACATAGAAATAAACATGGGAAGGTAGCCAAAATGGGAAGACAAAGAAGCAGAAACCAGATGAGAGAATAGAACAGAGATCCAGATATAGTGGAGTCAAGCCATCTAACAGAAGCAGAGTTCAAATCTCTAGTTATAAAGATGCTCAATGAAGTTTTGGGAAGTGTAGATGAATAGATGAATTCAGTGAGAACTTCAACAAAGAGATAAGAAACATAAAAATGGAAATGGAAATGGAAATTACAAAAGGGAACCAGTCTGAGATGAAAAGTATATTAAATAAAATAAACAAAGGAATAAACAAAGTGAATAAAGAAGAGGATCAAATACCCTATCTAGAAGACAGGAAAGCCAATCAGGACACTCAATCAGAACGTC
>NW_006443225.1:1733962-1765930 GCF_000325575.1 Pteropus alecto | reverse complement strand
ACAGAGATGAGACGATACTTGGAGGGTTAAGGAACAAACACCTCTAGAAGAGATGTTACCTAAGAGACGGATGGACAGGGCCAGGAGGATGGGAAAGGGTAGAGGCAGAACTGAATTAAGGGATGGGCAAGTTACCAGTTCCCAGATGCCTTTCTACAAAGGGTACAAAAATGTCCTTGGAGGCCTCGGTGACAATATCGAACATTCACATTGTAGGGGTACCAGAAGGAGAAGAGAGAGCACAGGGACTTGAAAATCTATTTGAAGAAATAATGACGGAAAATTTCTCTAACCTGGTGAAGGATGTAGACACACAAGCCAAGGAAGCTCAGAGAGTCCTAAATGAGATGAAGTCAAAGAGGCCTACACCAAGGCACATGGTAATTAAAATGCCAAAGGTTAAAGACAAAGAAAGAATCTTAAAAGCATCAAGAGAAAGGCAGTTAGTTACCTACAAGGGAGCTCTCATAAGACTGTCAGCTGATCTCAATAGAAACTTTGCAGGCCAGAAGGGACTGGTGGGAAATATTTAAAGTGATGAAAAGCAAAGACCTACAACCAATATTATTCTGCTCAGCAAAGCTACCATTTAGAATCAAAAGAAAGATAATCACTTTTCAGATAAGAAAATGCTAAAGGAGTTCATCACCACCAAACTAGAATTACAAGAACTGTTAAAAGGGTTTCTTTAAGAAAAAGAAGAGAAAAAAAATTAAAAAGATAAAAAATATGAATAATAAAATGGCAATAACTACATTTGTATCAACAATTACTTTTTGTGTGGCTTTTGTGTTTTTAACAATTATTTTAAATATAAATAAATTAAATGCTCTAATCAAAAGATAGAGTGGCTGAATGGATAAGAAAACAAGACCCTTACATATGATTTCAAAAGACCCGCTTCAGATCAAAAGACAGGGACTGAAAGTAAAGAGATAGAAAAAGATATTTCATGAAAATAGAAATGAAAAAAAAAGCTGGGGTAACAATACTTATACCAGACAAAACAGACTTTAAAACAAAGGCTATAACAAGAGACAGGGAAGGACCCAGTAATTCCACTTTGGGGTATTTTTTGAAGAAACACAAAAAACATATGGATATATATGTTTCAAAAAAAGTGTATATCCATATGTTCACTTCAGCACTATTTACAATAGCCAAGATATGGAAGCAACCTAAGTGTCCATCAATACATGAATGGATAAAAAAAATGGTACATATATACAATGAAATATTACTTGGCCATAAAAATGAATGAAATCTTGCCATCTACAACAACGTGGATGGACTAGTGGGTATTTTGCTGAGTAAAATAAGTCAGACAGAGAAAGACAAATACCATACGATTTCACTCATATGTGGAATAAAAACACACACACACGCAAACAAACAAAAGAGAAACAAACTCATAGATACAGAGAACATTTTTACAGTTGCCAGATGGGAGAAGAGGTGGGAAGATTGGTGAAAAAGGAAGGGGAAGAGATTAAGATACACAAATTGCCAGTTATAAAAACAGTTATGGGGCTATAAAGTATAGCATAGGGAAATAGTCAGTAATTATTTATAGTGTCAGATGGGTGCTAGATTTACCAGAGTGATCACTTCATAAGTTATATAAATGTCTAATCGCTATGTTGTACACCTAAAACTAATATAATATTGCATGTCAACTGTAATTGAAAAATAAAAACTTATTTAAAAAAATTACAAGCATGAAAAATAACAAGTGTTGGTGAGGATATGGAGAAATTGGTACCCTTGTGCATTGCTTATGGGGATTTAGAATGGAACAACTGCTGTGGAAAACAGAACGATGACTCCTCAGAAAATCAAACATAGAATTACCAATGAATCCAGAAATTCTACTCTTGGATATATACCCAAATGAACTGAAATCAGGGACTTGAAAAGATAGCTGTACACCTTTGTTCATAGTACCATTATTCACAATAGCCAAAAGATGGAAATAACTTTTGTCCACAGACGGATGAATTGATAAACAAAATACGGTGTATGTATGCCATGGAATATTATTCAGCTTAGAAAGGAGTGAAATTTTGATAGATGCTATAATATAGATGAACCTTGAAGACATTTTGCTAAGTAACACAAAAGGACAAATATCATATGATTCTACTTACATGAGGTACCCAGAGTAGCCAGATTCACAGAGGCAGAGAGCAGATGATGGTTTCCAGGGGCAGGGGAAGGGGGAGAATGAAGAATGAGTCTTTAATGGGTATAGATGTTCAGTTTGAGAAGATGAAAGAGTTCTGGAGATGGATAGTGGTGATGGTTGCGCAACATGAATGTACTTAGTGCTACTGAACTGTACATTTAAAGTGGTTAAAATGATAAATTTTATGTTATATGTATTTTACTATAATAGAAAAGATAAAGTAAAAATAGAAAAAAAGAAGTACCAGCCAAAATGATTATAATTGTGTTGTCCTAATGAGGCTGGTATATATTAAGAGCTGATATATATAAAGCCCTTGGAACAATGCCTGATACTATACTTAGAACACACAAAAAAAATAGCCATTACCATCATAATCATTATTGTTATTAATATTATCTCCTCCCAACATGTTTTACCCTATAGCTTTGCTATTTGAAATACAAAATTGTCCATGTGTAATAAAAAGTGATCTCAATAGATGGCTCCCTCTGGCACTTTTACCTTTCAAGGGAAACTTGGTGTCTCTGTTAGAGGGCAGACTGCAATATTTGTCAAATCCCTACTAACCTTGAACTAAAAAGCTCTGCACTGGAGCAAGTTCTACATCAACTTTCATCTCCTCCACATCTGGAGCCCTGCCACCTATTTTTTGTGATCATCTATAACTCACTTTAAAAGATAAATGAAAATGCAAGTTAAATTATTTTCAGTCCATAAAACATTTATTCGATACCCACAGATAAATGCATTTAAGCTGTTCTATGCTTCAATCGTAGGAATAGTTCTCTCATGGAAGTGTTATCTACATTTTATGAGGAAGAAACTAGACTTCAGGAAAGGGAAGCACTTTGTCCAGCACATCTTATGAAGAAATAGAGAGCACCCAAACCACCGGACTCATGGCTGTAGTATTTGTAATATGTACTTCAAAAATTAGAAATAAATCTAATTTTTCTACATCAAAGCTAAACAGAAATCAAGACATTGATTGGTCAAACTAAAATGAAGTACTTGTAAAACAAAATCTGAGACCCTGGACTTTAATGAGTTCAGAAAATTATATATCACATGAGGCCCAGCCCGAGAAGCCTTGTGAATTCCACTCATTGTCATGGATGGGTCAAAAATCCAGATATTTGTCTAAGAAATCTGAGCAAATCTGCAGACTTGGGAAATAAGCTTCAGAAGAATTATTAAGATAACTATCCAACCTTAAAGAAACACAGAAGGAAATGGATTTGAATCCCCAAATTGAAAATGTGATAAAATAGACCACTGGGAACATGCAGCCCTGGAGAGGAGCCAACAGGTAAGCCAGCACCAAGTGAACCTTGGACGAGAGAGGCAAGGCACACAGCCTGAGCCACCTTTTCCAAATCAAGTCTGCATATGGCTTAACTTAATATACCTTCGCAGGATCAATTCATTGTGCCCAATAATCCTGATACTGCCATAGAGAGCTTACTATTTAATCTCTTAAATATTGTAGGTTTCAAAGAATAAAACAAAGACCACAAAGGTCAAAAACAAAGAGGCAATACAAAATCAAGTGACTATTTCCTGGCCATGCAAGGAAACACACCAATAAAGAAATTTACTGAGTAGTTCATTCAGGGGAAAAAGTCAGGGCATTGAAGGTGGTGGGGTATAAGTGTGGTGTTTATGTTAACTAGGAATGAAAATTAACACTCTGAATAGGGCAGAGTCCTCAGTAAAAATTGATTAAAACAAGTCCATTGTCCATTAGTCAAGAAAAAGTCTTCAGTTAGGCCTGATTAGTGTTGATTGGTTAAAATCAGTTCTGGTGGAACACAATATTCATTTTTTTGGTATCTCCTAGGCAAATGCTGACAGAGTTAAAAAAAATTTCCTTATACATAGGTTATGACAGTCACACACAAGGCAGTACATACAGAAAAATATCTAGCGTCACAATGATCATATGCTGTTTCTGTGGTAATAAAAAGTTATTATTGTGAATTGATGCAGTGGAAATGAGCTCACTCTTCTCTCCTCTGAGGCTTTTAACTTGAAATATGCTCTGAGACTATATTGGCTTACAGATAGACAGAAATGACAACTTGACTTCTGCTACCTGACAGATTTTTGCTTCAAATCCACAGGGCTAGCCTCATTGCATGACAGCCCCAAATGAGGCAGATTCAAAGATGATTATAGAACATTAATCTAGTTTTGGGAATACTTCCAGTTCTTCACACCACCCACATGAATACCTGGAAGCTCAGTGTTACTGTGGTGATCTTGTGGCCGCTCATTCGGAACAGAGCGAGAGCCAACACTCAGCACAAGGAATTAAAGACCAAGTTCAAGGCACTAAGTGACTGTCAGACTTCCTAACTCTCGGGATCAAAAACTAGATTTCATGACAAAGAGACACAAATCCCATAGATTTATCTTCTCTTTATCCTGTAACTGGCAAATCCAAGTCTATTTCATGATTATATCCGTAATTGCTGGGTGGAGGTTTTTAAATATACAGGAATGTCTTTTCTAAACCAAATCAGACCTGTAATTTGCAAATCCCATGAGACCAAGCAGGATGGTAAGGGCAGACCCTAGGTTTATCAAGAAGAAAGAGGGGGCAAAGTTCAAAGATTCGGGAAAATCAAAATAGGCAACTACCGGATGGTATTAACTTAAATAAACCAAATGTAGGGTTAAATAGGCCTGCTGGTGTTAAAGGTTACATCATCACTCAACTTCAGCCTTCCAAAACAATGAAAAAAATGCGAATAAAATAACCTACCAACATAAATCATTCTTACCCAACCCAAATCCCAGAGAGGACTAAGGAATTACCTTCTCGTTCAATCAAAGATAGATGAGTTTCTGGGGCTCTTTGCAAGAGCAGCAAAAGATTAACTTGGCAAGAATGCAGAAATCCAAGCAAAGGTAAAAGGTAGAGAGGGCAGGAGTCCAGAACCATACAAAATGTCCCACCGAATGAAAGATTTTGTTGAATTAGATATTCTTTTATTTTAAGACTATAAAATGGAATGTAAAAAATGATATCCTTTTATGCCAATCATGTTTTTTAAAAGATAATAAATGGTCAAATAAAAAGTTTTCCCCCAAAATTTCTAACAAAAATGTATCTTCTCCATCAACTTTATTTAGGATTATTTTTCAAGATTCTTCCAATTTATAATAAAAGTAATATATATATACAGGTTATAAACTTGGATGGGAAGAATTTTTTACTATTTTTTTCTATCCATTCCATAAAAAAGTGTCCAATAAATGGTAAATTAATTACTATTGGCTATAGTTCTAATCATTCTTTAGAATTTTCAGATCATAAAGAAGCTGTGCACCAACTAAATAAACTTATACTGTAAAGATTTGACTTATCAAACTATATACATTTACATTAAAGTTAAATTTTTATTTTAGAATATTTTCAATATAACTCTTCAAAAATTCTAACAAAAAGGCAGCCATATATCAGCTTTTAAATCATTTTGTGAAGTAATTTATCTGTTCAAGCAAGGGAAAGTTTAAAGTGGAAGGTCCTCAGCAATGAGATGCCACAACATACTTATGGGCATGGTGAAAATCCCTAAATCCAATGATATCAACTGCCGGCCAGTTTATGAAGCAACAGGACCTCTCATTCCTTGCTGGTGTGAATGCAAAGCAGCATAGCAATTTGAAAAACACTTGAGCAGTTTCTAAATATAGTCTTATCATGTGATCATGTTCTCAGGTATTTATCCAACTTATTTGAAAATTATATCTACCATATACACCTGCATATGAATGTTTATAGCACTTCTGTTCATAATTGCCAAATAATTGCCAAATACTGAAAGCATCATTAGGTGAATAAATAAATAAACTATGGTATTTCCATACAATGGAATATTATTTAAAGATACAAAGAAATGACACAAAAGACCTGGATGAATCTTAATGCATATTTCTAAGTGAAAGAATCCAGTCTTAAAATGCTACATACTATATGCTTCCGATTATATGATATCTGGAAAAGGCAAAACTATAATAATGGTAAGGAAGAGCATTATGGGGTAGGGGGGTCTTTGAATAGGTGATACACAGGGGATGTTTTTTAGGGTGCTCAAACTATTCTGTAGGATACCATAATTGTGCATACATAATACTATGCATTTGTCAAAACCCATAAAACTTTACAGCATAGAGTGATCCTTAATATGCAAATTTAAAGTCATTTCAGAGATGGGGTGTCCCAGAATGGAATAGAGACTGTGATGAGAGAATCTGTTTTATACAAATGTATAAAACAACTTTAGTGAGGTGGGGAGGAGTAGGTACTAACCTAAGTAACTTTGGAAATGAGGGAGGTCTGTAAGATTCAAGGCAGATAAAACTGTATATGAGTACTGTACTCCGACTGTTAGTGTTTCCCATGGGCTTGCAGGTTAACAATTCTGGTACCACCGTACATGTATCTTGGAATGGAACGATTAAGCAAATGGATGGCAGATGATGGGAATCATATTTTGCACTGCAAGAATGTGAGTTTACAGAGAAGCAAGAGGAAATCACTAGAGTAATCATTGTGGAAATGTACTGAATTGGAGACTTCAGTATGAACTCATATTTAGTTTAATTATAGATACAGATGGTCACATATAGAAATATTTGTAGATATCCATAATACACTGGTGGCTCTGTCAGCTAAAAAAGCCTAGAAGCAATGACACCCAGTAGCATTGAGCACACCTAGCACCCAGATCTTGGTTTCTAATACCATTCACCAATAAAAGGAACCAGAGTTTCTTAGAGAAATGGCTGATTCTATGACCAGGGCAGGGAATATACAAGATAAGTCTGGAGGATTTTGTAGTATCGGGAAATAAGAAAATGCTCAAAAAGCCATAAAACAAACAAACAAAAACTCCACATTGTATATTCAAAGGAGTCAAATAAAAGAGCTCTTAACAGCGAAAGCTGGAACAATTTGAGTTATAGAATAAATAAATTAGTATTAGATTATAATATAAGGTATAAAATAAATATCCACAAGTCCATACTGATACAAATAAATGATTCAATAAATAAACAAATCAGGGAGAAAAGACCAATCTCCGTGAAGAAGAATTCCAAATAATTTATATGGCTACTCCACCTATAAGGAGGTGAAGCATAACTCTCCATTCCCAAAGTGTTCACTGCACATAATAACTAAACGCCAAAGACTACATCATGGGAAGTGGGAAAAAGCAACTTTTCAGTGGAGAACCTGACAAACACTACTACAGCCAGGGGATCAAAGTCAACGTCAGCAGTGATGTCATGTTGATAGTATGTACTCTTGGTAACATGGGATGAAAGAAGCACTTTTCCTCTGTGGTCTTCCTATAAACCCATAACCACTTGCTAAACTAATTATGAGAGAAACATCAGGAAAAAAAAACAATTGAAGAGTAGTCTACAAAATACCTGACTAGCACTCCTCAAGACCACTGAGGTCCTCAAAGGCAAAGAAGGTCCGAGAAACTGCCAGAGCCGAGAGGAGCTTAAGGAGACATGACGGCTAAATGGAATGTGGTGTCTTGGATGGGCCCCTGGAGCTGGAAAGGACATTAGGTTAAAACTAAGGAAATCTGTATAAAGTGTGAACTTTAGTTAATAATAATGTATTCATTATTTGTAACAAATAATTTATTCATTTTAACAAATGTGCCACAAGATGTGAGTAATAAGGGAAACTGGATGCAGAGTATGTGGGAACTCTCTGTACTGTTTTCACAATTTGTCTGTAAATCTAAAACTGTCCAAAAAATTTCTTTAAAAAAATTCAAGCAATATTAGACAATACCAAAAATGTGAAATACTATGTCTATTATCCAGAATAAAAAAAAAAAAAAGTAGACTTGAAGACAAGTTGTCAGTCACAACAGAATGTACCCCAAGGCTAATTTCAATACCTCTGCCTTCCTTTTAAAGTGAGGAAATGGAAAGAATATTCAAATTGTTGTTGAGAATTACTAGGAAATAGCACCAAAACAAATTTTTTCTAAGTCAAGAGATAATAGTGGATGTGGTCAGTTTATTGAAGGAGCTAATAAATCTTTTGTTTCAGAAATTTCAATACTAGACCAACACAAAACAAAATAAATCATCGGAGGCAAAGGGCTTTGTTAGCTATATTTAAAAATATTGATCCACTGTCCAAGCTCTGATGACATTATAGATATTGGGGATACAACCCTCAGAAGGCAGCCCAGAATCCAAAAGAGGGTACTTTTAATGAGCAAAGGAGACTCCAAAAGTGATATGAAAACATTTTGCTAATAAAAAAGTGCAAACTGGAAGGAGTTTTCAGGGAGGATTTTAATTAGTAAAGATGAAAAGTCAAGAGAGACATTTTAAATCCCCATAAGCAATGCACAAAGGTTTCAATTTTTCCATATACTTGCATTTTATTGAGATTCTCTTAATGCTTCCCCAAAAGAGAGAAGAGTCTCCCAAGAGAATAATTTATTCAAAAGTGGGTAGGTTGTTTCAAAAATTCACTGTCAGTAAAAATGTTCTTCCTATTTTTACTAATTAGTATAAAGGGGGGGAAAAAAGAAAGTTTCACTATTCAGTACTTCCCAAGATTTTACATGGCAGCCTAAAACTTGCCTTTCTTTTCCACTTAGAGCAGTCTTATTAATGTTTGTGGTAAATATTTAATACTTGTATTAAAAGCAGTTTCAAGATTTACTCAGTTTCAAAATACCAATTATTGCTTTATAGTTGAGCTTAAGAGGTATATCAACCCCAAGAAAAATGGACCTCAACTAGAAAAACAACAACAAATACCTGAGTATGGATAACATGTTGTTGGTGAGAATTACAAGTACTGTGAAAAATAAAACTTTCTCTCACTGTTTCCTACAAACATATATTCGCTCACTCAAAGTGACAACAGTTTTTCAGTAGCAAACACTCAAAGCCCTACATAGCTAAGAAACACCTCCCTGAGGCAAACTAAAGTCTGACCTAAAAGGAAACGACCGACCTTCAAAATCCTGGACATCTATCCTGTGGCTAGTGGTGGTGGTCATGCCTCACCAAGAGTTGAGTGCACGCAACTGGGACAGGCCAGAAAATCAGTGTCCCTGGAACAGGTAGAACAGGTTTCCACGGGAACGACATTGAAACGAGACACAAAGAGTGAGTCACATTTCCTGGGTTCCTTCTATATTTTGAATAGCTTACGTTTCCTAACATTTTAAGGAGTTAACCAGTTTTCCTAACATTTTAAGGAGTTAACCAGTTTGCCAGGCACTGAGGAGTGGTGATGGAAGAAATTGGGGGCTGTGGGCATGGAGCTCTCTAAAGCCTGGGTCAGATGACCAAGAGATTTTTAAAAGATCTGAGGATTTCTCACCACGATGTCAAGTGTATTACGCAGTAAAACCAGGCTGAGAAGTAAACTTCTTCGGAAGAACTGAGCAAAGTGATATTTCAGGCTTTGAAGCAAAGTTTTAAGTTATTGATATTAGTCTAGACAACCCAAATCTGGAATCATCTTGGCTGAGGAAACCAAAGGGCATTTTCTTTTGGGGCATTCTAAATTTGTTTGGAATCAAGGCGAATTGAGTGTCCTCTGGCCAACCTCTTCCACTGTTCCCCAGCCTTCAGTCCTAATCCTCACTGTTAAACTTCATTAGCAGGATTTAAGAAGTCTGCCACCCTGGGAGTGAGAGGGTCTGCCATACTGGGAGGAGACTGCTCTTTGCAGTTGCCTTATACAAAATAAGACCTCCATGTATGTTTGTTCTAAAGATCTGATGCATAATATCTGTCTCCTAAAGGGCTTCTTATCCTGCTTTCATCACTAGTACATGGGTGTGAAAATGAAGTAGCTTCTCCTTGGAGGTGGAGGGTCCCTCTAGATAGTTCAAGGCTGGGTGATAGATAATGCAAAAACAAAAAGTTAATTAAAATTTTTAAAAATCTTAACTTGGAACCAGAAATTTGCATCTGAGTGAGCCCTCACTGGGAGCATCTGGCTGGTATTGGGGATGCTTTTCAAATTGGGGGTGGGGGATGAGAAAAGAAACTCAGAGCTTGCACATTCCCAGAGCCTCAGGCTGACTCTTGAAACCTTCCAAACCTCTCTTTTCATCTTGTACTTTATCAATTTAGCACACTTCAGGTTTGGCTGCTGAGTGAGCGAAAATAAACAAGGGGTTAAAAATCATGGATAACTAGGAGAGCAAGAAGAATCAGCATTGCTTAAAAGTAGATGTTCAAGCTACGCATCACTATTACAGCCAGGAGACCTGACCTCCGCAAATGCAGTCGCTGTTGTCCGAATTGTGAAGCCAAACAAACGATTGAAAATGAGTAAAAGAGAATTATCTGAAATAATGGAAACTTTTGTAAACCTCAGAGGTTGCCCTTCAAAAGAGGCGCTGGAGTGGTCGAGAGGAGCTTGAAGACTGCATGGTATATGTCCAGCTCTGCAGCTTTTGGCCTATGTGTGGTGACATGTCACTTTGCCACAGCTCTACATCTATAAAATGAGAAGAGTAATTGTTCCTACCTTGAAGTTTGCTGGGAAGATTAAGTTAATATATACTAAGCACTTAGAACCATGCTTGGCAGTACATGTGTTCGGTGTTTTTCTTCGTAGCTTTTGACGACCTAAGCAACCAATCTATGACAAGTACACACCTTATGCATGCATGCATCTAGGACGGCCCAAGACTCAGATAATGCACACCTGGAACTAGAAATCTGCATCTAGTGAATCAGAATAAAATGTCTATCCTTCTTCAATTCTCTATTCCAAAATACATATGGATTATACATGGTTTACTTACGAAGTTTTGTATTTGGCTTTGCCTTTTAATTCTTTTTTTAAAAAACAAAACTTGGAGACCTAAAAAATCTTTTTTATTTTTACATCTTAGTGATGGTAAATGGCAGATCAGATTGGTTTTGAAAATGCAGAAGAAAAATTTTAACAATTACAGTAAATCATGGAGGGAAAATATGTTAATAAAATTTACTTATATAGTTGAAATTAAAACAGAACATTGAGGTAGGGGGAATTCATTTTAGATAAAATTCTGGGGGGTCTCTAGATTCTTATGGTGTTTTCTTTTTAGGTAAAGAATTTAATTAATGTTACTAGAAGACAAATAGAATCTAGTTTAAAATATGTATATACGTATTTCAACTAGAACATAGGAGACAAGTTCTAGTTCTGGCTTCATCAGTAACTTGATATCTTAGGCAAGTTATCTGCTGATCTGTGCTTCAATTTCTCCATCTCTCAAATGGGGATAAAACACATACGGCAAAGTAATTCTGAGAATTAAAAAATTATTAAAAATTAAAACTTTAAGTGACCATAAGATGTGTTATTACTCTCTATTTATAAAAGAAATTCAGTCATTCTTTTTAAAGCTATTTGTATAGAAAAATAATGTTTTTATAAAAATTCAAGCAAAAGAGAACTTTCAAAATGAAATGTGACTATGCTCACCAGCAATAACTTTTAATAGTATTCTGCCCCCCTGAAATCTCTTTAAAATATATATATCAAATCAACCACCTAGCATATAAAATTAAAAATCCAACATATCACATAATCATTTCAGCCCATTTCTATCTACTGTCCTCCTGCTTGAACAAAGAAAAGATCAGATTATCCATGTAACATTTCTTCAGAAACCTTATATGATTGGAGAATAAAAATGTTTTCCTAAGAGTATGAGGCACAATTGCTATCTTAACATAATTTCTAGGCAGCGGCTTGAAAGAAAGATAGCAACTTTCGTGTGAGCCATGCTGCCCTCATGGTCCTCAGGGGCACCTGGCATGCTCACTCCAAAGTAACAATAGCAGGTCATGGCCACGCTGCTGTCTCAAGATCTTGGCCCCCCCTTCCTTGCAGATTGCCTCCCAGCATTTACTGGAAATCGGCTGACTCTCTCTACATGACAGCTATGAATGTTCCCAGCTCATTAGCTCACTTGCAATGCAACAAACCATCATTCATTGCAGTGACACTGACACATCGTATGAATTAGACTCAGTTCTTGGACGTCAGACTGGTTCAAGAGGAAGAGAATTCTCCTGTAAATGGGATTTGGGAAGTCATTTTCACTGTACACTTTGCTGAGTGCTGGGAGGGTTGGTTGAGTGGTAATTTTTATTGTGAGCTTTTTTTCTTTGGTGGGGACTACTCATTTTGAGGAAAACAACATAAAATGAGCACTGGTTTGAAGTTAGACTGAATTATATGTTAGTCTAAACTTGTGACACACACATATATGCATATGAAAGTAAAAGCAGAAGTCAAGCATTCTATAAATTTATACAACATAAATTTTTAAAAAAGAAATAAAGTATTACAGATCCCCATTCATCCGCCTTCATTCCACTCCCTTTTCTCCTTCCCCAGAGGTGATTACTAACCTGAATCTGGCAACTGTGCAACTTCCTCATCATGTTTTTATAATTTAACTTTTGTTTCTATCCATAAATAATATGAAGTATTATTTGGTGAATTTTTTAAATTTACATGTATTATACTATAAATACCAAATGAAATCTGCCCTTCATTATTGTTTTAATGATTAGAGAAAATATAGGTAAAGCATCTTGTACAATAAACATTCCATATATTATAATAAATATTATTGTCTGCAAAACATGCACTTGAAACTAAATAAAATTAAAATGCTTATTTCAACAGAACGAGGGCCAAAGACTGCTCCGGCCTCACCAGCCTCTGAGCTATTTTTCACATGCTCCTGGCCTTCGAACCTGCTGTTCTCACTGCCTGAAGAAATCTGTTCACCCCTCTATTCATAAGCCTCCACCTCTCATTTCATTTTAATGTCTGCTCAAATAGCAACCCTATCCGTCTCTAACTCTTCACTATGCTTTTGTTTTTATAGCAGTCGTCACTGCCCATCTATCTGTTTCCTGTCTGTTTTCCTCTTTGGAATGTTGGCTCCATCGATCACACCTTTGATTTGTTCATTGCTAGACCCCCACCACCTACAAAAGGGCCTAGCACTTAGCAGCTACTCAATAAATGAGCGTTGACTAACTTCATCGATTTAACAGCCCTAGTCACTGTGAAAGGTCTTTTTTGTTCATACATAATCAAATTTATATATTGTTGTATAATATATAAAATCATCCTCATCTTATGCCCCATGCAGAGTAAGGTGCTCAGCAAATGTATTTTTTATAATTTGGATTAAGAAAATGTATTTTTCTTAATCCAAAAGTACTCCTTCAGTTAAATAATATATGAAAAAAGCAAGACAAAATGTTATATGTATATTTGATTACAAGAATAGCAAAATGTGCTTTTGAAAAAAACTGTAAGGAAGCCAAACAAAATAACAGGATTATAGATATCTGAGTGTTAGCTTTCTTTTCTCATAATGTGCTATTTATATTTATAATGTGCTATTATCTTTTGGCAGAGGGATGGGTAGGAAGCATACACTTTTATCTTTTCTTTCCCAGACACAACAAAAAATTTATGAAAAAAGGTAATACCTTTATTAAAGGTAAATCTTTATTAAAGCTATTAATAAAGATTACAGAACCAAATGAAAGAAATAATGTTAAAGCTCTTGATTCATATTAGCAAAGTGCTCTCAACAACGTGTTTCATGTAAATTTATTTTAATTTTTAAAATTTATGCCAGATATGTGTGTGTATATATTTGTGTCTATATACATAATTTATATACATTATATATATAGTATTAGATTTTATTTGTATTTCTTTGATTACTAGTAAGTAGACACCTGTATAACACGCTTCTTTGTGAATTTTATCTGTGTGTGTGTATGTGTGTGTGTGTCATCTATTCACGCCCTTTCTTAATTGTGCTTTTTTGGAGCTGAATATGTTTATATAGTTGAATCTAGTAAATTCATGCTAAGGAATTTCTTATAAGGGTGTTCTATTTATTACTTTTAAAGTAAGAAAAAATATATACCAAAAAATAAATTCACTGAGTTCTACAAAGTAACCAATATATTCAAGAAGTAAGTAAGAGGAATACTGTCATAATTTAACCATTATGTCTGCCCTTAAAGAGAATTCAGTCTACTTAGACGGGAAAAGCAGAAAATACCACAGACAATACAAAAATATTCTCTGACAGCATATAATCAAAAGTTAAACTGTTGGCCAGATAGTATGTATTATAGGAGTTATGACGACCAGGAATGAATGTGAGGTGTTGCGGTGAAATAAAGCTCTTTGAAAGAAAGCGCTCTTGAGCTGGTTGGAGACACGCAAATGTTCCCGTTAGGACTGCGATCGTTTATACTGGGGAGACTTGGACTGCGGCAAATGTGCTAACTATAAAGCGCAGAGACTGGTGGGGAGGAGTTAGGAAAACTCCTAGGCAGGATGGGGCCAAAACACAGAGAGTCTTTAAAGTCAGCCAGACTCTATTTCCTGTGCTGGGCAATGGCAAAGCCACTGGAACCTTCACCCAAGAGAAGTAAGGAAATGAAAGGGTTGCCCTATAGAGATAGACCTGACAGTAATAATTGGCCTGAATCTTAGAAACTTGGAAAACAAACGAAACTTTAAAATTCATCTTTCTTATCTGGACAAACTCAGAATTTTTGAATGGGAACGGTTTTCCTCTTTGAATTTACAATCAAACGTCCTGGATTTCATTTTCGAAAATAATCTCTTCTGGTATCTTTTCTCTTAATTTGTAAGTAAATTCTGTTCAAATTTTTAAAATTACATCAGCCTATATGGCCCACCTGAGAACCTGTATTAACAATCTAGTACATATTCTTCTGTATTTCTCTCCTCGCTTATATAATCACAGGGGCAAACCTACATATGAACACACACAGTTGTTACTGTTTTACACAAATGGGCACACACTGCATGAACTTATCTCTATTTTTTTCTTTCAACAATACTTCATGGAAATAAATCCCTTCTAGTCAATGAGTATGTTTCTCATTCATTTTTTATTAGTACTGCATAATTTTCTCTTCTATAGCATACTGTTAAATTATTCAACTATTATCCTATTAATTTTTTTAACCACTACAGTATTATGACAACAGTTCTTTATACATGTTTCTTGTATACTAGTGAGTTTTCTGGATTGAATAAATCATGCATTTTTTATTTTAATGGGAATTGCCAGATTGTTTTCCCAAAGGGTCATAACACTCTTTATGTTTAGAACAAAGCCTTTCCCTAAAACGCCATCGTTAACAAGTATTATTGCTCATTTGAATGTGTCAGTTTAGTTCATATAAAGTCATATTTCACTAATATTTTAACTTCTCTTTCCTGGTTACTCATGAATTTGAGCATGCATTCATGTTTTTGGCCACGTGGATTTGCTTTTCTATGAATTGTCAATTTATATCCTTTGCTCATTTTTCCTTTAGGTGATTTCCTTTTCGTAATCCAGTATATTGTTGGGGTTCTTAAATTTTTTTAAATCTCTTTTCATGTAAATTGTAACACAAGTATCTAAAATATAAATGTACAACTTAACCATTTCATAAAACAAAAGCCCTGTAACAACCATAACAGCCATCCAGGTCAGGAAACAGCACATTGTACCCCGCCCCAGAAGCTCTTTGTCTGTCTTCCTCTTCCTGGTCACAAGCTCCTCCTTCCCCTACAAAATAACCAATATTTTTACTTTAATGGTAATTACTTCCCAACTTGTCTTTATAGATTTAACAGCAAACATTCAGCCTAAACATTATAGTGTAGTTCTGATTATTTTGACACTTTATATAAATTAAATCTTGTAATACATATTCTTTCCTATCTGATTTCTTTCACTCAATATTATATTTGTGGGACTCAGTCACATTGTTGCACGTAGCCCTATTCATTTTCTCTGCTATAATGTATTCTCTTTTTATGAATATACCACAATGTATCTATTCTGCTATTGAAAGATGTTTAAGTTGCTTCTCGCTTAGGGCTATTATAAATCAGACACATCAACTGGGGAAGTAAGCACTCAGTTCTTTTGATTACATGCCTAACAGTAGAATTGCTGGGTCATGAGGAAGGTGCATCCTTAAGCATAACCATTCCTATCAAAGAGTCGGCCACCATGGTTCTCACCAGGGCACATTCTCAGGCTATGTTCATTCTCCTCACCAAAACTTGGATACCCTCTTTTGTGAAATATGTTTTCAATTCCTTTTGCCCATTTTTATACTAGTTGTCCCAAAAGCCAAAGCCAAAACAGTAAAGATTTACAAATTTGACTTCACAAAACTTTTTAAATATTTCTGTAATAACAATGACAATAACAAAGCTCCATAAGAAAAATCAAAAGACAAATGGCAACCTGAGAGAGCATGTTTACATCTTATATCACAGATAAAGGACACAGGTCTTTGATTTACAAAGCACCATAAATAATGAGGGGAGAAAATTAACAGGTCAACTTAACTCATAAGTAAAAAGCACCCTGACATTCCACGTCTAAACTATCGGATGGCTAAAAATTCAAAAGCTTGACAACATACTCTCTTGGTGAGCCTATGGAAAACAGGGATGTTGTTAAATTGAGGGTAGGCATACAAAATGGTACAAACTGTATGAAGAATTTTGCAATATCTATATACACTTTGACCAGCAATTCCACTTCTATAAATTCACCCTGATAAATTATATCCTAAATATAAAACAACAAATGCCCAAGATTACCCATTGTAGTATTATTTTTAATGTACAATATTAGAAAAAAACTAAATGACCATCTTTAGGAGACTGGCTGAACAAATTATAGTGCAGTCGCATAATGAAATACTATGCAGCATTAAAAAGAAATGTGAAAATTTTCTATGAACAAGTATGGAGCAATTTCAGGACACAATTTTAAATGAAAAGGGCAAAGTATGAAAGACTGCGTATAATAGAATACATGTTTTGAAGACAAAAAGGGAAATAAAACTACATATAAGTATATGTTTAATTTTTAAAGAAATACAAGAAAGATAAAGCAGAAATAAAAATAATTTTCTGTAGGAAGTAGATAAGAGAAAGACAAAGGTGACAGGGATAGAAGTGAGACTATTCTGAATATATATTTATATATTTAAACAAAATTTAAATTACAAAAAAGGAGTAAAATGATACCTGAATAAAAATAGAAACACATGGTCCTAACTTTATATCAAATTGATCATATAACTGCACAGATAAAAGAGTTATTTAAAATAACTTTTGAATTACAGTACTCTGATTATGTGCTCTTAATGATATATGTAATTTTGCAGGACAAAAAATTTGCAAAAAGCATTCATCTTAACCTAGTACATTTGTTGTTGGTAGTGGAATAAGTATTGTAATTCTGAAGGAGGAAGGAAAATGTGAGCCCAGAGTATTGGGCTCTGTCAGAAAGCAAAAAAATTTTTTTTTAAAAAAAAAAGTGCTCAAAGATGAAAAGGTTATTTCAACAGACAGAAGATCTAACTTAAAGGGGCTCTCACTGCACAAACTGGGGATTATTTGAGCATCAAAAAAGAGTGATCATGATGAGTTATGATACATTGAATTTCAGGGAAAAAATTAATGGATCATAGTGCTACTCCAAAGGAAAGGAATAGGTGAGGAAAGCTCTCTTTTACAGTAGAATTCCATTTAATCAATGTAGAAGGAATGATAGAATTAGTAAATCACCATTTTCACCTCCCGTTGTAATCATTGATTCAGGCAAGAATTACTAATGGACACAAAAACCACTGGGTAAAATGTCGTAGAGATATGTTCTTTATAAGGTCTAAAATTGGCACCTTACAGATTATGATAAGGGAGTTGTCAGTGACAACTTTAAGGGGGAAAAACCTAGCCTTAGTAAGAGAGCTTGACATTATATGCCTGTTGCTATGATGCAATTACGAAGAATTCTTGCCAGACGTGTTTAAAGATGAATTTAAACATGAGAGAGCAAATCAAAACAAATCAAAAATCCAGAATATGGGATATTCTAGCAGACGACTGGTCTAAACTCTTCTAGAAATTCAATGCAATGAAAAACCAAGGTAGAGAGAACTGTTCTGATTAGAAGATACTTATCATGTGTGTATGCTACATTATTTGAGATACATATTCAATGCAAATACAAAAGGTGTTCTGTCAGAATCAGAACAGCTAATCCTAAAATTTATGTGGAAGCATAAGAGACCTCAAATAGCCAAAGAAATTTTGAGAAAGAACAAAGTGGGAGGTATCACGCTCCATCATATCAAACTATAATGTAAAGCTACAATCATCAAAGCAGTATGGTTCTGGAGTGAAAACAGATATAGATCAATGGAATAGAACAGAGATCCCAGAAATAAATCTTTGCTTATATAGCCAGTTAATCTACGACGAAGGAGGCAAGGACACACGATGAGGTAAAGCCAGTCTCTTCAATAGTTGATGTTGGGAAAACTGGATAGATAAATGCAAAAAATAAAATTGGGCCACCTACTTACACCGTATACAAAAATGAACTCGAAATTAACTTTAAAAAATGTAAGACCTGAAATCATAAAACTGCTAGAAAGAAACACAGGCAGTAAACTCTTTGAGACCACTCTCAACAATATCTTTTTGGATATGTATCCTGGGGCAAGGGAAACAAAAGAAAAAATAACCAAATAGGACTACCTCAAACTAAAAAGGTTTTGTACAGCAAATGAAAAACATTAACAAAACAAAAAGACAACCTACTGAATGAGGAAGATAATTGCCAATGATACATCCAATAAGGAGTTAATATCCAAAATATATAAGGAACTCACATAATTTAACACCAAAAAAAAAACAAACAATCCAATTGAAAAATGGGCAGAGGACCTGAATAGACATTTCTCAAAGAGGACATACAGATGGCCAATAAACATGTGAAAAGATGCTCAACGTCACTAATCATCAAGAAAATGCAAGTGAAAACCACAATGTGACATCACCTCACACTTGTGAGAATGGCTATTAACAAAAAACTAACAAATAACAAGTGCTGGCAAGTATGTAAAGAAAAGGGAACCCTTGTACTTTATTGGTGGGATTGTAAATTAGTGCAACCACTATGGAAAACAGTATGGAGAGTCTTCAAAAACTTAAAAATAGAACTACCTTACGACCCAGCAATTCTATTTCTGGGTATTTATCCAAAGAAAACAAAAACTCTAGTTTGAAAAAGATACATGCACTGTATGTCCATGGCAGCATTGCTAGTAATAGCCAAGATATGGAAGTACACACATTTTCCTGTTGCCATTCTCCTTCCCTAATGTGAACTCAATATGCGTTGGTATTACCAGTTGCTGGGAGCACAACTCTCCATAAGACCTGCCACAAGGAGCCCACAGTCTATCCAGAGGTCCACGGTTTAAAGGGCTGGTTGTAATGCAGCATGCTAAGTAATGCAATGAGATAAACAGGGGTGCTGGAAGAATATGTTAAAAAAAAATGTTCTTACATTTAGGAGACAATTAATCTGTGCTGGGCATCACTGGCCCCACTTATGGTGTGCTAACAGTTTAGTAATCAGCATACCTAGAATTACTTTTGCATTGCTTAAGTCATGTGTACATAATGAATGTTATATAATATACCATGCAGGTATGTTTTAATTGAATTTAATAAAGATGCAAATACTTTGGCTGGCATATATTAAATTATTATCTGAAGGGGGAAAATGTCCCTTCTCAGGTTGCAGGTGGTCATAGAGGGCCCCAGAGAAAATGGTATGTTAAGTTCAGAAAAAAAGGTTAGGTAGGTAGCACCCAGCCATTAGTCACTGAAGAAAAAGGCTGGAGGAAGAGCATTCCAAGGTAAGGATTAGCTGCTATAAAGCCCAGAGTGAGAGCTGGGCTGGCCTGAGCAAAGAACAAGTGGATTTCAGCACTGCTGGACATGTAGTCTGAAGGAAGGATGAGCCAGTGACCAGCCCACAGAATAGAAAGGACAAAATCCCAGGTCATGTCCCATCTCTCTCACAGTTTTACTGATCAACTCAATTAACAATTATTTCTTCTTCCATTAAATGCTATAACAAATTAACTTTACTGCTCATCACATGTTACTTTGATTTAGTAATTATTACAAATGTCTCGTTTAGATGGAAAGTCTCTAGGGGAAAAAGATATTCCTTGATTTTTCTTTGTAACATTGTCATACAGTCTGTTATATATTTGGTGCTTAGTAAATATTACTTGGATGAATAAGCAAGACAATTACAGAGTGCAGAATTTTTTAAAATTAAGCCAGGCCATGTTTACAATATTCATCTGCAGCTCTGAGGAATCTAAGTCAGGCTAAGCTGATTTTGTCTTCTGTTCTTTAAAATATCCCTGACTTCTTTCAAATGCTCAGCACAACCTAAATATACATTGATTGATTTTCTCTAAATCCTTTTTCTGTGTTTTTAACAGTATTGATTTAAGCAGATATTTTAAGTGCATGGTTACTTCCTAACCCTACAGTTGATTTCTTGAGGATTTCTTCCAGAGCATCTAGGCAGATTTCTACTTTTCCAGTTTGCAATGCTACCTAAATTGAATATTCCAGCCCTTGCCTAGCCCAGAAGGATGAGAACACTTGCGGGGGACCAGAGAAGGCTACATGCTCCCAATGCCCCCTCTTCCCTCTCCTCCATGCCTGCTTCATGAAAGGCAGCAGAATTTTTCCGCCTACCTTCCTCTTCCTGTTCCCCATAACCTTCGAAAGCTCCCCACTGTGACCCCAGATGATCTCTGTCCCTAGGTCAGCCATGCCCCAGCTCCTGATAGAACCAGCTTCCAGTGGAACTGTGTAAAGGAGTCTCAGAATCCCATACCAGGGTCTTATTACTCACATTTGTTTTATTAACAAATATCTTGAAATCAAATATGTTGCATTGTCCTTTATACACAGTGCTAACTATGTACTACATGCTGTTTTAAGCACTTTGTAGTAGTAGCTGATTTAATCTTTCTGGAAATTCTCTAAAGAAGATGCTATTCTTATATTCTTCTCCTTTTTACAGGGGAGGAAATAAAGTCATAGAGCTGGATCTAAACTCTGAAACATCAGGCTGTACTCCCTTTTGCCTACAAAGATAAAAACTCCTTTTTTTCATATTCCTAAAAATAGCATTTATACACATTCATCTCTTCTCTTTTCTAAAACCCTACCAAAATGACAGTAAAGGAATAAAAAAGGTATTTACCCAGAATTATAAAAATAAGAAGAGACAACAGCAGTCAAGAAATCTCAGCAAATCATGAAGACAGGAAGTAGAAAGAGGTGTGGTGACTGACTTCGCTGAGAAGCAGATCAGTTCATCTGGGGAACTTCTCATGGAAGAAAAAAGGAGATGCTATTCAAAACGAAACTGTATGAAGCTCTGGACACAGAAGACCTAGACACTAGCAGGTAGGGTCTTCCCATAGCAGGTAGCTCCTTCCCATCCTCCCCTCTAAGACCAGGGCCGGGAGAGAGCAGGAGTGAGGGCCCACATGCAGTGCTTAGTGGAGGTCCGCATGTAGGCCTTTGGGGTCTAGCCCTCTACCCTACTCACAGATACCAGGAGCCATGCTTATGACATTTCCCTCCACCCCCCATGGAGATTAGGGAATTATCCTCCTCAATGAAAGTCTCAGAGAAAACCTATCCAGATAGTGACATTTGGGAGTACTCAAAAGAAATGAAATTAAATGGTTGTCCCCTATTTTTTTTACAGTGAAGCTCATTAGGTTGCAAGCCCCTACAATACAGCAAGGTTTCCCATCAGGTTTTTACTGTCTCACTCTTAGAAATGAAGGGGCAGCTGATGATCACTATACATTTGAAGAAATTTTCTTACGTGAAAAAGACTATCAGTTAGCGTTCCGAAAGGAAAGAGATGGCACACTAAAATTTGGAAATGTGAAGATAATTAAATGGAGGGAGAGTTGACAACAATAAGCAGTGCCCAGGTTGAGTCAGTAGGAAAGAGAGGTTGCCAAAATCCGACAATGCAGCTATATGGAGAGCCCATTCACCTAGAAATGTGGACATTGGAAGAAGAATCTAACCTTACCTAGCTGGCAGGAGGAGCCTGAAGGAACCAGTGCCCCAAACTGACTCTCCTCTGTCCTACTCTCCGTCAGCCAAGACCAAACAGAAGCTAGCGAGCAAAGGAACCTATCTCCATGGCAAAAAGCAGAGGGATGGCTCTTTCCGGCCCGCGCCAAGCCATGGGCATTTCTTGGGACAACGGGCACAAGTGCCACAAAACTGAGGGCAAGAGAAAGCCCTACCACAAGAAGCAGAAATATGAGCTGGGACGCCCCGCTGCCACACTAAGATTGGTCCCCACCACATACACACAGTCCGAGTCTGGGGAGGCAACAAGAAGTACTTCGACTTGAGGCTGGATGTGGGGAACTTCTCCTGGGGCTCCGAGAGCTGTACGCATAAAACAAGGATTATTGATGTTGTCTACAATGCATCCATCAATGAACTGGTCTGCACCAAGACCCCGGTAAAGAACTGCATCCTGCTCATTGAGAGCACACTGCACCCACAGTGGTACAAATCCCTGGGCCACAAGAAGGGAGCCAAGCTAACTCCTGAGGAAGAAGAGATTTTAAACAAAAAACAATCAGAAAATTCAGAAGAAATATGATGAAAGGAAAAAGAATCAGCAGTTTTCTATAGGAGCAGTTACAGCAGAGCAAGATTCTTGCATGCATCGCTTCAAGACCAGGCCAATGAGGCAGAGTAAATAGCTATGTGCTAGAGGGCAAGGAGCTAGAGTTCTATCTGAGGAAAATCAAGGCCTGGAAAGGCAAATAAATCCTCCTCCTCCTGTCTTAGCTCCTGTAATAAAGGTGTTTGTTGTGGGGGGAAAAAAAAGCAGACGGATGAGGCTGTACGACCTTGAATGTCAATTGATAGGCCAATGGAAGGTATTCATCGCCAAGACCAAACCAAACAGAAAAGTGAGAAGAGAACAAGAAGAAGCAAAGATAGCACAGAGAATAGAAGAAACTATAATTAATATTCTCAAGGAAAGATTATTTATATGTATGGGTGATACGAAAAGGATTAAAGAAGAAAGAGACCATAAATAGCATGAATATCAGAGTTAAAACTATAAAAGGTCAATGAAATGTTAGAAGTTAAAATTAAATAGATATCCAGAAAGTAGAATAAGAATGTAAATAGATAGAAAATAGAAAATAAATAAGATTATCATTGAATCAATCCAGAAATTATAACACCTGATAAGTAACATTCCAGAATTTAAAAAAAAACAAAACACAGAAAATGAAGAGTGTAATCATAAAAAATAATCCCAGAATAATTTCTCTAAAAAGTTAGTAGCTTGAAAAGCCTGGCCGCAATTTTTTTTTTAATTTATGCAAAGGCATATCATTGAAAGTTTTGCTTTCTATTTGTAAAGGGAAGATAGAGTCGTAAAACAAGTGACAAACCAAAAAAAAAAAAAAGGAATCCAAATGTCATCAGATTTCTTAACAGCCAAGTTGGATGTTATGGGACTTCAAAATTCCAAAAGAATTCTATGTCTAGTTACATTATCAATCAAGTGTAAGGATAGAATAAAAACATTTTCAGGCATGCAAAGAACCCAAAAAAAGGGCTCCTAGAAAACCTAGATGGCCTTGGTTACGGTGATGACTTTTTAGAAACAACACCAAAGGCACTGCCCATGAAAGAAATAAAGGATGAGCTGGACTTCATTAAAATGACAAACTTCTACTATGTGAAAGATAAAGCCAAGAGAATAAAGAGACAACTCAGACAGGGAGAAAATATTTGCAAAAGACACATTTGATAGAGGACTATTATCCAAAATATACAAGGAACTTAAAACTCAACAATAAGATAACAACTAAATTAAAAAATAGGTCAAAGATCTTAACAGACACCTCAACAAAGAAGATGGCAGATAAGCATATGAAAAGATGCTCCACATCGTATGCCATCAGAGAGATGCAAATTAAAACAATAGTGAGATACATGACACATCTATTAGAATCACTAAAACCAGAACACTGACAACACCAGATGCTGGCAAGAAGGTGGGGCACCAGGAACTCTCATTCCTTGCTGGTGGAAATGCAAAATGGTGCAGCCACTTTGTAAGACAGTTTGGTGATTTCTTACAAAACTAAACATACTTTTACCATATGTTCTAGCAATCGCACTCCTTGGTATTTACCTAAATGAGTTTCACTTTATGTTCACACAAGAATCTGCACATGAATGTTTATAGCACCTTTACTAATAGTTACCAAACCTTGGAAGCAACTAGATGTCCTTCAGTAGGTGAGTGAATAAATAAACAATGGTACATCCAGAAAATGAAATATTATTCAGCTCTAAAAAAGAAATGAGCTATCAAGCCATGAAAAGATGTGGAGGAAACTTAAATGTAAACTACTAAGTGAAAGAAGCCAATTTGAAAAGGCTACATACTATATGATTCCATCTACATAACATTTTGGAAAAGACAAAACTGTGGAGACAGTAAAGAGATCACTGGTTTCCAGAGGCTTGTGGGCGAGTGAGGAAGGATGAACAGGTGGAACACAGAGGACTTTTAGGACGGTGAAATGCTCTGTATGCCATAACAATGGATACATGTCATTATGCATTTGTCCAAACCCATAGAATGTACACCAAGAATGAACCCTAATGTAAACTGTGGCTTTGGAAGATTATGATGTGTCAATGTAGGTTCATCATCTAATAAATGTACCATCTAATAGGAGATATGCATAATGAGGGAAGCAGTGGACATGTGGGGACAGGGTATACAGGAAATCTCAATATTTTCCTTTCAATTTTGCTGTTAACCTGAAACTGCTCTAAAAATCATTTTTTTAAAAAAAGAGTTCTCAGCTCTTTTTCTCACTGGCCATTAGTGGATCAGCCACCATCATGAGCGACATGATAACTACCCAAACCAGGAAGTTCATGACCAACAGAGTACTTCGGCGGAAAGAAGTGGTCATCAACATCCTTCACCCTAGGAAGGCAGCAGTACCTAAGACAGAAATTCAAGGAAAAGTAGCCAAAATGTACACAACCACACAAAACATCATCTTTGTATTTGGATTTAGAACCCATTTTGGTGGTGGCAAGACAACTGGCTTTGGTTTGACTTATGATTCCTTGGATTACACACACACGAAAATGAACCCAAACATAGACTTGCGAGGCATGGCCTGTATGCTAAGAAAAAGACCTTGAGAAAACAGTGAAACGAATGCAAGAGCAGACGAAGAAAGTCAGGAGGCCTGCAAAGGCCAATGCTGGTGCTGGCAAAAAGGAGTAAATTGTTCAGTGGCTTCATCTGTGGTGATTGTGCAGATTTTTTATGGAAGGATTAATAAACTAAGAACTTTTCTGTGAAAAAAAACCATTCTCCATCTACTTCTTCTACTAGGGTGCTACTAGAGGGTGTGCTTGAGTAAAAAAAGAGAATGAACCAAGAAAAAGAAACATGGGATCCTACTGTAACAGAAACATAGGTACAAAATGGATCCATCAAGAAATAACAACGTAAAAGCATGTTATTTAGAAATTTAGAGGTTTCTCACGGGGGAAATAGCTGGAAGTGTTGAGAGAGATTTTCCCTCTGGTGTGGAACTGGATGTGGTAAAAGGTAGAGGACCACTATCTTTCAATATAAACTTGTGAGCTATATACCCATTTTAAAACTATGTAGAACTTTACTTCCGTAATAATTAAAATCAATAACTGACTTTTTGTTTATCACCTTGCCTCATTTCTTCTTCATTACCCCACTCAAAAAGCCTCAAGAATCTTTCTCATCCCTTTCAGTTGGTTAATATCCATTTATTGGTTCATTAAACTATTCCTAAATATTTTCTATATGCCATATGCTCCAATACACACACACACACACACACACACACACACACACACACACACAAATATATATTAGAAAATTCCCACCCATGAAAAATTTCTCAGATTATTAAGGAAGTGAGAAATAAATGATTAAATTATGATAAAAGAGACAGAGATGTTAGATGGTACAAATTATAATTGTTGCAAGAGATATGAAAGAAATTTGTAAGCCATTGCAATTAAGAAAAACTTCAGGATAAACTGGGATCCGCAGTGAGTATTAGTGTATGGTTAGATTTGTGGGGAGAAAAGAAGTGAGTATTCAAGGCTAGGATGATAGCTAAGCAAAAACAAAATCAGGAATGACTTAAAGAATTGTGAGCAGATTCTGATTCCTCGAGGGGAATAGCAAGAAGTGGGTTTAGAAAGATGAACTGGAACTAGACTGAGAAGAGTCAATGAACACCAGACTTTTCTCAGTGGGTGACAAGGAGACTCTAAAGGATGATGATCCTAGTGAAATAACAGCAGTGTTTAAGTCAGCAAAGCTCAAACTGGTGAGAGTAAGCAGAGAAACTTGAGGCACGCTCTTTGAAATCACTGAAGCATAAAGTTCTAAGAGTCTGGACCAGTTACCACGAGAGAAAAGCCCTTTCATGTATTTATTCTTACAACAATTCATTCATTGAGCTCCGCATGTGTCAGGCACTGCACCAGCTGTTGGGGAAGCAATAATCCTCAGCCAAGGAACCCACAGTTGACTGCGCAAAAGACAACAAAACAACCATGGGAGATCTGGGTAGATTTCTTCTGATTGAGTTCATTTACTGAATCTCTGACCTTAGAAGAGAGCCAACACATGTTAGGCTTCTGTGGACGTTTGTTCATAAAGTTTGAAATAACATGGACAGGATAACAGGACTAACACAGCAAGACTAAGCACACTGCCTGCTAGAAAAGCACTCAGAAGGGCATTTCATTCAATCTTAGGGATGCAAGAAAACTTCCCAGAGTAGGCAGCTTAAACTCACTTGAGAGGACAAATACTGCAGTTTATCATTTCTAATATGCATACATTTTCACTTTTTGACATATCTCAGATTGGAATGTATCTCGCAATCCAGGGCAGGTCATAGTTTGGGAACTTTTTTCTTTGCCAGTGGCATATAAAATCATGGCGCACCCTGCAATCTATTGCATCTCAGGCTTGTTGAAATGTGATACCCAAGCCAGCGTCTTCCCTTTGCAAAAATCTGCACAGCCATTATAGTCACCAAATCTTATAGATTTCATCTTTGTAAGGACACCTGCATGCACCTGCTGCCAGAGATAATATTTTTTTATTTCTGGGCTCTCTAGTCTATTCCATTAGGTCATTTTCTGTCTTTATGCCAGTGCCACACTATTTTTATTACTCTGGCTTTGTAATAAGTTTTGAAATCAAAAAGTATGAGTCCTCTAACTTTGTTCATTTTCAAAAATTTTTTGGATATTCAGGGTCCCCTTAAATTCCATATGAATCTGAGGATTTTTTCCTATTTCTGCAAAAAAATGCTACCAGGATTTTGATAAGTACCCCTACTTTTGCACATGTAGCATATATGGTTCCTGTGAGATATCTGAGTTTAGCTTATGACTCAGAAGGCACTGAGGATAGAACCTGTCATCTTACATAGCATTCCTGTCTTCCCAAGAAGCTTCCAATAATTGTTGCTTTCCAAAGTATCAATGGGAGAAATAAAACCTAAAGTAAAAGAAGCTTCTGTACTGTTTACATATATTTTTTTTTTTTGCTTCTCTATTCATCCATAGAGTCTACACCCAGTATTTTAAAAAGAAGATCAATTGGTTTGATTCTCTTCAAAGAGAAAAGATAAGGCTTTCCTAAATTTGGGGAAATCATACTCTATCAGATAAAGAGAAGGCTGATGTTCCCCCATTCTTTTCTTCTGACCTGGGTGCAGCAGCCCAGGATCCACGTATAGTTTGGAAAGGTAGCTAGCTTGCCAAGGCATTTCTCTAGTCCCGGCCACCACATGCTCCTGCCCTGCCATTTTCAGATAGGACAACAAAGATACAGAGCTAACCAGTCGGGCACTTTAGACCAGATACCTTCAGCTGGGATGCAGAATCCCAGGGTACACATCACAGACGTTTGCAGCAAATTCCAGGCAGGATGTTTTTTCTATTGGATGTATTTCCAAATAGTTCTACATAGTATACCAAGCACTATAAAAAGTCATGTGCCAGGGCTTTATTTCCTTTCTTTGGAAACTGTATGCCTCTCTAAGGTGTTAAAAGTTGAAGTGAAAATTGTTCAAGAGGTTCTTGTTCTGAGTAGGTATGTTCATAAAGCTTAATTGCCATCAGCATTCTTGTATTTAGTCCATTTTCTGTCAGCATTCAGAAGAAGATTAAGTGTTCGCTAAGGGATCTCTATCTCCATAACCACCTGCCCTAGAATTACCAAGAGTGCTTATTTTATTTTAAATTCATGGTCCTTGAGTTTAGTTTCTATGTTTTCTTCTATCCTTGAACTTAATGAGGATTTTATGAATTTGACCTCAAAGGCAAGGGAAGTTAAAGCTAAAATAAATGAATAGAACTACACCAAACTAAAAAGCTTCTGCTCAGCAAAAGAAACCGTCAACAAGGCAAAGACACGACCACTCGAATGGGAAAACATATTTGCAAGCAACACCTCCAATAAGGGCCTAATATCCAAAATATACAAAGAACTCATACAACTCAATAACAATAAAAAACAAACAATTAAAAAATGGGCAGAGGACCTGAACAGACACTTCTCCCAAGAAGACATACAAATGACCAGCAAACATATGAAAGGATGTTCAACATCATTAGCTATTAGGGAAATGGACATTAAAACCACAATGAAATACCATCTCACAGCTGTTAGAATAGCCGTTATCAACAGGACAAGTAATGAGTGTTGGAGAGGATGCGGAGAAAAAGGAACCCTCATACACTGCTGGTGGGACTGCAAATTGGTAAAGCCACTATGGAAAACAGTATGGAGGCTCCTCAAAATATTAAGAGTGGATCTACCATATGATCCAGCAATCCCTTTACTGGGTATTTACCCAAAAGAATTGAAAACCCATATCCAAAAAGATCTTTGCACACTGATGTTCATAGCAGCATTATTCACAGTGGCCAGCACATGGAAGCAACCAAAGTGTCCTACAATAGATGATTGGATAAAGAAGATGTGGTGCAAATATACAATGGAATATTGCTCAGCTAAAAGAAGAGATGAAATACTGCCACTTGCGGCAACATGGATGGATTTTGAGATAATCGAGCAAAATAAGCCAGATAGAAAAAGTTGAAAACCACATGATACCACTCATATGTGGTATATAAATCTAAGAGCAACAAACAAACATGACAAACAAACAGAGACTCATGGACATGGACAATAAACTAGCGGTTACCAGAGAGTAGGGGGTGGGGAGGGTAGATAGGAGTAAAAGGGGTCAAATATGTGGTGACAAATAAATCTAACTATGGGTGGAGAAAACACAATGCAAAATATATATGACTGACTGTTGAATTGTACACTTGAAACTTATTGGATTTCGTTAACCAATGTCACCATAATGAATTTTTTAAATGTTAAAAAAAATTCATGGTCCTGTGGCCCACTTCATACTGAGCTCTGCAGATACAGCCTGGGAATCTGCATTATAAACAAGCTCCCCAGGACATTCTTATGCACACGAACATTTGAGAAACACTAGACTGAAGCAAATACAAGTTTTACCCAAAGGAATTCAACTAAGAAAATAATTATTATAATCATAGAATAATAGTGATTCTTGCATAGTTTCCAACATGCAATAGATATTCATCCACATAGGGCATTTTACAAGTTTAGCGTAAGTTGATTCTCCATTAGATTCATATCCTTATTCTTGTTAAAATTTTTTAAATGCGAAACTTATTTTTTTAAGAAATAACAATTGTAAAATATGCCTTCATCTGTCACTTACTTTCTCTTTAAGACTGAATAAAATTCCCAACCCTATTTTATATCATGAACCTTATACTTGGGAAATCCTTTACACTAGCTGTTAAAATCATTAAGCGTTGTCTTCGATTTAATCTTTAAGGTTGACCAGCCAGCATTGAGTCACTGTAATCTTCTAGGTCAGACAGGAAAAGAATTGACGTCGTTACAAAATACCACTACGTAAGTGTATCTGAGAAAATGGCAGCCAAGTGTACACAGTTGGGTAATGATCTAGGCAACAGCCCCTGAGCAGGTGAGCTGGACGGCCTGGCACCTGGCATTGCTCCCTCGTGATGCTCTTGTGTGAGCTGTTGAGGATCCGTGACATACTTTCTCTGACATAACACATCTCAGGGAGATATCAAGATGTTTCCTCTTTCCAGCAAATCAATTAGCCTATTAGGAATGATAATTTGGCATGTGCTATGCTCAAGGGACAAATGCGGTAAGGGATGTTTCACACAAAGAGGCTTCCACCGTGAGCCAGCAATGTTGATGTGCAGCTAAAAACAGAGATGCTTAAAAATAAACCTTCAACTTCTCACCCTGAACAATGAAGATGTTTTCCAGAAAACTACACACAATTTAAACAGCCTGAGAGCTAGCCAGCTCCTTTCTCCAGCTTTTACTTTTTAGAAAAGAAAAAAAATCAAAAAGGAATCAGCTGACCTAGTTGGTTTATCTCACTATTCTGTAACACTAACTGCCCAAAAGAGATTTATAATACAAACATGCCCAAACACTCTTGTTGGCTTGTCTCTAGCTTTCAGAAACAAACAAAAAAGTTATTATTAGCCATTAATTTAATATCCTAAGTTAATATAAATGCTTCCATGTCAGAAGTTAATGTTAGTATTCAACTCAATTTTAAAGATATACCAAGATAACTTGGTTTCAAGCACTTGTTTATTCTCTCTCCTCCCCTTTCCCTGTCTTTCCCAGCTTTTGCCAATTTAAGTCAAGGAAAGGAAAAACTTGAGATGGTTATCTGAAGATGATGGCCATATTAGTCTAAATCACCCAGGGCCTCTGACAGTATATATGAGGGCTCCAAGTACCAGCTGGAGCCCAGAATGGTCAAATATTGAGGACAAGGCAAATCTCCAGTTAATTCACAACAAATTTAATTTTTAAAAAATTACAGACTCTCCTGGAACATTGATTGTGTGCATTGTCTGTATTCTGGTCCCAGGGTCCTGAGCACTAAGACAGGAGTATGTGAGCCCATGCCTATGCAGAGAGTCTAACTCTGCTAGACAACCAGACTTCTGCCCTAGTGAATTATTGCACAGGGAAGACTGTGGTTAAAGACAAAGAGGTTGCACTGCCCAAGAACAGGCAGGGCTCCAGTCAAGGAAGGAAGGGCGGGGTAGGTCAGGCACTGAATATCCAGAGCGGTGGGCCCATTTGCTGATCCATGTTTATATAGAATATCCTTTGTCACTACAATCTTTTTTTTTTTAATTTTTGATTAGTTTATTGGGGTTACATTGGTTACTACACTTATATAATTTTCAGGTGTACATTATCATTTGACATCTGTATATTTTATTGTGTGTTTACCACCCAAAGTCCAGTTTCCTTCAGCTACCATATATTTGATCCCCTTTACCCACTTCACCCTCCCCCTAAACCCTTTACCTCGCCTACCTCCCACCTCCTCCCTCACCCCACTAGTAACCACTAGTCTATAGTCCTCTGGTAACCACTAGCCTACATAGTCCATGTCCGTGAGTCTCTGTTTGTTTGTCCTGTCCATTTGTTGCTTTTAGGTTTATATTCCACATTTAAGTGATATCATGTGATTTTCAACTTTTTCTGTTTGGCTTATTTCGCTTAGCATGATTATATCGAGGTCCATCCATGTTGTCGCAAATGGCAGTATTTCAT
>NW_006443225.1:1710415-1732442 GCF_000325575.1 Pteropus alecto | reverse complement strand
GTTTGATATCTTTCTCTTATCTGATTGTACTCGTTAGGACCTCCAATGTTATATTGAATAACAGTGGTGATAGTGGACACCCTTGCCTTGTTCCTGATCGTAGAGGGAAGGTTGTTAGTTTTTCACCATTAAGTATAATGCTGGCTGGAGGTTTGTCATATATGGCCTTTATTATGTTAAGGTACCTTCCTTCTATACCAATATTGTTAAGTGTTTTGATCATAAAAGGATTCTGTATCTTGTCAAAGGCTTTTTCTGCATTTATTGATATGATCATATGATTCTTATTTTTTAATTTGTTTATGTGGTGTATCACATTAATTGATTTGCATATGTTGAACCATCCTTGTGCCTCTGGGATGAAGCCCACTTGATCGTGGTGTATAATCTTTTTAATATCTTGCTGTATTCAATTCGCTAGTATCTTATTTAGGATTTTTCCATCTGTATTCATGAGAGATATCTGTAGTTTTTTTGTGTTATCTTTACCAGGTTTTCGTTTCGGAATAATATTGGCCTCATAAAATGTGTCACTACAATCTTCCTATCACTGTTCCCAGACTAACTCCATTCTAATAAATTAGAATCTCCTTCAAACCTTTGCCTTCTCTGTTTCCCCATCTCTGAAATTAAAGCATTGCAAAATATGATTTCCGAGGGTCTTTACAATCCTTTTGCTGACATTTATGCTGGAGGATAAAACCAATCCAGTTTCTGATATGAGCCAGACAAGGCATGGGACACCACCCAGAAGGCAAGCAAAGTTAGATGTGGAAGTTGCCACTGAGTGGCTTAGTTGCCTCCAGCAGGCTTGGGAAGATGCAGGAATTTTGAGAGCCTTCGAAAGCAATCTGTTTGGTCTCTGTGATACAGGGGGTGCTTCAGCCTCACTCCTGTGTTTTAAGATTCTCTCAGTGGCCTTTTGTCCATGAATAGTTGTTAGTTGTTCTTGTTGGGGAGAGGAGAGTCAAGAACAATCTGTGTTGCCATCTTGGTGGTGTCTTTTTTTTTTAAATGACAGCCAATCTAGGTAAATGTACTCAACTTTGTAGTCACAGGGATATGGAAACAAGTCTTGCTCAGGCTCTGCTTCTGGTAAGTGTGTAACTGACCACTCTGGCACACCTCTGCATGCCACTTAGTTCCTCCTGGCCTAGGTCTCTCCATCTGCCCAGTGGGCGCATCTATCCTGGTTTTTAAAGCCTCTTCCACCCACTGATTCCCTGTGGTGGAAGGCAAGGTGGTTCCTGTTTCCTCTACCCCAACCATAAATCCATACCCTTGTGCTCATACACAGCGTAAAAGCATGCAGCCACTTCTTCTCACTCTTTTTTTAGATTTTAGCGGAAATAAGTAAGGGGAAGAGCAACCATTCAGCCCCCTCTTGGCGACACAGGTTGTTCAACAGAGTGCAAATCCTGGCAATGTGGTATATGTTCAATGTGGTATATGTGCTTGAGAAAGAGGAAAGTCTCTACGTTTTCAATCCAGATGGAACTCCATCCCTCTGCACCAGTCAGCTCTAATGGAAATCTGAGTACCATCCAGGTATCAAGGAAGTTGGGGTGGGAAGGAGAGACAGGCAGGAACTCTACATGAGAAATCTAGGAAAGCCGGACTTTGGGAGATCCCAAGGCAGTGTCCAGTTCAAAACAAAGGTTCTTATCAGTATTAGGAGAACTGGTAATACAATCATGTTTCTGAAAGAGAGAACCACAAATGCAAGTGTCAGATTCCCAAAGATGTCATTATTGAAAGCCAAAGTCTGAAAGACAATTTCTCTACTCTCACATTGAGTAGGTTTAGTCATTCTTTCCTTTCTTCTCTTCTCAGTAAATATTTACTAAGCACCTACTAAGCACCCAGGACTATGTTTAGTGCTGGTTGTAGTGGCCTCCATGATTTACTTTAATTACTTCAGTCTAATTAGTGTGTAAGTGTGTGTATCTGTGCAGTTGATGTAGGTCCAGAGAACACCTCAGGGAGGAATTAGTGACTCAGGCTACAAAATCGCTGATTTCCCAAGGAACACCTTTACTGCTTTCTTTCGTTCTTCCTTTCTTCCTCCCTCCTTCCCCCTCCCTCTCTTCCCCTCTTCTCCCTCCCTTCCTCTCCCTCCCTTTCCTCCTCCCTTTCCCCCTTCCTCTCCCTGTCTCTCCCTCTCTCTTTCTAGCTTTGCTGGCTAAATTAGCAGGACAATTTAGTTGACTTCCACCTCTGATCATCACACTGGCTCTATGGACAGAGAGAGGAGCTGAGAGTTAGAATAGGGTCCTTCTGTTGATCAACCTCCTGTTTAGAACCAGATTTCAGACTCTATTTTCTTCCTTCTTTAAGCCTCCATCACTCTTCTTGGCTTGATCTCCCTACGACTATATCAGCGCACATCCTGAATGGCTGTATGGTATGTGGGGACATAGTACACTTTAAAAGTCAAATGGAACAATCTTCAAATATTAACTCAACAGTTGACTCAATATATTCATGTATAAAAATTTCTTTACAAGGTTATGATAAGAATTAAATATATAATTATATTTGTTAAATACATTTTTTCTGTAATTTTCTTGAGCTCTTACTATGTGAAAGGCATTGTATAAAGACTTGTTGTTTTAATGTATTTGCCTTTTTAAATAACAATTCTACCAGGTAGGCTTATTATCTCAATAATACAGATGAGAACACTGAGGCTTAGAAGAGTTTACCTGAAATTAAAAGTTACGGCATTTGGCACATAGTAGGCATTCAATTAAGGGCAGCTAATTCTGTTTCCAGGAAAAAACCTAGTTTCAAATATACTGTGTTCTTTTCCCATAAAGAAATGATATGTTGAGGGTGGAAGGTAATGCTTCAGACCAGATTTATGTCATGCTATTCTTTTCCATATATTTAAATCTTCTTTTCCTTCCACCAATAAAGTTTTATTGATTCTTCACATTAGCTTATACATTTTTCAGTTTTATTCTTAGATATTTTACGAGTTTGTGGCTACCATTAAAAATGGAACTTTTAAATGATATTTGGAACTTTTCAATGATATTTTCTTATCCATAATTGTTACTGTATAGCGAAGCTATAATATCGATCTTGATTCTACCTGTCTTAAGGAACTCTGTTATTAGTTTTAATAGTCTCACAACTGATATCTTCAAAGTAAACTTGAATATGATTTCTTTTCTTTGTATCGTATTGACTACAACCTCCAGAACAAATGTTGAATACTAGCTGCAACAGCGGGCATCATTTTCTTATTCCTGCCTTCACCTTACTAATTCTTTGATGTGTGTTATGTGCTGTGAGTTGGCTCTGACTCCTTATGAAAGAGTGACATCAACAACGTCCTGTCCTCAACGAACTGCTCAGCCCCTTTAGTCTCATGCTTAGGGCTTCTTTAATGGAGTCAGTCTAGCTCACATTTGGTCTTCCTCTTTGCCTGCTGCCTTCTATTTTTCCAAGCATTAGTATGTTTTCCAAAGAATTCTGCCTTCTCATGATGTGCCCAGAGTAGGACAACTTCAGTTTTGTCACTTTTGCCTCAGGCTTAATTTGCCACTCGTTTATCTTTCTGGCAATCCAGGGCATCCTTACAGCTCTCTTCCAACACTGTTTTATATGAGTCCACTTTTTCCCTATTGTCCTACTTTACTGGCCAACTTTCGTATCTATACATAGTAACTGGGAATACAAGGATGTGGATGATCTTGGTCTCTACTGACACATCTTTGCTCTTGATAATCTTTCCTAATTCTTCCACGGCTGCCCTTCTGAGTCTCAGCCTTCTCGTGATTTCTTGGCTGCAGCCTCCATTTCAATTGATGACGGAACCAAGGTCAGAAAGATCTTTAACAATTGCAGTGTCTTCATGGTCTATGCTAAAGTTGTACATTTCTTCTATGGTCGTGATTTTTGTCTTCTTGTTGTTCAATAGATGTCTTTTATCTGAGTCAACCAGGTCTCCTGCATTTCCAAATTACAAAAGTTGTTTTATCATGTGTTTTTTATGAGATTGTTTGCTTGTTTGTTTGAATTTTATCAAAGGCTTTTTTTAGTACTTATTGAAGTGATCATGACTTTTCTTCAACTTTGTGACTAGATTTCTTCATGCTACCTCAGCCTCGAGCTCTGAGCTTGGCCATGGTCATATTATTCTATTAACCTATTGCTTCTTTGGATTTACTAGTATTTGCTTAGAATTGTATTTATGTGCATACATAAGATATTCCTGTGGTTTTATTTTCGTACACTTCCCTTCTCTTTTTTTATAAGCAGGTTATATTAATCCTGAAAAAATTGTTTTAAAGTATCCCATTTTTCCTATGTGCTGAAATATTTTATATAATGTAGAGATTATTTACCTTTTTTGCAGATTAAGTAGACTTTATCCATAAAACTATGCAGTCTTTACCTTTTGGGAGCTGATTTTTGGTCACCATTTCAAGTTTTTACCTTTTTATGAGTCAATTTTAGTCACATATTATCCAAGTGATCACCCATTTCAACTAGGTTTTCAAATTTATTGACATAAAATCTTACATAGTGTATTAGTCTGCTTCGGCTCTCATAACAAAATACCACAGTTGGGTGGCTCAAACAACAGAAATTCATTCTCTCGTGATTCTGGAGACTACAAGCCCAGAATCAGGGTGTGCCTGGGAGTTCTGAGTGAGAATCTATTCCATGATTCTCTCTAGCTTCTCCTGCTTGCAGGTAATACTTCACATGCCTTGACTTGTAGAGACATCACCCCATTTCTCTGTCCATCTTCACCTGGTGTTGTGTGTGCATGTGTGTGTGTGCGTGTGCACATATGTGTGCATGTGTGTCCAAATTTCTCTCTTCTTTTAAAGACAGCTCTCTCTGAGAGCTGCTTTGGCTGAGTTTTAATATGTAAAGCACTTATTCATTTGTAAATTTTTTAAATTTCAATTTTGATTTCTTCCTTAATCCAAGAGTAATTGAGAGTATATTGTTAAATTTCTTAGTGCCTGGGTTTTTCTTTCTTTCTCCTAACTTGCTTTTATCGTTCATTTCTAACCTTATTGAACTCTGTTTATTGATTGTGACTGGCATGATTTACACTGTGGGGGCAATAAAAATGTTTTTATTTGTCTGTTAGATCAAGCATGTTAATGTCGATGTTCTAGTCCTCCACAGTCTTTTTTTATTGAGGTATAATTGACATATAACACTATATTAATTTCAGATGTATAGCATAATGATTCAATATTTGTATAAGTTGAGAAATGAGCACCACAATAAGTCTTGTTCATATGTGTCACCTTATATAATTACAATTTTTTTTGCATGCTGAGAACTTTCAAATATGCTATATAGTATTATTAACTGAAATTACTATGTTAGCATTATATCCATGACTTATTTATTAGCCCTCCAAAGACTTAATTATTTTTGTGTCTGACTAATTTGACTATTAAGAAATATGTTGATCTCTCACAATACTTAGGGTTTTGTCTATTTTCTTTATATTCTTAGACATTTCAGCTTTTTATTTTCTAAGTTTTTGTGACTGGGCACATAAAGATCCATGACATTAAACATATTCTTGGTCAATCGTGACTTTGATCTTTAACGTCTTGATGGCCCACTGGACAAGAGCACCTGATTCCTGGGTCCATGTACAGCTCTGAGGGCAGTTCCTTCACTTCTCTGGGCATCAGCACCTCATTTCTGAAGTAGAGGTCATAGTGATTGTCCCTGCCTGGGGTGGTTGGGAGGCTAGCTTCTGGCATATGGTGAGTTCTCAAAAAACGTTATCTAGGATGATAATGATGACTATGATCTACAAACTAAAAAAGATTTTTATATTTCTTTAATAAAGAGTAATATTTTGTGACAGAAAAATTATATAAAATCAAAATTTCAGTGTCCATAAATAAAGTTTCAGTGGAACACTATTGCTGTTATTTCTTTATGCATTGCCTACAGCTGCTTTCGCAGTACAGTGACGGAGTTGAGTAGGTGCAAGAGAGACTACATGACCCCCAAAGTCTAAAACATTTAATGTCTGGCCCTTTATAGAAAAAGCTTGGCAACCTCTGCTGCAAGCCATTCATCCTACCCAACAAGGCTTCCAGATTTTATGATCATGTAACTTTTCTGCTTACTAGTGAATAAGTATAAACTCTTTAGCCTGGTATAAATATCTTTTATGATCTAGTCTTAGTCTACTACTTTGCCCTTTTTTCTCCCTTTCTTTTCAATTCTACAAGTCGCAAAATATAACAAAATAAAAACTCTCATCATGACAAGAAAATGTCAATCACATTTTCCATCTTTGTTCAATAGTTCCTTCTGCCTAGAATTCTCTTCCCCTTTTCTGAATCTGAAACCTTTATTCATTCTCAAAAACCCAGTTTACTTTGATTGAGGTAATTTTACATCCAATAAAATGAACTAATCTTCACTGTACAATTTGATGAATTTGGCAAATGTATACATTGTGTAATCAACGCCTAAATCAAAATTTAGAACATTTCACATCAATTCAGAAGTTTTCTTCTTGCCCCATTTATCAAGACTCCCTTCTGCCAGGTAACCACTATTCTTATTACTTTTTATTAGAGTCTAGTATTCCACTGTATGATTCAACTACTATATGTTTAACTCCTCTCTTGTTGATAGCCATTCGGGTTATTTCTAGTCTGGGGATTTTATGAATGAAGTTTCTATGAACATTCTTTGCATGTCTTCTTCTAAATATAGTTTTTCATATTTATTAGGAATTTATGAGTCATCAGCTACATTTGAATTTAACCTTATAAAGAACTACCAAACAGTTTTTCATAGTAGCTATATCCTTTTACACTCTCGCCAGCAATGTATGATTCAGTTGTTTTTCATTCTTGCCAATTTTGGTATTTTCCATCTTAATGAATGTGAAGTGTACCTCATTGTGATTTTAATTTGCATTTTCCTGATGACTAGTGATGTTTAGCACCTTTTCCTGAGCTTATTGGCTAGTTGTACATTTTCTTTTGTGATGCGTCTGTTCATGTCTTTTGCCCATTTTTTCAATTGGGTTTTTCTTCATATTGTTGATCAGTAAGATTCTTTATATAGTCTAGATCAATTCTGGCAAACATTTTTTTCCTGCAAACATTTTTCTCAGACCGAGGCTTCCCTTTTTATTTTCTTAGCAGTATCATTTGATGAGTGGAAGTTTTTAGAAGTTTTTATTTTTTTCACATTGATCTATTTGTCTCTATTTACACCAATACCATAATATCTTAATTACTGTAGCTTAATATTCATTTCTTTTGTTCTTTTTTAAGATTGTTTTATCTATGCTAGACCCTTTGCATTTTCATAAACATTTTAGAATCATTTTATTAATTTATAAAAAACTAAAATAAAAAGCTTAGGGTATTTTGATTGATATTGTATTGAATCTATAAATCAATTTGGGGATAATTCACATGTTAATAAAATTGACTCTTCCAATACAAAAATATGTATATCTCACTAGTTGTTTATGTCTTCATTAATGTCTCTCTGCAGTAGTACTGCTTTAGTTCTCACGATGGAGTATGAGGTATAACATAATTTCATTGTTCTATTTTTGTTGTTAGTAAGTAGAAATATATTTTTATATTGACCTTATATCCTATGACTCTGCTCAATTTACTTATTGGTTCTAATAGTTATTCTGTAGATTCATCAGGATTTTCTGTACAATTATGTCAAAGACCCAGTTTTAATATCGCCTTTTAAATCTTCCCATTACTCTCTCAGACAGATTTTGTTACCCACCTGTAAAATCCCAGAGCACTGTGTCAGTATCAGTGCCTTCATTATAATCATCATTATCTGTATTGTAATCACCTGTTTACCTACTGTGCTCTCAATGGAAAACATGTCATTTTTCATTTTGTGTTTCCATTTCCTGGCACAGAAAGTGTATTTGTGTGATGAATGAATGAATGTATGATGAATGAGTATATATTCTGAGTTTTCTGGAATTACTTTTTCCAAATAAGTATATCAAATATTCTGTTTATTCTAAATATTCTGTTTCTTCCAAATATTCTTTTTCATGCCCCACAGTACACATTCTACATGTCCCATTTTTAAATCAAACAGTGGACCACAGAGTTGGATGTTCTGTCCAGTAACAGCACAGATATAGAAGTGACTGATTCTGCTAGAAGGTAGAGGGTAGGAAAGCTTCACAGTCTGTATATTGTTAAAATGACTTAACGCTATTATAAGTATGTGTCTCCTACCCAAATTTCACACTTCTTCTTTCCTTCTTTTCTCACAAATAGCTTGAACAACATTACCCTATATTCTAAACAGAAATTTGGACCCATTGTGTAACAATGTTGTGTTCTTAAGTACAAAATCGGGAGATGTAGAAAACCAGGGAGTATAGGCAGCATACGTAAAGTGAAAGAACCCACAGTTTTACCAATACAAGACTTTGGCGAGATTACTCCTTGAACTTCAGCTTTTGCATATCTAACATACGGGTTGGGGACTAGGTGATCTTGAGGAACTTCCAGCTCTGAAATTCTCCTTATGCTTATGGCTTGAACAGAAAGATCTTATATATTGCTAAGTCTTCGATATTGTTTATATTATTCAGTACAATTTGCATTCCCATCACTACATGGTCAACAAATTAACTGATTATTTAACAAATGTTTTATGCATTCCTACCAGGTAAGACACCTTCCTTAGTGAGCATGTACTCCCTAGTGACAAGGCAAATGGAAGACAACCTATACTCTTTCAGTATGCACTAGTTGATATAATAAACTCTGCCTATTTCCATCCAAGGAGAAAGCTTCTACCTTCCTTCTTATAGCAGTCCAAAGAGAGGTGAGTGTGCAGCTAATAAGAAGTCTGAGCTCATGTTTTCACATGTTCTGCTTATTTTTCCATCCCCTGAATATAAGATTTGTACCTTCCAATAGTTTTACCAGGATCCTTCTACCCTATATTTAACAAGCTCAAAGACCAGCTGTTACTCATCAAGTATTTGATGGAGAGAGGAGAAAGGAGGCAGAAGATCTATACCTGGAGAAGATCCTCGGTCAATCTTTCGAAGTTGTCAAACCTGATTGCAAAAAAAAAAAAAAATTAAGTTATGGTAAAACAAACATCTCCAGAGTTCAATCTATCTTGACCAACTGGCTAAATAGCTAGGAGATAAGACAATGAAGATGGTAGTTCTAAAGAAACATGTTTGAGGGCACAGTAAGAAAACTTGCTGTAAGAACCTGAAGTTAGGGTTCCTAACTAAAGTTTTCTAATCTATGGTCCTGCAATAAATTTAGAGAGTGGTAATCAGAATTCTTTTAATAAAAAATAAAAATCTTATTAGAGTGGATAAGGATAAATTACATCTCATGAAGCTTTTCTGTGTGTGTGTGTGTGTGTGTGTGTGTGTGTGTGTGTGTGTTTCCATTCTGGGTCATATATAGAATGTATTCAACTATGAGTCACAGACAAAAGGCACACAAGCCTCTGCCCTAGCTATGGAATAGTTCTTTTCATTTGAAAGTAAAACAAAGCATTCTACATTAAAGAGGTAAGATCAACATGAGGATGAAAATAAAGGAATTCATTTCACCCAAGAAATAAATGGAGTAAATCTTGCATTTTTCATAGTTAAGAGGGGAGCTAGGGATAGATTTTTAAAAAAAAAATCACAAAGAAAGCCACAATTAGCTTATCTCCCTGATAAGTTTCAGGTACTTCCTTCAGAGAATCCACATTTTAATACCTTCTTTGGTGAACCAGAGCTAATAAACTAGGAAATCTTTTTATTTTATTTTATTTTTAGGTTTCTTGATTATATATTTCTTCTTTGATTTGCTGTAAATTCAAGAAATGCAAAAAAATGTATTTTATAGGTATTTTTTTTAGCACCTACGGTAATCTGGAGCCAGACATTCAATCTTGGCTCTGTCGTTTGCAAGCTGTATAACCTATCACAAGTTGCTAACTTCTCTATGCCTCATTTTCCACTGTAAAATGAGGATAGCTATGTCATGACAATTAAATGAGAATAAACATGAAAAATGCTTAGAATAGTAATCACCCTTAATTATTATCCAGGCTGGCATCACTCTACTAGCCAAGGAACATTTAGCCAGTAAAAGACTCCTCTCTGGTATGTTGGAGTCACATTTTATTTGGGAAACAGGAAGGTGTGCTCCTACTGAACATATTTTCAGCAGCATGATGTCATGTATAGTGGGAAGAACATGGCCTTTGGAGCCCAGACTGGGACTCAAAAGCTTGTCATATCTATTTGCTCACTGAGTGACCTTGAGTGATTTAATTAACATCTGAACCTATTTTCCCTTATCTAAAATGATATCTAATACTCCTTGGATTGGAGATAATGCTTGTAAGGCATTATCTGGAATGGACTGACTCCTGTTAATTTTCTTCTTTCCCTTTTATAACAACTCCTCAGGAAAAAGAAAAGGTAATCCTTGTTCCAGGGCCCCTCACTGTGTATTCCAAAAGTCCTTGGTGATTACTTCAAAATCAGGGTGTGGCCCACAGCTCTGACCACCACTAAGAATATGCCGTAGGCAAATATCTCTTACAATAAGACAAAGTTGTGCCTGTTTAATCAACTATCTATATTCCAGATCTATAGAACAAATTGTCATTCCCACAGGAATTGTCCTATTATTGGAATGTTTTTTTTTTCTTGATGAAATTATTTAAAATGTTAAAAAAGATTTCAGAGTCATAGTTTTCCTTCTCACTACAAATAGTTTTCTTTTTAGCTATAACCTTGCAGTCTTCACTCACATGCGGACATAATTTCTCATAGTTTCTGTCAAGGACTAAACTATTTATATTCTCCCTCTTTATGTGACATTATTTATTTACCAGCGCAGTTCTCACATTATCCTATAAAATAGCTCCAGAATAGACCACTTTGTAAAGTTTTGTAATATTGGATATGAATGTTTATGCTACAAGCCTCTTTATGACCATAGTTTTATTCCTTTTTATTTTTCTCTTTAGTAGATTATATTCTTGGGAAAAAATATGAAGACTTTGATGCTTTATATTTATAATGCATTCTTTTATAAAAATGGCCTTTTGTTAACAAATAGTAGATTTTTCATCTCATACAGCCAGGAATTTGACTAGGGGGCTGATTTCACACTTGGAGAAATTGGAATACAAATACATTCAAACGGACCTGCCCCTAAAATTTATTTGGGCAATACATTCACCTCATTTTAAGATGTCCAGGAAAACCAATGCTGCTTATTTCAGCAGTGGAGTCCCATGATAAATCACATGTCATTTCAAGAGATAAAAATCACCCTGCATTTACTAGAAGTCTGGAGCAGAAGTAAAGGAATGGGGGAAGGAGAACAGGAAAAGAATAAAGACAAGTAATCTGTTACACATACATTGTGTGCTGCAAGAGCAAAAGGAAAAGGAAGGGAGCTCGCTGTGCTTGAAGAGGTAGGATGTAAATCTGTCCTTCTGAATGGGTATTATGTCCTATCGAAGACTATTGTTTCATGGAGCCCAGGCCTAACAATATCCCATTGTGGCAAATGCAAAGACAAGTTGGTTAAATCCCAGTTTTCCGGATCTCTTCCCTCATTTTAAGTCTCCAGGACTGTACCCCTGAGGATGGTTCTGCTCTCTCTGCCTGGGATCCCCAGAGCTGCCACCCTGCTGGCCAAGTAAGTAAAGACAATTTACAAACTTCTTGAATTGGTTTAAGACACTAAAAATCTCTCAACCTTGCTCCAATTTGTGTTAAGTGTAAAAACTATAGCATGTATTTCCAGAGAGATGACATGGGAAAAACTATCTCTGGAATTGCAGACCCGGAGTCTACTGCATATCTGCAAAGCCACCTTCGGAACTATAGGTTGCTTCACACAGATGGAAGATGCTCTTAAGGGTTTTATACAAATCAGTGGATGGTTTGATATTTTCATTTTAAAGGGAATTTAAAGATCAACTTCAACTGCAAGAGTCTATTTACTTGATATAGCATTAACTAAGTGGATTTTTAAATCCTTTGACTAAAACAAAAATATGACTACCTAGTGTTCTTGCACACAATTTTTACACATGGCATCTTTGTATTGCCACAGACTGCACAAGGAGTAGTTAACCAGCCAACTGGAAATGGTTGATAAGGAAGCATTGAGATGATGGAAAATTGCCTGGAAATCATCTACTTCTTATTCACTTCTTAGATGGAGAAGATGATAACTTCTAATGGAGAGGTTTTACATTACTCGCTGATGGTTTCTACACAGAAGCATAAAAACAAAAACCCAAATGTTTTAAGGAAGAGGAAATATTGTCATTCCCAATGTGTTCTGTGGCTGTGTCTTTGCCTTTTACTTTCTGTTTGGGTCAGAAGATCCTGGTACAGATTATCCTTAGTACAAGATCCCAAGACAAGAATGCCTGCTGGACTTGGGGGTGCACAGAAAGAAAAGGCTGGTCTTGAGTCTTTTAGGCTGATTTCTTTGAGAAGGGATGAGTCGCAGAGTCTAAATTGTATTCCTATATCTGGTCAGGGAGTCTGTGAAGCGTAATGAGAAGAAAAGCACCCCAGCCCTGATACTTCCCTTCCCCGGGTGCCCATGGATTAACTACTCAACCTCTCTGTTGTGTCCCTTCCTTCGTCTATAAAATGGGCGTGTTAACTCTTCTATCTTTCTCCTAGGATACTGCTGAGGAACAAAGAGACCCAATATAGATGAAAGTGCTTTATAAAAGTAAGTTATTTGTATTTTATGTTGATTAAAAAACACTTAGAGAATAATGGTACTTGAGACCGCACCCGTGGCATAATTCTTTCAAGAGACATTGGTAACTGGTGAATCTCTTCTTAGCACCTCTCCTCTTTTACACTATTTGAGAACTGCTTCCCTTATTTGCAGAGGCTGTATTTCCCCTTTTCCTGCATGGGGGTCGGGGCGATAGGGAACCTACTGATAACTTAGGCCCAGCAGGAAGCCCATTAGCTAAACTCTGTGGAAAAGGTGGAAATAGACTAAGGGATATAGGAGACTTGTTGGGAAATAAACCAAAATACACATTTCTCCTGCTAGGACTATTTGATCAAACCCAGTTTTGGATGAACAAGACTTAGATGGCATTGTCTAAATTGTGTTATGATCTTCTCAACTTAAAATGTCTGCATTTTATGTATCTAGCTTTGTTATGTATTTTTAAGAGTTTTTGGGTCCCAAATCTTTAGATCTATGCCCTGACTCACTAAAGTATTATTCTTTTTCTTTCCTAATTGTAGAAGAATAGAAATATGTATGCTCTCTAGGTATACACTGTATTCTCTTCACCAACCTCAGTGAATATTTAAGTGATATCACATGGAAGCTTCATCATGATATAACAGAAAATTCATAAGTTAAATTATCATTCCTCCTATGATTTGTTCAAGCTCTGTTTCCCCACCTGTGAAACGTGGCATTTGGATAAGATGTTCCCATCTAGTGCAAAAATGGAGTAAACAATATCCTTTCACTACGGGGATTTTCTCTTCTGCTTCTGCCCCTACCCAGCCTTTCCTCCTCCTCCAGAGCTTAGTAAATAGTCAACTCAATTGCAGGGGCTGGAATGAGGGGAGGTTCATGGATTCCTCTGGTCCACTCAACCCTCGCCCACCTTTCCAATATTCACCAATGGGAAAACCCAAGATTTCTCTGAACAGGTTTAGTTCAGATCAGCCAGCATATGGTGATCTACTCTTATAAAACAAAATCTGTGCTAGGTTCTGGGAATACAAAATAAGTGACTGCCTGTATTTTAAGGGTCTTTCTATCTTAGTAGAGGTTAGCCCTCTCTCTACAAGGCATATGCTCAGATAGGAGAAGCACGGAGAAGGCACTAGAGAACCTATAGCTGGTCAGTTAGGCCTCACATCATTAGACAGATCTCACTGCGGTGGGAGTTCGGATTCGTGGGGCTCCACAGTTAGCTTATGCCAAATGGAGTAAATCACGAAGTGTTGGACTCTAAAGACTGTCGAGCTACTTTCTAAACATTCTAATATAATCAGATTTTATTCTGTTGGAGGTGAGAGACCAGTGGCTGGAGATCCAGGTCTCCCTTAACCTTCACACAATGGGGCTGATAAAGCCCTCTCTTCAAACAATGTCTTGGCAATCACCTTATCAGATGTAATTACATTTTCTAATCTTACAGTAACTTCTTTGCAGGTACTGAGGGACTCAGGTTAAGGCTCTTCCCAAAGGTTATCTGTTTAGGTTCTGTCCAGTTTAAGGTGGCAGGGCTAAGCTTTATTAAGCATTGTCCTGGCTCTACAGGTGGTGTAACAGCAAAGCAATCCCATAAACCTGAACAGATTGACCCCCAGTGCTAGGGGCCATCTAATCAATGTCTATCTCTGAACAATGCCCTCGCTACACCACCCGTGCCCCTCCCTTCTGCTTGTAGAGCCTGAGACTGATGCAACTTCAAAGGTATTTGATGAAATTCCGACTAGGGAGGTGCCTAGTTTGTTCAGTGTGACCACCTGAGCTTTATTCACCTCACAGGTGAAGTTTGGATTACACTTGAGGCTCATGGTTGCTAGACCCAAAGATTTCACATACTAGAAGGTTGTCAGTGTGATGATGTGATTAAAGACAAGTGACATTAAAACCTACCCTATTCTGAGATTGTATTGTTTTAAAAAAAAAACCTCCAGTAGATGCAATGACAAGTTCAGTTACATGCTTGTCATCATCCAGCGCTTTTATTTGTGAGCTGATTGAAGAGAAAAAAAACTTAGGGTGAATGAGTGGGGGAGGGAATATACTAGTATATGTCTAATTCACATTTAATACTTTAAAGTTACCCAGTACTTTCTTTTGGTGAATTCCTTTCTTCTCGTGGAATAGTTTCCTAGTAGTTTTAGATGTATCTGGCTCTGATCATGCAGCTTGCTTAATTTAATTACAAGCCCCTTTACATTCTCAGTGAACAATTAAGAGACATCACTATCCATCATACCTAAAGGTACAAGGTTAAAAAGCTCAGCATTTCTCTCCTTTCAAGTAATAACCTTGAATATCTGGTTAAATCCAAAAAAAGCTTGCAGGTTTGTTTTTGAGAAATAACTATGCAATACTTTCATTCTAGCACACTGGTTCCTATCTGTACACTCCTAGTGCTCATTTTTCACCTCTGCACATTACACCCAAGTTCTTCAGGGAGTAAATGTTAAGACGTGGGACAGCAAAGTTGTCCTTACGAAGAAGTCTTCCTGTATTTTGTTTCAAAATCTGTCCTTTCAGAAGTGATAAATGTTTCTGATATCCAGTTAATTTAGGCACTGTGAGGGATAAATTACCTGGTCTGGCATGATCAGAGAAGTCATGCCCAATGTAATTCAGAAGCCTGTGTCCTGGGAAAACTTCTTCACAGCTCTGCCACTAAACTAGTTTTGTGATCAGGAAATCACTGGGCCTCTCTGTAGCTTGAAATTTGCCTTTTCATGAGGGAATGAGACCTGTGATGTCAAAATGCATGTTCTGAGGATTTTAAGAACTATTTAGTATAATCTACTTAAAGAAAGTTATATGGTTAATACCAAAATGAAGACTCTGCCAGAAAAAAAAAAAAAAAACAAGACAAATTCTAACCATTTTAAAAAGTTACATTTATTAAATGAACATTTATTACCAAGTGCCAGGAAAGCTCTTCCCAAGGAATCGCGAGCTTAAAACGCCAACTCTGGGGTAGGTGCTGTTAACATATTCATTTTTTAAGTGAAGAAACTTGGGTACAGAGAGGATAGAAATATTCTCAGGGACACACACCAGCAAAGAGTGGAGATGAGATTAGAATGAATCCAGAGATTGGAATGAATCCAGACCTAATGTTCTTTGCTGATATTCATAGTGATTTGAATTGCATCTCATCTGTAAATACCAGGGATTGCACAGAGCAATTAGGGCCGGTGCTGGGACTGGAACTAACCTAAAATTCTCCTTTATTTACATGAACTTGGATTTTTATTTAAATTTCCTTTATAGTCCTCTAAGGTAAAATCTGTAAGTTCTTGCATGAATCAGAAAAAGAAAATGTCAATGATTCTTGTTGGGGAAAGGAGAATATGAAATATAATTAGATGATTGAAGGAAATAACTAGTTTCAAACTGCTTTAATCAAGTGAATTATTTATTTGTTATACAAATAGAATGGGGCGATCAAAGCCAATTTGTGTTTCTATCTTTAGAGAGTGATCATTGTGATCAGTAGAGTTTCTGAAGATATTTTAACAATTCCACCCAGCCTCCACTCCTCCCACCCCTAATTAGGCAAATCAGACTTGGAGGCCTGAAGATCTTGCCTCTCTGTAATAGAAGTGGGAGAAAGTTGCATGTAAGCAAGCAAGCTATGCAAAGCATATATAGAGGACACTGAATTTCATGAATGGAATGGCTTCCAAGCTCCCCAGAGTAGCTTATTTCCAATCTTCCTCTGCATTAGAGAACATGATTTGAAACCACAGCCAGCCAGAATTAAAAGATGAAGCCCATTTTCCATGAGGGAGGGCCCTTCTCCACGGAATGCCCTACCTCTCATATTCTTACAAAATGACGATTTGCTGACCCTCTGAGTGTGGACTGTCCCTCGACTCTCCTGTTGGCTGCCTGCCCAGCGGCTAACAATGAACTCTCCAGTAGCCTCCTCTCGTGAGTAAGCTGTGGACAGGTAGCCAAAAGAAGCAAATGGGACAGGACATTCAGGCCGAAGCTGCAGCCCATGCAAAGCTGGGAGAGGAAAGAATGCGCAAGCCACTCACAAACACTGAGCAGAAGTTCTTCAACTTGGCTGCCTGTTAGAATCACCAGGGGAGCTGGGGAAAGTCCCCCATGCTCATGTTGTATTCCAGATTAATAAGCAGAATCTCTGGGATCGGGACACAGACATCTGTGATCCCAGCGAAGGCACCTTTGAGACCCCATGGCCCGGAGCGCAGAGAGTGAGCCCAGAGAAAGGCCAGAGATGAGGCCGAGGGCTGGTGTTGAACAGTATGTGGAGGAGAGAGTGGGCCTTTTAATGAATTTTCTGGGGTTTGTTTGTTTTTTTTGTTTTTGTTTTTGTTTTTGTTTTATTATGAGAGGAGCATGACCAGGTGCTGCAGGTGAATAAGGAATAGGAAGACGACAACTGTGAAGCAAGAAAGACAGTGAAGAGGCTGCTAACAGGAGATGTTAGTGACTGGCCAGGCCTAATTCCAGACACAGTTGGAATCCAGAGCACACAGAAGATGGGGTTCAGATGGCAGAGGAAGTGATATCAGAAGAATCAGGGAGCGGGAACAGCTACATGACCAAAGAGGATGAAGAATGAAGATTGGGTCATGGACTATCCAAAGCAGCCTCATTGTAGGCTTCTCCTACTACATCTTTTCAAGATGTGAGAACTGCGACAAGCTGATGAGACCAGCAGCTTTTGGTCCTCTGCTCTGTGCTATCACTCTGGCCACAAGAGTCACTTGGATGAGTAGACAACCAGAAGATCAGGAGTTATCACCTCCAGCCTAGCAGTGAATGCACCTATGTCTTAGGGTCCTGATCAGGTTTCATCAGCATCATGGAAGTATCTATAAAGTGACCATTTCCTCCAAACCAAAAACTGGAACACATGAGTTGACCATGAATTTTTATAACACTTCAGGTATAATCTGAGAGATACCATTTAGATACTAAAATATTGAGATTTCTAGATCTTTTTTACTTTTTATGTGAATATAAAGATAGGCTATTTAAAATAGGACTATGCCAGAATATCCTGGAAGTATATCATCATATATTGCTTGTATTTTATACTTGGTAGAAAACGATCTTGAAAATCTTCTCCTAAAATGAAGACATTAGCCCAGAAGGAATAATAAGCTTTCATGAGCATCAGTCTTCTAAAGTCATTTTCAAATCTACACAAAGTTGATTTAAGAGAGGAAGGAAGAACCAAGAAATAAAAGAGTTTCCAGAAATGAGACAATAAAAATAAAATCCTTTGATTATGTCTATGGAGAAAAAAAACATAACTTAAATTATGATATAAAGCTGTGAGGAAGACTGCAAATTTAAGTAAGTATTTAGCATAAATCCATTCTTAGATGAATTCCAGTTAAGGGTACCAATGAATTATAGTGTCAAACAAAAACTGCTGAGCAGAGCACTGGGTCCCAGCCTGGGGGTGCCCTCACAGCAGCCCCTCCTTTCTGGCCCTCAGATGCCACATCTGTCTAAGGAGCCATTGAAATAAGTAAGTGATTCTGTAACTTGCTGCCCATTAGAATCACCTAGAGAGATTTTAAAACATATCGGTGTCCCTAGAAATTTCCAGAGCTATTAAATTAGACTCTGGCTAAGGGTCCTTGGCAGCAACAATATTTTTAAAACCTTCCCAAGTGGTTCATCAGCATTACCATCATTGAATGTTACTGGATGAGCTAGATGATTTCTATGCTCTCTTTCAAAAATTAGGTTTCTATATCATGAGATACTTCTCCCTCAGATTCTCATTCCAGAAAAGAAAATCTAGAATAGTGCAAGCTTCCTTGTTTTCAGCTCTGAGACATACGCATGCGAAGATACTGCACATGGAGGTCAAGACCAACATTTTAAAAGGGGAAATGCTTTCAGACTTTAGGTACGACCCTCAACATCTTGATGTTTGGTTTGTTTTAAGGAGAAAATCTAAATTGTTTCTAAAAGATATTTGGTGCTTTTAGGTACACTGAAATGTCTTCAGTTGAGCAAGAAGAAAATGAATATGAGACAGAGTCCTTGGCCAAGGGCGAATGCCGTACTGTGAAGCCAGCACTCACGTGGGAAACTGGCTCCTGGCGGTGGTGGCGTTCCTGCTAGGAATTTTTATGCCAGTGGAGTGAGCAGTTTCTCCAAATACAATAGAACCTCTGCCACTTTGAAGATAAGCTTGCACAGGCCTCTTAAAACAATAATTCTGTACTTTCTTTCCTGTTTCTAGATTTATTTTAAGTATTAGTATAAAATGTCAGAGCAGCTGATAGCAGCCAGATCAGTTTGTATAAAACTCAACTGCCTGTTTGTAGTATATTACAGCTATATTTGACACAGGAAAATACTTAATCATGCATGCTATCAGCACACCACACCCACCTTTGTGAGGACCCTTGGAGGCTGCGAGATTTATCACTGTGAACTTGAACTGGATGGACAGGCCCTAATGGATAATTCAGGCTGCTTCTGAGAAGTTAGGGCTAAAAGCGTACCATCCCCAAACCTACTGCCAAGAGAAAGGTCAGGAATGCAAGCCACCTCCCAGGAACGGCCCAAGTGTATTCCACCTATGCCCTGACGTTTATCTCAAGCTGCTGCAATTTTATGAGTATAAATCTGATGACATTGGAAGAACCTCTCTATACCCCATTTTGCCTCCAAAATTGCCTTTTCTGAAGTCCCCTTAACCACATTTTCCTCTTCTCATCAACTGATAAGTGATGCTGCTTAAATGGAAAGGGCTAGCTTCTGTGTGGTGTTTTTAACCCACTTCTTTTCCTGCATATCTTTTCATTTGCACCCCACAGTGCCCTGGGAGGCTGGGGGTAGGGGGTGAAGGTGGTCATTCTCTATATTTTATGCATTGAACATTGGAGGTCCTTAGAGATAACAGAGCTGACCGAGGAGAAGCTGTCCACAGGGGAACCCAATCTGGAAGTCCCATTCCTAAATCCTTCCTCTTGAATGGGAAGCACTTGGGTCATGAGATTTGGTGTTTGCATTTGACTACAAGTCAAGAAGTCTGGACTGCGCTCTTGGTTTCGGCATTCTGTAGTGAATATGTGGCCTTACACAAATCACCACTAACTTCACCTCGGAAATAGGGATGATTGTACCCATGTACCCAAAGGGATATACCCAGGTAGAGATGTGTATCTAAGAGGATTGAAGTAGAATGGATAGGAAAATATTATCACTTTGTCATTAAATTTTAATGTTTTTATATACCTATTTGGCATTACACTCTGGAGCCAGAATAGTCACAGCCCAGCTCTTCCAAGGTGCTTACTAAACCTCTCCTGGTCTGTTTCTTCATCTATAAAGTAGCCACAGAAGAAACCCACAGATTTCTTTTCTTTGTAACATGGATATTTTCAAACATATTTTAAAGGTAGAGGGAAATACTAGGATGAACCACCATATATGTATCACCTAGTCCCAAACATTTTTTCCTGAATTCTTTTAAACTAATTCTCAGGCATCATGCCATCTCACCCACCTCTGACTAATTAGGTTATGCATTTTCTCACATCACTGCCATGCTATTGTCACACCTAGCAAAATTGACAATAATTCTTCAACGTCACCCAATATTTAGTCCATAGCCAATTTCCATGATTTTCTCAAAGATATATTTTTACAGTGTTTATTCACTTAGAATGTGAATAAGGTCCAAATATTGACTGTGCATCTTAAGCTACTTTTAATCTGTAACACCTCTCTCTCACTCTGTCTCTCTGTCTCTCTGTCTCTCTCTCTCTCTCTCCCCCGCACCCCTCACATCACAACCTTTCTTTATTAGAAAACCATATTATTTGTCTTGTAGAATGTTCCACATTCTGGAGTAAGTTGATTGCTTCCTTCTAGTGGCATTTAACTTTTATCTCCTCCATTCTCTGTCTGTCATAGGTTTCATGGTAAGGATTACATGAGTTAATATCTGTAAAACACTTAGCACCTGTATTAGTTCGCAAGGGCTACTGTAACAAAGTATCACAAACCAAGTGGCTTAAACAACAGAAATTTTTTGTCTCAGTTCATAATCAAGATGTTGGCAGTGTTGGGTCCTTCTGAGAGCTGTAAGGGAAGGGTCAGTTCGGGCACCTCTCTTTGGCTTGTAGATGGCTGTTTTCTCCCTGTGTCTGCACACATCATCTTTCCTCTATTTGTGTCTGTTTCTGAGACCAAATTTTCTCTTTGTATTAGGACACCTGTTATATTGTATTAGACCTACTCTAATGACCTCGTTTAACTAGTCACATCTGCAATGACCCTATTTCCAAACAAGATTAAATTCTGAGGTCCTGAAGGCTAGGACTTCATCATATGAATTTTTTGTAGGGACACAATTTAACCCATAACAGCACCATACTTGGCACACTGTAAAATTTCTATAAATATTAGTTAAGTTGTCAATAATTCCATTATTAACATGTTATATTGTTATTCATTAAAGAATTGAATGAATTAATACATGTAAAACATTGAGCACAATACCTAGCACATAGTAAAATTTCTATAAACATTTGTTATGAAGTTATAACATGTTACAGTGTTACTTATTTAGTAATTGTTTTTAATACTAGTTTATATTCATATTAGAATGATACTTATTTCGTGTTTTTCATTACTAATTTAAATTCATAAGACTCAATAAGAATAAGCCGCATCAAGACAGGAACAGGTCTGCCAATTGGGGGACCTGGAGTGAAAAGGGGAGACTCAGCGGGCACCAAAACAGCTCAGAACCCCAGCTTAGGGAAAGTCAAGTCGTGCCTTTCCTTTGTCACCAACTACACAACTTGGGCAAGTCACGTCTTCAGAACTTCAGATTGAGTTTTTTTTCTCTAAAATATCAAACATTAGATATTTTCCAACCCCCCTTTCACTTCTAAAATTCTAGTTTCTAGAAGAACAAGGATAGTGAAAGGTATAGCAAACAACTGTCATTTACAATAGCAAGGAAGCTATTTTACTATATTTGGAATGTCGCAAAAATTTTACCAGTTCTTAGGTGGTAAATCATTTTTAAAAAGTACTAGGAAAAATTGTTTTTAGTAAAAGTAGTCAAGTCGATAGATGTCAATTATTTTTTAAACCACCATCCTCTTCACTTTGGTTTATCCCTAGTTGGGTTTTTTTTTTTTTTCTGAGTTCATAGATCCTTTTTATTTTCTTTATACGTGTGAACTTTTTTTGTTCTCAGTATTGTTTGTGGTTCTTTCATACTTTTTTAAAAGACTCTAACCAAT
>NW_006443225.1:1699487-1710316 GCF_000325575.1 Pteropus alecto | reverse complement strand
CTCACTTAGTTCCCCTTTTTGGTACATTTCCCTTTTTCTCTTGTTCATTTCTTTCTTCTTTGATCTGGATGAAAGACCTCAAATTTCTGGGTACAAATATATAATCACTTACAGCATCCCAATGAGAATTCATCTTGAAAGGTCTCTGTGTACCTTTTTCAAACAATAGCAGTAACACAGCGAGTTCCCTGGCTGGAGATGAAGACACAAGAGCTCAGCAAAGAACCCTAGCTTGGCAGACCTCCCACGTGCACAAATCCTCTGCCTCACATCCAACAGAAAGTCATTCATCCTCAACTGGAATATTTCTGTGGGGAGGTGGGGCAGGGAACTGTGCTAGGAAGCTCAGCTAACAGGCATATTAACTGCCTAGCAGCCTTTTGGGAAGAATGGTGGGTGGCTGTGGTGTTAAATAAGAATATCCTGACATGCGAGCCAAGAGAAAACACAGCCTTTCGTGACGTTGAACATTGTGAGAAGAGTGATAATATATTTTCAGATCATCAGAAATGATAACTAATTGAAAAGAAAGCCTAGACTCTAACAAGCGTTCTTAACACCTTCACGTTATCATCGTCATAGTGAGAGGGGCCGAGTCTCTAGCAGTGGGGAGACCAGGAGCTGCCCAGATCAGGAGCTGGCATCTAGGGGAATGGGGATATTGGACCATTGTTATGGTACCTTTGTTTTCTGTCCCCATCCATCCTCCAGGTAGCCTTTTGATCTCAATTTAGCTTCCCTGTAGACTTCCCTCCTGGTAAGACATAATTTCCATTAGAAAAAAGACCATGACTCTTGTGTCTCAAACCAATTTCATTTGCTTGAACAGTAAAAGCCAGTTTTCCCCTAGAACTGACTACCCTGGATAAGCTGAAAAGCCAGAGTAATATGACCAGAGTTTGGCAACTCTTCAGATATGACGAGTTAATAATGAGGAAAGAATTAAAGACAATATCAAATTTCTACGTCAGAGTTCCTCGAGGATGCTATATCACATATGGAGTAGGAAAAGGGAGAATCTATCAAAGTATTAGTGATCTTCAGGCCTTCCCTACCACCAACCCTTTATTCTAATATCTTGTGGTGGAGGGCCTATGGAAGTACTTGTAATTTCAGGGGCTATACTTCACTTCCATGTTCATTTAATGGTATGTAGTAAGCGCTTACTACATGCTGGACACTGAGATGTTCAAAGATATAAGCATTGCATGCCATCCAAGAAGCACATGGAGTTGACTAAGAACTATAAGACACACACATATGTAAGTAAAAATACAAACATATTGGTTATTGTATTATATGTCATTTAGGATGATGTCGGCTGCAAATAATAGAAAATTCCAATTCTGAATTTGATTTAAAAAGTAAAATAAATGTATTATCTCACCTAGAAGTCTAGAAATAGGGTGATTCTAGGACTAGTTAATGTAACAGCCCAAGGATATCATCACAGACTCAGGTTCTCGTCATCTTTCCCCTCTGCCATCTACGTATGTTAGCCTTGGTCCTCAAGCTTGTCCCCTCACAGACACAAGAGGGCAACGGTTTTAGTCATTACCCATGACACAACAACATTGGGTAGAGAACAGAGTCCAACGTTTCCATTTGTTTCACTTTTATGGTCAGAAACTCTTCCTTGGATATGCCCCTCTTCCCACTTCCTCTATGTGTCACTTATGAGAATTATGTCCATGACCTTGTTTACATCAGTCACCAGCAAAACCCAATAGTTTGGACCAGTCAAGATTAAAGACAATATTAACCCGATAGTTTGGACCAGTCAGGATTCAACACTCTGGACCTGGGAGGGAAGCCCTGGACACCAGACAGACACTGAAATAAAATCTGGATTCTGTTATCAAGGAAGAAAGGCAGGGAGCAGGGAAGGATGACTGTTAGGTAGACAATCGACAGGATTTACTGCAACAAGCATATTATCACTGGTACATTTACTTGAAGCTGCTTAGTCCATCCCACAGATGTTCAGACAGATCTAAACCTATACAATCAAGTATTTGAGAGTCTTCCACTGCTTTTCAAGAGAAAGGGAAAAACACCATTTTCCTCCAGAACTGAGGACAGCTCTTGGATAATTATGGTAGCACTGTGCTAAACATTGTAGGCCCATCGGCTCTTTTAGTTCTTACCATAGTCCTGCAGAGTGAATACCTTAGGCTCATTTACACAAATTAAAGTAAACAAAAACAAAAGCTTTGCTCAAGTTAAGTAACTTGCCAAAGTCACAAAGCTAAGAAGTGATAGGGATGAGAGCCAGCCCAGTCTTATTTCATGTCAAAGCCCCCACTCTTCCAGTATGCATCTCTACTTAGTAATTCCTAAGATGAGCTTGTGAGGAGCAGAAGCTTCTATGGTCTGTGTATGACAGTGGAGGTTGGGGAAAGAAAATTTTATACCCTCCCATAGGTACTATGCTGCTACAGAATATGAGGCTAAGAGGTTAAGGTAGAAAGGAATCCTAGAGAGTTTGTCCAGGGGGAGATGCCAGTCATTAGAGAACTGTCTGGGAATTGGGAGTAAGACTGAACAGAGACCTCCTTCTCTTTCTGCTCAGGAAAGATGGATACTCAGCACTGCTGATTATAATGGGAGAACTGGGGCTGACTTATACAACTATCAGACATACAGGCAAAAAAGTCAGATTATTTTATAAAACTTTTCTTTAGAAAAGCTGGAATCTACTCTGCATTCCTCTAAGTTATAAGTCAAGGCTAATGACACAGTTGTGTTTCACTTCACAGTATACAAAGTGTTTCCTAGTGCACAATCTCATCTGATATCTGAGATGTCATTGTGTCCCTCTCGGGTGATGAAACTGAGCCAGTAAACCAGTGCTGCCCCAGTGGACTTTCTGTGATAATGGGAATGTTCTGTACTGTAGCTACAAGCCATATGTAGCTATTGAGCACATGAAGGGTGAATAGTATGATTGAGGAACTGAGTTTTTAGTTTTAACTAATTTTAGTTTACTCTAAAGAGCCACTTGTAGTCTACGGCCATGCTACCCTGAACAAGCCCGATCCCATCTAATCTTGGAAGCTAAGCAGGGTCGGTACTAGTTAGTACTTGGATGGGAGACCACCTAAGCTAAGCAGGGTTGGTACTAGTTAGTACTTGGATGGGAGACCACCCAGGTGTTGTAGGTGTAAAAAATAATAAATAAATTAATTAATTAATTAATTAATTAATTTAAAAAAAGAGTCACATGTAGCTAGTGACTACTGTAATGAATGGTACCATTGTAGATGTTGAATGACTTACCCAAGTTTATTGCTTTAATAAGCTCAGCTCCCCTATTTGTGGTAACACATTGCAACAAGAATTATTCCTGTGTTCTTGAGTTAATCATCAACTTGATTTAAATGCTGGAAATCAAATTCCATTGTGAAAACTTCTCAAGTATGAATTCGCTAAGGTAAAGGGACCAAAACAGTTTAAATGAACTTTCCTTTATGTCAATTAGGTCTGAATTTGTTGGACAATGGGATCATAACATATATTCCATCACATGAGTGAAGTTTTCCACTCAGGTTGTAAGTAGAAGAATAAGCTTCTGAACCCAGTAATGCAGGCGGTTGCATAAGATAGCCTAGTCACTGAAGGGCATGACCTTAACTGTCCTTCACCTTCTGGGAGAAAAAAATAGAATAAAGTCTCTCTTGTGGTTTGCTCTGATAACCATAAATTCTGGAAGGTTCTAGGCACAAAATATAAATTACTATCTGACATGAGTCCTGCTTGTCAACACCACCTGGGTCTCTTGGGGTGACCTAGGGAGAGCAGGAGAAGGAGTAGAGGAAGGATGAATTTTCACTGGTGAAATCTCATGCTTTAACAGAAAAGGTGGATGAAGGGAATAAAGAATTAAAGTGCCCAGGGAAAACATTTACTCAATTTGAGTGTGTATGTATAGTCTTCTATTCATTTAAACAAATACTTCTATTCATTTAAACAAATACTTCAATATGATGAGGACCGTCATCTCACTTTTTGTAAGGCCTTAGGTACCGTTTCTTAACTGTATTCTCTGCCTACTAAGGGATTTTAGAAATGGCTGGGAAAATCTGCCAACGACAACAACCCCAGCACCCGCCCAGCCACGACCTTTAGGAGGCTCGGGTTGCCCTATCGCGTGAAATTGAGAGATTCTCCACATGTACCTTCCTATCTCACAGCCTGCCTTTAGATAGGTCCCTTCCTTCCTGCATAGATATAGGTTAGCCAGGCAGGTGACCCTCACCTCCACCCCGGATTTAGTCAGAAACTTCATTTCATCATCATTATTAATAGCTGGGTGTGCTAATGTTTCCTGAAGAACATGATAAGAACCACACAGAATCAGAAGGAAACAAATCCATGACTCAGCACTTTTTCCTCCTGCTCGACAGCCATGGAAAGGTCTGTTTGACCTAAGGATATCTGTGGGGTCTGGGACTCTTGCCAATTGAAGATCTAATGTTGTGTGGGATAAGAGTGTGCAGCCACTGAAATTCAGAAAAATAGTAGGTAGTCTCTATAACGCCACTCTCTAGCCCTCTGGCTACCTAAAGTGGATTAGCTGAACTGCCTTTTTAACTTTATTATAGTTCTAGTTTCTGATTTCTGCTTCCTGAATTCCAGTTAGTTTGCCAAAGGAAGGGAACTTAATGTTTACTGAGAATTATGTTCAAGGTTTTTATATCTATATCAGACTAGTCTCTCCATCTTCCTGTTGTGATAAGAAATATTAACCTATTTTATAGATGGAGAAGCTGAGGTTAAGAGACAGTAAGTAATTAGCCTGAGATCACATAGCTCATTAGAGGGAGAGCCATAATCCAAACCTTGATTCTCAGTCTTCTAGTACCAAGCTGCCACCTCAGGCAGTATGCTTGGAATAGAAGTAGGGTACCCACTTGTCATAGACTGACTGTGTCCCCCAAGAGTCATATGTTGAAGCCATAAACCCCAATATGACTGTATTTAGAGATATGACCGTTAGGGAGGTAATTAAGGTTAAATACGGTCGTAAGAGTGGGGCCCCAATCCTATAGGATTGACATTCTTACATGAAGAGGAAGAGATACCAGAGATCTCTCTTTTTCTATTCATACAGGGAAGAAGCCATGTGAAAACACAAAGAAGACAGTCATCTATAAGCTGGGAAGAGAGCCTCACCAGAATTCAACCCTGTGGGCACTTCAATTTCAGCCTTTTAGCTTCTAGAACTGTGAGAAAATAAGTTTCTGTTTTTAAGCCACCCAGTGTGTAGAACTTTTCTTTGTTACGGCAGCCCGAGCTGACTAATATATAACCCAGCTTGAAGCCTTTAAGACTTTCTCTTCAAAATTCCTCATGTATGCTTATCAATAGATGATTGGATAAAGAAGAAGTGGTACATACATGTAATAGAATATACTCAGCCATAAAAAAATGAAATCTTACCATTTGCAACATGGATGCACCTAGAGGGTATGATGCTATGTGAAATAAGTCAAACAGAGAAGGATAAATATTGTATGATCTCACTTACATATGGAATCTAAAGAATAAAAACAAACAAACAAAAAACAGAAAGAAACTTATAGATACAGAAAACGAATTGGTGGTTACCAGATGGAGGAGTGTTGGGGGGATGAGTGAAAAAGGTGAAAAGACTTAGAAGTACAAATCAATAGTTACAAAATAGTTTGGGGATGTGAAGTACAGCATAAGGAATATAGTCAATATTATAATAACTATGTATAGTGCCAAGTGGATACTAAACTAATCAGGGGATCACTTCTTAAAAAGCAAACAAAAATTCCTCTTGTAACACTCAAAAAAATGTCATGTCCTACATCTACATCTCACAGCACCTCACCTACCTGCCTCTCCAGCAGAGCCAGGGCTAGAGTGAGGTGCATGAGGCGTTTTGCCAGGGGACAAAAAAACACAGTAATTTCTCAAGGACTCCAAAAACCTCAATAATTAAGATAAATAACATTTTAATGAAACATTTTTTAAAATTAAAATCGATGCAAAAAATCCATGAGGATTTAGCTATTTCATAATTTTGCCCACAGCTAACCATGGTTGACAGTTATTTCTCACTGGCTTTTAAATGTAAGTAGAACCCCCATTAGTGAACCCCAACTCCACACTTGAGATAAAGGAATTCTCTTTTCCCATGACAAATTATTATCAAGTTGTTAATAATAATGAACAAGTTTGGGCTGAATGCCGGCTGTATTGCAGACTTTCTCCTGAGTGCAGAGTATTTAATAATGAACAAGGGAGATGAAGCCAGCCTCACAGAGAGGGCAGTCTGCAGAGGCACACAAATAAGTAAGACGCAATAACAGTCTACAGTGCTCAGGTTACAGTGGGTATGTGCAAAGGAGCGTGGATGATAGAGGCACACAGAAGACACCTAAGCCTGACTGAGGGCATCAGGAAAGTATTCTCAGAGAGAGTGGCATCTTGGTTTACCAGATGATAGGGGCAGGGAAACATGACTCCACACAGAGGAGAAACATGTATAAATCCTGTTTACTAATTACTGAGTACTTATCATTAGTTAGAAAATCACAAGCATCATGATGTTACAAGTTCATGACATCCTACACAAAGGTGAGCTTCTTTCTCACACACCTCCATCTAATCCATCAACAAAGTCTACCAATTCCTCTTCAGAACAGAGAGGCCAACTACCTCTTGACAAGTCCATTCTTACCTTCCAATATCCTAACTGGTCTCTTGGCTTCCTCCTTTGCCCTATTCTGTCATTTCTCAATTCTGGTGCCAGAAATTTATGATTTATCCTGTTAAATCATAAATCTGATCATGTCACTTCTCTGGCCCAAACCTCCCAATTCCTTTTCATTCCTACTCAGACTAAAGCCAAATAATCTGCCCTGCAAAGTCTCCTTTTCTCTCACCTCATCTCTTATGACAACTCTATAATTTACTTACCTGGTATATTGTTTGTATCCCCCACTGACTGCCCTGCCCCAAACACCAGAAAAACAAGAAAAGTTAACTTTATTTAATTTACTACAGTGAGAAAGGAAACTACCTTCACAGAATCTTAGTGGTATTTAAAAATGATAAGTTAGAGCAGAGTATTTTTAAAGGCTGAGGGCTTGAGCTAGGTGATAATAAGGATGATCTCGCAAGATGGGGAATTGGCTAGATTTGGACAATTTATGACATACTAGCTTAGAATCTGTGGGAAAATTGAGGTGAGGGTGTTATAGGACCTGGTAAATAAACTATTAACCTTGATAAATAAGCACCATTTCCTAGTATTGTTTAATACATAAATTGAGAATTATTTCTGTTTCAGTTCTCACTCCACTAGAATGTAAGCTCCACGAGGATATGAATTTATTTTTCTGTTTTGTTCACTTGTATCCCATCTTACAGAAGAATGCCTATAAGTTTGGAGTAGGTATCAATAAATGTTTGTTATAAGAAAGAATGAATGTTGTTATTCCAATTTCTCAAATAAGGAACCTGAAACTCAAATAACTTTCCTTGGTCACATAACTAGAAAACAAGACATCTGATATTTGAACACAGAGCTATTTGATTCTAAAGCCAAACTCTCCTGTGCCACCTGGATTCTGGTAATTAATGTCTATTGAGGCTCTGGATTAAGTGCTTTTAATACATTTTATTATGTAACTTCATAACTCTACAATGCAGGTACCATTATTATTCCCCTCTGAAAGATGAGGAAACTGAGTCTTACAGAAATTAAGTTACCCAAGTTCAAAGAGCTTTCAGGTGCAGAGACAGTTCTCAAAGTTGAGTTACTGTGAGTCAAAACACTATGTTATAGACAAAATGTGGACACAACCTAAATGTCCATTGACAAATGAATAGATAAACAAAATGTGGTATATACATACAGTGAAAATCATTCAGCCTTAAAAAAGAATGAAATTCTGTCACATGCTACAACATGGATGTTGGAAACATATGTTATCTGAAATAAGTCAGACTCAACAGAACAAATATTGTGTGATTCCACTTATACAAGGTACCTAGAATAGGCAAATTCATGTAGACAGAAAGTAGAATGGTAGTTACGAGGCACTGGGGGAAGGGGAGGATGAAGAGTTATTGTTTAATGGTACAGAGTTTCTGTTTAGGATGATGAAAATGTTCTGAAAATGGGTAGTGGTGACAGCTTCACAACATTATGAATGTACCTAATGCCACTGACTTGTACACTCAAAAGTGGTTGAAATGATAAATTTAAGTTATGTATATTTTGCCACAATAAAATAAAATAAAAAAGACCCTAGGGGAAGCTTCTTCAGTCTTCAGCATAGGGTTTTTCCACGTGTCTCCTGAGTTGCTGCAGATCATTACCCAGTAGGTTCAGTGCCTTAGTCTTTTATTAATGCTATTCTAGCCCCCAAATAAAATTGCCACAATTACCAGTCACCATTGATCCTGTTTTTGCAATGAAAAATAAAGATGTGAAAAAAAAGAAACATAGAAAAATGGAGAGAGGCGATATAAACAAATGCAGATGACCAGGTTGTGTTGGCTGAAAAAAAGACCTTCTACTTTGGAAGATTTCAAAAAAATGTATCAAAAACTCAATAAGGGTCAGGAATTTTTAATTTTTAAAAAAATGTGAGACAAGAAAATCCTGTTATATATACTAATTTGTTTCTTTCCTCTCTCTCCAGTCCATGACTTATGCAATACTTAATGGTGATTTACTACCGATACTACTCACATAAGAACTGAAGAGTCTGAGATTTAACCCTGAGATCCCTGAGTTAGGGACAGAGAATTACTACTCCCCATAGAGCAAATAGCATGAGCCTCAGCATGTTGACATCAGTTCTTGCCCCCAGGTTCCAAGGAGTGAATGCAGATGAGCCCAGATAGGTACCTGCACACACAGTGAGATGTGGTATAGTATAGAAGAGAAACCCTGAGCTTAAGAAACCCAAATCTTTTATAATGAGCAGCAAGCATGCCTGCCTGCTCTTTGCTCCAGTGGGAGACACTGTCTATCGTCCAAAGACATTTGCTGTATAAAAGCCTTAAAAAAATAGTCTGGAACAAAGGACAATCAGTGCTTCTGCTAGCAAGGTTTGCAGGAACTCAAGAGACCCGTGGAGAAGTGTTTCTCCACAATAACCACCCCTCATCTACATCATCTTGGTTTCTGGGTTTTCCATTAAGTATGCCACTATGTCACCCACTCCAATTTATCTGACCAATAGAGGCAGGGACCAAACCCTTTCCATTTTTCTCATAGGGCATTTATTGAGGCTACTACCTACAGGACTCCAAGCAGCAGGACAAGGCCAGTCTGCAGTATTGACCTCAACTGTGCCCTCCAGGGTTTTAGATCCAATAAGATGAACAAATTCCACAAATCATTAGGGCCTACTTTAGAAATCTAACTGGCTTTCTCCTTAACTTTCTGTATTGAACTTTTAACTTGGCCCAAGGCATTAGTCCAGATATAGAAGAAGGAAATCTAGGGAAATTATATCAACCATAGCAACCCTGGCCAATGAGTTTAGACTGACCTAAATGGTTTTCAGGGATGAGGTCATATTATTGATCACTTCATCTCAAATCAGGGGCAGATTCCAAATCACCTTTTTTAATTGAATGCTTCCCACCATAGGAAAAACTTCTCAGAGGGTACACATAAGTAGCAAGCCAGTCATCCCTCCAGGATGCTCACTTGAGAACCAAGTGTAGCTGCTTTTGAAGAGATCCCCACAGTCATCTGAGTGCTACACGATCTCCTACTGGAATTCCTTAAGTGCTTGAAGTCCTCCTTTGACCACCTCCAGGAGCCAAGTCCTCATGTTTTCACAAGAAAAGCAAATCGACACCTGGCTTCCAGACCAAAAACGCAATACTGAGAGTGCACATAATGCCCCTGAAAAGAAAATTTACAATTGTTGGGGCCATTTAAATGAAACATACATCATTGGGGAGCATGTGAAAAGATTGACAATGCCAATGACATGGCCAGCTGTTAGGCCTGTAGGTCCCACTTCAGTTTGAATAATTGAGCCCATTTTATAATGGCTATTTAAAGCATAATCCATCCAACCTGTTCTGTTTGTACATACCACTTATCAGCAGAGTAGTATTGATTAACACCCACAGAATGATGGCACAATGGCTGTGGGAATAGGGATAGGGAAAATATCCAGTGATGTCAATGGGTGTTTTTCATGGGAGGGCTCTCCTCTGCTGTTTTCAATAGATTTCTCAGTGAGGTTAAGCTAAGTGATGATCGAATCATATTCAGAGTCATCTGCAGGAGGATGGCAGATCCAGCAGTCTTAAGTTTAAGTCATGTGCAACAGTGCAAGGGAGCTACGCCACGGCATGTTCCTTTTTGAAAAAGGCCCCAGAGAAGATCATTAATGTTATTTGCTCCCCTATATCTCCTAAGGTCTAAGATGTTCCCGGCACCACCACAGGTGCCAGGGTTGTTGCTCTTTATCACCATGAAATCTGTGTGGCCCATTCCAGGGCCTATAACTTAAGCTTTTGTCCAAATATTTCCCTACTCACACCAAGATCTTTCTCTGGAAGGGTCAAGTACAGGAGGGACAAGGGTACTTCTATAAAATATGTAGAAAATACTTGTATTTGTCTGCTAAATGGCAAAATGCGGCGGACAGGGTGGCTTATACAAAACATCTATTTTTTTCATAGTTCTGGAAGCAAAGAAGTCCAAGATCAAGGTCCCAAGGTAGGTTCCTGGTAAGACCTCTCTTCCTGGCTTACAGGTTCTCAGTATGTCTTTACATGGCCTTACAAGCCAGGTTCTCAGTATGTCTTTATATGGC
>NW_006443225.1:1665720-1699476 GCF_000325575.1 Pteropus alecto | reverse complement strand
GGGACAAAGAGAGAGAGGGAAAGGAGGAGAGAGAGAGAAAGAAAAAAACAGAGACAGAGAGAAACCTGGTATCTCTTCCTCTTCTTACAAGGGTTGGTCCTATTGAATTAGGACCAACCCTTATAACTGCATTTAACTTTAATTATCTCCCTAAAAGCTCTATTTCCAAATACAGTCACATTGGGGGGTAGGACTTCAACATATGAATTAGGAAAAGGGGACAACTTGGTCCATTACAACACTTATTCCCTTATTTTGGCCTGTGTGAGCCACTGTAGGAGGATTTGGTAAGTAGTGTACTCAGCCATGTGATCATTATCTTTGTGACCTAGGGCCATGTTAATCCAACAAGAAATTCCAAGTAGCTGAACCAGAATTAAGTTTAAATCCCCTAAGCCTCACTTTTGGCTAGGCTGCCCCCAGAGAGTATACCACCAGGCCAGCCTAGAAGTACTATTTGATGAAAGAAAGAAACAGCATGCCCAGTTATCATAAGGGCGAAATCTCAAATTTTCAAAATAGGCCTATATAACTGTTGGGAGACAATTCCTCGGGGTGTCTCTCTACACACCTGTGAGAAAAGGCACTTGTTCTCTTTGTTATAGACTCCTTTTTCCAGAATGTTTGCCTGGCCTATAGCCTTGGAAGAAAGATGTTTCTCTCCAGACCAAAGGGCAGCTATGTTAACTTTCCAGGATAATAATGTATTTCTCTAGAGCAAAAGAACAGGCAGGCTCATTGCCCACTATTAAAGATTTGGGCCCCTTAAACTTGGAGTTCCTTTTCTGGATGCAATCTATTGCATGCACAGATTTTACCTGGCCCTCATTACATTACCCTGTGGGAAATGGGCTCAAGAACTCTAGCCACTGCTATCACCATGAGTGGCAAAGTCTTTTGTCTCTCTGATCCAGGGGTTTCATGTCTTCTGCCAGCATCACTGAAACAATGGCGGGCTAACTTGTTAGTTTGCAAATAAGGTAAACCCCTCACAGTTCTTAATGATCACCCCCCACTTCATTATCCTAAGTAGCTGAGAGAAGGTAATTCCTTTCTGGGGGCTGTCAAATTTAGTGACCAAACTGCTTCACTAAGGTCTATGGACCAGGAAAAGATGAGAGAATCAGAAATATTTTCCAGTAGATTTTTGAGGAGGCTATTTCAATACTCAGCAACACAAAATGCCTGCGAATGGCAGAGAGCACAGAAACTCCAACAGATACTTGACTAGCAGCACGTTGCTGAGAGCCTTTTGCAATAAAAGGCTCACCATTGTCAGAATGCAAATGGGCCAGAAAACCAAACACAGGACATGGATCAATTTCACAGGCCACAATGCATTGGCAGGGGTTGGCTGACTAGACTAGAAAAACAACATCATAATTTGAAAAAGTGTCAACAGCAGTGAGGTACCACTAACAGCCCTGAGAGAGTTCAAGGGTCCAGTACAGTCCATCTTTTAGGAGCAGTCAAGAGCAATGTCTCATGTGATATGTTCTCTTACTTTGTGAGGGGAAGAAGGTTGGACAGTTGGAGGATGGGAGACTGCAGGGTAGGTCTGGAAAGTTTTAACAAGGCTGACAACAGGGAGTCTTAAAGCCAAAGTAATCTGTCATAGGCATCACAGGAACAGGCCTCAGAATTCCTAGTGTACTCAGTCATTGGCTGGGAGAGGCCAATGGCTGCAGCTGAACTTGGCTGCCAGCTCCTCCCAGGACTGTGCCAAGGGGCCCCACAGCACGCCTACTACATAAAGCCACTCTACTAAGACCAGGAGACTTAGGAGCCCTACCTAATACATAGAAACAGACAGAAGGAGGCAGCCAAAATGGAGAGACAAAGAAATATGTCTCACATGAAAGAATGTAAAAAAACTCCAGAAAAGGAATTCACCAAAATTGAGACAAGCAATATACCAGATACAGAGTTTAAAACACTGATTATAAGGATGCTCAAGGAACTTAGGGGAAGAGTAGATGAACTCAGTGAAAACTTTAACAAAAAGATTTAAAAAAAACATAAAAATGGAGATGAAAAACATAATAAGGAGCCAGCCAGAAATTAATATAATATCTGGGATGAAGAGTACATTAGAGGGAATCAGCAGAGTGGATGAAATGGAAGATTGAGTCAATAACATAGAGGAGGGTAGCAGAGGACACCTAATCAGAACAGCAACAAGAAAAAAGAATCCAAAAAAATGAAAATAGTTTAAGGGGCCTCTGGGACAACGTCAAGCATAACAACATGTGCATCACAGAAGTATCAGAAGGAAAAGAGAGAGAGCAAAGAACTGAAAACCCATTTGAAGAAATGATGGAAAATTTCCCTAACCTGGTAAAGGAAATAGACATCCAAACCCAGGAAGTTCAGTGGGCCCAAAACAAGATGAAGCCAAAGGGCCCACACCAAGACATATCATAATTAAAATGCCAAAGGTTAAATTCAAAGAGAGAATCTTAAAAGCAGCAAGAGAAAAGCAATTAGTGACCTACAAGGGAGCTCCCTTAAGACTGTCAGCCAATTTCTCAACAGAAACTTTATAGGCCAGAAGGGCTTAGCCCAAAATATTCAAAGTGATGAAAACCTAGGACCTAAAACCAAGATTACTTTATCCAGCAAAGCTATCATTTAGGATCGAAGGACAAATAAAGAGCTTCCCAGACAAGAAAAAAGCTAAAAAAAAATTCACACTACCAAGCTAGTATTACAGGAAATGTTGGAGGGACTTCTTTAAGAAGAAGAAAAAAATATGTATCAAAAGTCTAAATAAAGAATGGCAATAACTACGTATTTATCAACAAGTACTTCAAATGAAAAAGAATTAAATGCTTCAACCAAAAGATAGGGTGGCTGCATGGATAAGAAAACAAGACCCTCACATATGCTGCGTACCAGAGACTCACTTCAAGTGAAAAGACACACACAGACCAAAAGTAATGAGATGGAAAAATATTTCATGATGGACCTAGAAGGTCGTGTGCTGAGAGGAGTAACTCAAGTAGAGGAAAACAAACATTATATGATCACACGTATATGTGGACTCTAAAGAACAAAATAAAGAAACAAAAAAAATAGAAACAAATTCATAGATACAGAGAACGTTTTGAGGGTTACTAGATGGGCAGGGGTTAGAGGGGTCGGTAAAAAAGGGGCAAGGGGTTAAGAAGTACAAATGGATAGTTACAAAAGTCATAGAGATAGAAAGTATAACATAAAGAATATAGGCAATAATATTGTAATAACTATGTATGGCGTCAGAGGGGCACTACATTTATCGGAGTGATCGCTCTGTGATTTATATAGATGTCTAATCACTATGTTGTATACCTGAAACTAATATAATATTTTATGCTAACTATAACTAAAAAATAAAAAAAAATTATTATTAAAAAAATCTTTAAAGCTCTGGGGAGAAAGGTATACTGACATCTACATTAGTTTTTTGATATGATAGATCATCTTTTCATTTTCTCAGTAACCAAACAATGCCTGGGATGTTTTTTTTGGTCTTTCTGTCTCTAGGACTCAGTCAAGTAAGAGAAAGGAGTAAAGAAACACAGCTAGCTACCCTCCCTTCTCACAGCCCAGCTGGAAGAGGCCTCTCTTTGTGTGTGGCCAGGATCTGGTGGGAGGCAGATGAGTGGAGTATGGGGTATGGTCGGCCTACACAGTGCAGCTATATCATAATGTCTTATCATCTACATACCTAATGTCAATTATTTTAAAGGTTCATTGAGATATAATTCACATGTCATGAAACGCACCCATGTAAAGTGTACGACTCAATAGTTTTAATACATACGCAGAGATCTCCAACAATCTCCATGATCTGAGTTTAGGATAGTCCCAACGTCACAAACAGAAACCCATGTATGAGGGTTCCAATGTACCCATATTCTGGCTAACATTTATTGTTGTCTTTTTTATCATAGTTATCCTAGTGGGAAGTTGTATTTCCCTGTAATTTTGATTTGCATTTCTCTAATAGCTAATGATTTTGGACATCTTTTCATGTGCTTATTGGCCATCTGTATATCTTCTTTGGAGAAGTAGCTATTCAAATCATTTGCTCGTTTTTTAAATTGGGTAACTTGTCTTTTTGTTTTTGTCTTCTCAGAGTTCTTTATAAATTCTAGATACCAGTTTCTTATCAGATATGTGATATCTAAAAATTTTGATCTTTTCTATGGGTTGCCTTTTCACTTTCTTGATATATCATTTGTAGTACAAAAAGTTTAAATTTTGATATAGTCAAATACCTATTTTTTCTTCGGTTGCTTATGCTTTTGTGTCATATCTAAGCAATAATTGATTTACACTTATGTTTTCTTCTAAATATTTAATAATTTTACATTTAGATCTATGATCTATTTTCAGTTAATTTTACATTTAGGTCTATGATCTATTTTGAGTTAATTTTGCATATGATATAAGAAAGGGGTTGAATTTCATTCTTTTGTGTGTGGATAGCCACTTCATCCAGCCATATTTGTTGAAAAGACCGTTCTTAACCCTATTGAGCTGCATGTCAATTTTAAGCAAAATTGATTGTTTTTCTATGACCACAGTCTGAGAGGACAATCAGACTCACTAATTCAGTCTTCTCATATTCCAGAATTTCTAGTACTTCATATTTTGTGCAACAAACCTCCTAAACACATTTATTAACTAAACAAATACAAGAACCATACTTAACCTTGTTGAACTACCTAAGAATTTGAGCCACTTCTGTTTGCTATAAATACTCAGTACTGTGAAGGAGACTGCTGGTTTCTATTGAAACTCCATCCCAGAGTATTTATCTGGGAAGCTGGGGAACTGATTTTCCTGTTTTATCCATGACCTCTCCCAATAAATGCATTTATTAATTTCCATGAATTGTTGTGGCTGGTGGGAGGTGTGTAGCAGCCGCCAGTTGTGCGGCTAGAAAATGCAGGCTGCCAACAGAAGGCCACAAAGACTATTGAGTCACTCCTTCCCGACTTCATCATTGCCTTGTCCCCTATGAATTTATGCCACTGTTTGGCCTTCCATCTTACTGCACAGAGAATAATGCAAATATTTAAGTGTTCTTCAGGCCAATCTTATTGTAATAGTTCAAAAATATTAAATGAGATTTTTGCCTTCAAGGAGGACCAACTCAAAGAAGCAACTTGATGCATTGAAGTACTCAAAACATATTGGTAGAGAACAGTGAAGATTTAATAAAAAGCCTACATTGTTCCATGGGACTCCAGAAAAAATAGTTATTGAAGGGGTCTTCAAAGAGCCCAGAAAAAAACCTCAGACAAAGGGTCATAATTATTTTAGAGAAGTCAATCTCTAATTCAGTTGTTCTCTCAGGCTGCTGTTGTTCATTCTAATTCTTACATCAGGGATAGAGCCAGAGATAACTCAGGAAAAGGACACTTATGCCACATCATTCACAAGTCCTGGACACAACCCAGAGAAGCATGGTTCAGGCTTCTTACTCAGTCAGATCAACAGATGGTACCTGCTCCTCCCCTAGGCAGGGAGATGAAAAGGCTTAGAATTCCAGGATCTTAAATCTGAAAGAGCCTTAGAGATTCATGACACGCCCTTATTTACAGATGAGACAACCAAGGCCCAAGGAATTAAGAGATTTGGCCTGTGTCACAAAGTAAGTCCAAGCTGATGGAGAAGTTTCTGTGAAGCATTTGAAACATGTTAATGTCTCCAGTCAAAATCACTGACATAAGAGAGTGTTGGTTCAAAATCTGATGCTTCATATATGCCACTGTCTTACCCAAACTTTTAAGCTAAGGTTTTGACAATTAACATTAAGTGTTGGGTAAAAGTAGGATGTGGTGGGGGTAGTTACTACAGCTTCAAAGAAACCAAATTTAAATATAATTCCCTAATACCTTGTTGGGATACAAAAGACATCCTCTAGTACCTTTTTCTCAGCATTAAATGTATTACAATGAGAGGTCAGTTGACCTTTGTTCCTTGAATTATTTTGACATTGTTCAGAGTCTCCCAGTTTGCATTTCACTGAGCCCAGGTGCTGGGCCACCCCTTAACAAGGGTCCCCAGACCTTACTGTCAAATTCAGCAGTTATTTTCTCTCTCTCTGCAGCTGCACTCAGAAGAGTGCTTTTGTGGACCACCAGGAATTTCCTGTGATAGAATATCAGAAAACTACTGGTGACTCGGAGGAGGTGACTTCACAGGGCAAAAGTTCCCTTTCTACAATAAACATTCTCAGTGTGGCCATGTAGGAGACTTCCTACACAGACCCCACACCTATGAGCTACTTGTCATCTTGACACCAAGTAGCCAAAGAAAGAAATAGAATCATTTGTAAGAGATCATCTTTTTTTAAAGTGAACTTGCCTCTGGGTTCTGAGTATGTTAACATCACTACAAAAAACAATGAAGAAAAAGTTTACCTAAAAAAGATTTTAAGAGAACATATAGGTTTTATAAAGCAAATAGGAAGCCATTTCACAGCTCCTACATGAGGGATGAAGGCCTTTCAGTATCGTGAGGGGTGAGGGGCAGGGCTCTGCTCCCTGGCACGGTGACCAGCCTTGTGCCCCACAGGAGGCCTGGGAGCATCAGAAGAATAATGGTTGTCATGTTCCAGGAGGCTGTACCTCTCCAACAGCCATTCCAAAACCACCACTCAGAAGAGAATTACTAAAAAAAAGAAGCCAGAACTGCTAGGTCATCAGTAGTGGGAGCTGGTGTAGGTTTAAGAAGTGTCAATCTTCTGAGGGCAAAGAGTGATCCGAGGAAGAGAGGCAGCCAGCACACTCAGGCCACTGCTTTTTCAGGATGCCCAGACATCCACTACCAGTGGGAGGCAGCACCACAAGCAAAACTTCTTCAAAGTTTCCTCTTCTCTCTTTCAAATATTGTATTCAACTCCTTAACGTATCCTTTGTGACTCAACAGTGCAGTGAATTCTCACCCACGAAATCTCATTCTTAGAAGCTGCTAGTATTATTATTTGTAAATAAAAAATATTAGAATGGATTAACTGTCTTGCTAGCATAATAGAGGATGAATCCATCAAAGGCTGAAGGTGAGCTTCCATCCTTTTGAGGATATTAGTAATAATCCAGATTCTTAGTAAAGTCTCTTGCCTGCACTTCTGGCTGCCCCTTCTACCTAATGTATAGCCTTAACCTTCCAACTTTCACTTGTTTCCATTGGTTAATGTTTCTCATTCATATGATTAGTCTCCTCAGGTAGCTAACAAGCTTCTCTCTTTTTGGAAAATAGGACCTAATGGTTTGATTAGGCTCACATTTTCCTAGGCTCTCATGGCTCTCCCTCTCCCTTCCTCCTCCCCTTTACCTCCCTTTCTCCCCCCCCCCACCCCCCACCCCCCATACACACAGCACACTGGACACTGCAGGGAGCCCAGGGTCCTTATCAGGCTTTCTGTAAAAAGGTGAGAGCAGCCGGGTTGAGTTGCAGGTGGAACCAACAGCAGTCCTCGCACACACCCCAAGCACTATCTGCCCTGAAGGTCAAGCAGAAGGCCAGTAGGACAAGCAGCAGAGTTATCGGTATCCTCAGATACAATTCCCTTATCTTCACAGAGCTGTATTAATCATCGTTCTCCTAAAGGGTTCCCAGTATGAGAGAAGCACTTCAACCTTCTCTATGTTTCTTTTATTCATTTTTATATGAATCTGGATTACAGGCAGGACTATGTAGCAACATGCTGGTACCTCTTACACCTTTTCTGAGGTAAAATAGTTTGCCTTTGATGTCACTTCACTGTCTCCATCTGAGGATTTGACAGAGACTCCTTTCTAGACCCCAGTGTGGGTGACCCAGTCTCCCCGTTCCATTCCGGGGCACTCTAGTGAAGCCTGTCATCATTTGCAGTGGGGCATGTCGCCTAACGGTGGTGATTCTAGGGGTATGGTCTAGGAAAGGGAACCAGCAGACACCACACATGGTGGGATTTCAGATTCCATTCCTAACCAAACAGCAGCTTAAAGCGCCAGCGATGTCTCAGTGCTTCATGCCTTCACTCAATAACCAGCCCCAGCACTCCTCCAGCCCAGGAAGAACCAGCCACCTCTGGTGAAGGAACAAAACACACATCGTAAAGTTTGGAGAAGAAGGTGAAGAGGCATACCAGTCTCTTCACTTCTCAGAAGCTGCTGAAGCCATTCTCGGTGGCAGTTTCATCCTGGGACACAGGCTTATTACGGCGGTGGCCGCTCCACTCCTGAGCTGCTGCTCCATTTTCTTATTACCCACTATTTCTCCTTTTCCAGGATGCTGGGTTCGACCTTGACTTTCACCCATTGTTTAGCTTCCTCCTACTCAATCTCCTCACCCATGGCTGAACCATGACAAATTAACACTTACAAACACATTCGTTTAGGTATAATAAACTGGCACTGACTTCTTCTCTGTAGAGTATTCAGGAAGGATTATAAAATGGGATCTAGGCAGAGATGGAGGGCTGACGGAGAGAACCTGGAACCGGGAGTGCAGTACTTTGGGTCTCAGAGCTGACCTCCGGCCCCAGCTGTGACAGACAAGGCACAGCCTCTCACCAGACCTGAGCCTGCTCCCTCATTTGTAAACTAATAGTATATAATCACAGGATCTCTGAGGTCCTCGGGCTCTAAAATTTGAGGTCATTAAGATGATTTTTGAGCACTTACCTGGTACTGGGCATAAAACAGCCCAGATCCCTACCCTATGAATTTAGCATAATGGGGAAGGCAGATATCAAATAAATAATTATAAACGATAAGCTTAGGAGTGTCCAAACTACCACAGAGGAAACCTCAAAGTTCTCTAAAGGCAAGTAATCCAGTCCGGGCATTGTGACGGCATAAACGTTTGCGGATACCCAGGTGCACCCGCTTGATTAAGGAAGCGGCATCCATGTACCCAGAAGGCGACGTACAGAAAAGCGTGAGTAGAGTGTCCGTGGATGCCGCTGGAAGGCCCAATGGTATCATCGAGACTGAGGAAGTTGAGGAAAAGACTAAAGCAAAGGAGCCCTTTCTGGTCTCCCAGTTCTTACTCCCCATGCCCTCGGAGCTCATTCATTCTCAACAAACAGAAGGCCTCTCACGGACGCGGTCACTTCCCGGTCAAATCTATAGCAGCGATCATTTAATGTGTATTTCTCATCCGTAGAAACTGACCCCGGCTGATTCGAAGAGAAAAATGTGCACTGAATTTCTCAGACTATCTGGGAGGGCTGAGAACTGGGTTTAGAAAATCGACGGGAACAAAGGCAAGGCAGGCAGAAGGCCAGCCAAAATCCCAACGCAGAACCGCGCCGAGGTGAGCAGGCACCTCAGTAGTTCGGAGTACAGGCCTGCAGGCAGCCTGTGCTGCTGACATCCTATCATCAACTAGCTGTGCAATCTCGAGCAAGTTGCTTAACCTGTCTGTGCTGCAATTCCTCATCTGTAAGATCAACCTTAAAAAATGCCTTATTTCAGCAAGTCTAAAATGTTGTCAGTTGTGAGATGTACTGATATTTTCTGACCCACTAGGAAAGAAGAAAACCCTGCTGATTAAACAATGACACCATGCTGTCCCATCGCTTCAATTTTTTATTTCATATTTTATTTTAAAAATTCTTATTAGATCTATTTAGATACAGGTTTTATCATGTTCCTTTTACACATATATAAAAAGGAAGATATAACAAAAATAAATGGGGATACTTCTAGACCTTTCTCAATTTCGAGCCCAACTCTCCCTACTGGCTTGTCCGCCAGGTCTCTGTTGTCCATGTGTCAGCCCACGCTGGCTGCTATTTCTGGGCCATCATGGCCACTGGGCCGCATTTCTTCCAAAATGGCTGCACACTTCTCTCCTGGACTTTCATCAAGCTTTGGACTCCCCTTGGTCAAGGTCTGGTGCTGCCGGTTTCTTGATCCTACCAGATGCATCAAGAAACTTTCAGAACCCAGCCAGTCCTTTCCAAATGACCCTCAAGGGGTTTGTTGCTTGAAACAGGAAGGATCTGTAGGCATCCTCTTATGTCACCAGGAAGACAGCTAAGTGTGTGCAGCAAACTGGGCTGACGACCCCAGCAGGCGTGAGCTGAACTCTCATCAGATTCAAGATGTTACAAGGGGGTGGGGGGCGGGGGGTGGTGAGGAAAGAAAGTCATTCCTAACAGCTCTCAAAAGATTGCTGTGAGGCCTCAGTTTATTTATACTCTAAAGAACTTAGGCCCAAGGCTGCACACTGCCAGTACTCAATAAATGTTCATTATTTGTTTCTGCTTTTAAGAAGCACTTGTAGTAAATTATGAGTGTTTTATAAAGTTGTGTCTTTTTATATTAATTCTGTAGATTGAGCAGGGTACCTGGAAAACAAGATAGAATGAGCTAAACTACTCTAGCATTTGCATGCTTTCAAGAGAAATGTGTAATTTGGGGGGCTTTTAGGGAGAGAGATAGATAAGCGAAACTGTTTCTTTAGTCCTGTCTGATAGCCTGAGACCAGCCCTCCTCTTGATGACAATTAAATGCACATAACCACATAGCTAGGATTCAGACCAGCTCAAAGGAGTCATTCATTACTTATGGTCCAATGAAAGTGTCTAAATCTTTTTTTCCCTACTTTTTCCATCTCTAATTATTTAAACTTAGCTCAGTTATTATGTAGCAGACTTGGGAACCCAAAACAGCCTCACTGGTTTTCTTTTGTGCTGTGATAGGACGTGGACCGCTGAATTCGGTTTCTGACCACGACATCTAATGTACCTTTCTCACGCTGCAAGAGCTCCGTGGGAGATGCAAAAGCCTCTTGCTGGGGAGGAACGGTCAGAACAGGGAGTAGAGCCAGGACCAGGCCACTCTCTTCCAGCTCCAAGTGCATGAGTAATCAAGGAGCAGGCGGGAGGCAGCGTGGCTCAGCTGGCTGATAGGGTTACTCTGCCCAGCTGGAAAGGCCTTTATTTCACAGTCCTTTTCAAAAAATGTAACACATTTTACCCTTTAAACACCATCAGTCCCTTTCTCCCGCATTTGTTTTTGATGCAATTTGGTATTTCTAAGGAAAATATATGGCATGTATTTTGAAATCTCAATTTGACAATTCATTGGCTCCAGGGACCTAAGTTCTCTCCTTTTTGCTATGATCTGTAAAATGAGAATAAATAACAAAGACCCAGGTGGCAGGCACACAGGAAAAAGAAAGTAATTTGGGCACTTGCCTTCTCTGTGTTTACAGGCCAGTGTGTCAGGCTTCCAGTGTTAGAACATCATTTTTAGCTTAGAGTATGGTTTTGAGATAAAGAGTGTGAATATCATTTTGGCAAATACTGTCAAGCTGCACACTAAAAGGCTGGGCCAAAATACAGTCCCAACAATGATGTCAAAGAGAACCCAGTTCCACACATGCTCACACTGAGCTCTTTACCTCGTCAGATTCCAAACGCTTATGAACTACTGTGAATTTCTCATTTTTCTATGGAGTTGTTTCATTCATCCGCAGTCATTTGCACCCTACAACTGTAAACTAAAAGATGAATATCCCTGCTAACTGAAGGAGCTGAGAAGCTGGAGCCATAGAAAAGATTCCCTTAATTCTCCAAGTTCGTTTAGGCCCAACACAAGCTGGGAACATCTCTCCAAGAGCCCTGCCCCTAAAACCTAGTGGTGGAGAAGACAAAAGTGTTTCAACTACCACAGTGTGTCACCCTTCTTAAGAAGACTGACCAGCCCGTCACTGCATGGAGACTTGAAGAGCCAGGGGAGTGTGGCCCGTGGCAATGTGTTGTGCTGCCCAGGAGAACTTGCTGTTGCAAGTTCTCTCTTTTGTCACTTAGTTAGTAAGCCTGAAGTCTCAATTTATAGATTTCTTTGTTTATTCTAAAGGAAAGAAGAAGGAAGTTCATTTTTACCAGTGACCTTGACTAGATGTCTTTGATGAGGTTTAATGGGTTAAAGGTTCATTGTAATTTATTTATGTCATTATGAAATGACGCCATCCTCGTTTTTATATTTTTTCATATTTCTTTAGTGAGTGTACTTCTTGAAATAAATACATTATACACACACACATTCATAGTTCAAAGCAAGTTTTTCGATTTAATTTTCTTATTTTTATTGTAGCTCTATCCTGACCTATAATACAAATGTCATATCATTTTCAAACATTTACCTGGACTTTAGGATAATTGTTTTAGTCTTTCTAAAATGTTTTTGGCTTTAATAGAGAAGTTTTAAAACATTTCTTCTCCACAGTCATTTACTAAATACAACTTGTATATCATACATAAAACATTTTTTTGCATTATCTTTGTTTTCTCTTCACTTAAAGAGAAAAATGTTATTCCGATGAAAAAAAATTGATTGCAAAAAACGACTTACAGCGGTGGTTCTAAATTCAGCCTTAGAGCGTTCCACAGGAAATTTGAGGAAATGGCTCCTCCTAGTGTTTTATATGTGGTACCGCAATATGTAAGCACCACAGCTTGTTTCAGATCTCCTCAAACTTTAATTATCTGGGAATCTTGTTAAAATGCAGATCTTTATTCTGAAGGTGAGGGGTGAAGACTCAGATTCTGCGTTGCTAACAAGTTTCCAGAGGTTCCAAATCTACGGGGTCATGGAATTTGAACGAAGTTGCCTATAAGTCTAGTTGTCTAAATATAATTAGAAAGTTGTAATTACATGTAAAGATCTTTTTAAGTATTAAAAATTCATAAGTCAAACTCATTTTCCTCTTTTCTTCAAGGGGTCATATATTAGCTGAAATTAATTAGTGACGTTGAATTATTAACTGCAGAAAACCTAATTACTTTAAATGAATTTCCTTTAATGCTCAGCCCTTACTTTTGTAACCACAGCGTCCACGACCATGCCCACTTACTCCCTTGCCCACTGCCTTACTGTCCTAAGAGAAACGTTTCCATGTTCTATTTTGTCTCCCTAGTGGCTGGCATGGGCTAAATTATAGCAAGTGCCCAGCCTATTGGTCTAGCAAGATGAATCTTCCAGGTGAGAGAACTAAAAGCAAGTAGATATAATACGACTGACCTGGCCATAATAGTGGCAGGGAGACCTAGCTCAAGTAGTGTTTATTCTGAGATCCTGATGTGTAAGGAAAGAAATCTGTGCCATTAGAGATCGTCTTTCCTGAAATGGTCCACATAATTTCTTCATAAGAATGAATGTTCATGCTTATTGGAACTTCACCTTGCCTGGCACTTGCTAAATGAATTAGATATCTTCTCTGTCATCCTCAGCAGCACAGCCACATGAAGAAGGCACTACTGCTCTTGTCATTTTGCAGGGGAAGCTGCTGAGGCTTAGAGCTTTAATAGTCCTCCTGGGTAAGCAGCGGACTCAGAACGTACAGCCAGGACCATCTCATTCAAACACTCGTGCATTAGACCATTTTGCTACCATAGTTAACACTAGCTTGTGAGTGTACACCTTCTGGGGCTTCTCTTCCTTAAATAGTCTGCAGCTGACTTTCAAATATGTATGTATTACATATACTCTCAAAAAGTGTTTGTTTATCTATTCTTTATCCTTAAGATGTGAGGAGGTGCTATAAATGTAAATTTAGGAAACTTGGTAAAGTTGACACCTAAACAACTTTATAATGTTCCTGAGAGAGTTAAAAGAAAATTAATGTAAAAGCTATTGTTACTATTTTGAGTTTGGTTTCTTTCTTTTCTTCTTTTTCTTTCTTTCTTTTTTTTTTTGTTTTTTGTTGTTGTTGTTGTTAACAACTACAACTTATGACGAACTTGAACTTGGGTTTGCTGTGCGTAGTTACCCAGGTACCATCCTATTTAAAAAGGAACAGTAATAAGACTGTTGGGGTCGGTTACCTGTAGCATTTACCCCATAGTAATTTAATTATTTGTTTATTTACTTATCTGTTCCCTTCCACTGGGTATGTGCACCTGTAGGGCGATACTCTGCTTTTCTGATTTTAGTATCTCCAGCACCTAGCATGTGTCTGGTGTGTGTTGAATATATAAATCATTAATAATTAATGATCATGATCAAACCTAGAAATTCCCTGAGGAATGTTCACATATGGTCACTAAGTGGCAGTCTTGCCTAATGTTAGATGGCTACTTTATTTATTCTTTCTTTTGTGTCACAAGTTTCTACTTTTTTACTTGAAGAAAGGAGAATCAGTTGAAGCCCTTTGGAACTGTAAAGAATCTCAGAGGTCATTGCTCATTGTTGCTGTGGGTCCTTTTAGTTTGAAAAAAATAGAGGGCCAACAGTTCACTCTCAATAGCTATTGCATTCAGGTGCCCAAGAGATTACTAGTTAAATGAGGACAAAGACTGGACATTTGAGAACTGACCTGAGAAAACCTGGGTCAGGGGCTGTAAGAAACACAAAGTGAGATTACAGCCCTGCTCAAAAGAGCTCAGTCTGTAGTGACATGTCCCAAGCAATCAACTTGCATACCCTGACACTGAAGCCACCACCGACTTCTGATGTCAGGGACCGGTATGGAAATAAGGAGGTTATAACAGCAGCTTACCCAACTTCAAACAATATCCAGCAGCATCTAGAATTCTTTCTTCTCATTCTCCAGCCAATGCAATGAAATTATGGAGATGCTACAAATGACATTCATAAATGATAAAAGAAAAAAAAATGAGGGTTCATTAGAATGACTCCCTTTCTTCTACCAGAGAGTTAGTTTTGCTTTAGTCAATGTGTCTCTAGAGAGAAACTAGGCTCGGTACCAGCATTGCTGTGTGATTGCCTGGGCTAAGTTGAGGCATAGTTCTCACCTGCCATGACTCCTGGTGCAAAGCAGAGCAAATTCCGACCTTTCCCTTCAGCAACTTCTCTGTCTACACAACAGGAATGATATTCTGACCCACTTCTGGGGCAGCTCCTATCTGTGAGGTTGTCCCTATCTACACGCCAGAGAAGCATTAAAAAGAGACCCACCTTATCAAGAACTTCCCTGGACCAGAGTCATTTCTGAAGTTTAAGATAAAAAATGGTTTGTAACACCTGTTCTATTATAAATCTTTGGTCCCTGAGACTTCTTGTCACATTTTATAAAATCATCTTTGAGTGATGACTTGATGTTGCAATGATATTGGAAGCAAAGAAGAGAAAGAACTATAAATCTCTGGTCGATATGAGAAGGCATCGCTAAGAAAAAAGAATTAAGACTTGTATAAAGTACACAAGAAGAGGCATAGAACCCATACACTAACAAACTGTATGTAATTTTATGGCATTCATACAATAGTCTACTATTCTTTTATTTTTAATGTATTCTACATTGAAAAATGTCTTGGTTTAAAAACATTCTTAAGGTAATAGAAGGTATCTTTTGCCACATGCAGAGCAAATTACTAAATCAAGAATGAATAAGGGACATTAATATCATAAATATTTATTTATGAAGAAATAAAAAGAACTGTAAGAGAATAGTTATATGACAACAGATTAGATAATCTAGATGAAATAGGAAAAGTTCTAGAAAGACAAAAACTACCAAAATGGACTCAAAAAGAATAGAAAATTAGAAAAGATATCTAACAAGTAAAGAGATTGAATTAATAATCAAAACACTTTATACCAAAAAAAAAAAGCCCAGGATCACACAACTTCATTGGTGAATTCTACCAAACATTTAAAGAAAAATTAACACCAATTCTTCATAAATGCTTCAAAAAAATAGATAAAGAGGGAACACTTTCAAATCATTCTATTTGCCCAGTATTATAATGACACAAGAAAACCTCAAATATATTTATAATTATACATGCAAAAATCTTCAACAAAATACTAGCAAACCAAATCCAACAACATATAAAAATGATTATATACCATGACCAAGTTGGACTTATCCCAAATGTGCAAGGTTGGTTTAATATTTCTGAAAATCAATCAATGTAATACACCACATTAATAGAATAAGTGACCAAAATCACATGATCAACTCAAAGACACAGAAAAAATATTTGACAAAGTTCAACATCCATTCATGACAAAAACACTAAAAAATAGAAATAGAGGGAATTTCCTCAACCTGAAAAAAAGGCATCTATGAAAAATCCACAGCTAACATTATCCTCAATGATGAAAGACTAAAAGCTTTACCTTGAAGGTCAGGAACAAGGATGACTGAACTCACTACCACTGTTCAATATTATACTAAAAGCTGCAGCAAGGAAAAAGACAAGAAAAAAAAACAAAAGGCATCCAGATTATTATAAATAGATAGTGCCTTCTCTTTATAGTGACATGATCCTATATATAGAAAATCTAAAGGAATCAACATCAGCCAAGAAAAAATCAGAGCTAATGAATGAATTAAGTAAGCTTGCAAAATACAAGATTCATATACAAAGGTTAAGTGTATTTCTACACACTACTAAAAAATATTCAAAAATGAAATTAAAAACAATTTAATTTATAATTACATTAGAAACAAGATATTGAGGAATAAATTTAGCAAAAAAGTATGAAATTTGTACAAAGAATTATTAAAATAAATTAAGAAGACATCCCATTTTCATGGATTAGAAGACTTAATGTTGCTAAAATGAAATTATTTCCAAAACTAAGCAACAAATTAAATATGATTGCCACCAAAATCCAAGCAGTTTTTTCAAGAAATTGACAAGCCAATTTTCAAATTCATATGGAAATGCAAGAGACTCAGAAGAGCCAAAACAATCTTGAAAAAAAAGTTAGAATTTCTTGTTTTCAAACTATTCTACCAAACTACAGTAATCAAGACTATGTGGTATTAGCATAAAATGAGACATATAGCTCAATGAAATAAAATTAAGAGTAGAAATAAACTTTTTCATTTATGTTCAATTGATTTTCAATAAAGATACCAAGACAATTCAATAGGGAAAAAAATATCCTTTTCAATGAATGTTACCAGGGCAGCTGGATATCCACATGCAAAAGAAAAAATTTGGACTCCTACCTCACTTATATTTTAAGTTAATATACAAACATTAATTCAGTAAATCAAATCTCTAAATGTAAAAATCAAAACTGTAAAACTCATAGAAGAAAACCTAGGAGTAAATAATCTTCATGACCTTTGATTAGATAATCACTAGATATGACACTAAATACAAAGAAGAAAAATAGATAATTTTGACTTTATCAAAATTAAAAACTTTTGTGCATCAAAGAACACAATCAAAAAAGTGAAAAGACAACCCACAGATTGAGAAAACATTGCTAATCATATATTTAATAAGGGTTTGTATCTTGAATATATAAAGAACTATTACAATGCAACAATAAAAAGACAGATACCCCAATTTAAAAATAGGCAAAGAACATGAACAGAAATTTCTCCAAAGATATATAAGCAGCAAATAAGTCAAAGAAGGTGATGATTGATATCATTAAGTATTAGAGAAATGCAAATCAAAACCACAATGAGATACCATGTCACAGTCTTGGCAAGCATGTGGAAAAACTGGAACCCTGGCACACGCCTGCTGGGAATGTAAAATTGTACAGACACTGGAAAACAGTCTGGCAAGTCCTTAAAAAGTTAAATAAACATAGGAATACCATTTGATCCAGCAATTCCGCTGTTAAATATATACTCGAGAAATAAAAACATGCCCACACAAAGACTTGTACAAGGATGTTCACAGAAGCATTATTCATAATAGCCAAAAAGTGGAAACAACCCCAAAAGTCCATCTACTGATGAATGAATAAACATTCCACGCAATGGAATGTTATCTGGCCATAAAAACGAATGAGGTACTGATACATGTCACAACATGAATGACCTTTAAAAACATTATTCTGAGTGAAAGAAGCTGGATGCAAAGGGCCACATACTGTATGATTGCATTTAAAATGTCCGGATTAGGTAGATCCACAGAGACAGAATGCAAACAGGTGGTTGCCAGGGGCGGGAGATTACATGTAATATGAGATTTATGTAATATGATTGCATAAATCATATTGTTTGATATAATTTATGTAAATTTTCCACAGTGGGAAAATCTATAGAGACAGGGAGTAGAAGGCTGGGGTGGGGAGAGAGGAACTGGTGGTGACTGTGAAAGGCACTAAGTTTCCTTTGTGAAGGTGGAAATGTCCCATAATCAGAATATGGTGATTGTTGTACAACTCTGTAAATATACTAAAAAGTACTGAATTGTACAGTGAGAATTAGTGAATATTTATGATATGTAAATGATATCTCAATAAAGCTGTTTTTAAAAATAAAAATTATACTAGAAAAAGAAAATCAAATTTAATCTAACCTAAGCAGAAGAAATGATAATAAGAGCAGAAATCAAGGGAACTTTCAGAAAAATAGAGAAAACCAACAAAACTAAAAACTGTTTCTTTGAGATAATTGATAAAACTGATAAACCTCTAACTAGTCTAACTAGATAAAAAAAAAAAGGAAGAGGACAATCGAAATGAGAAATTAAGAAATAATTCCATTTACAATTGCATCAAAAAGCATAAAATAACAGGAATAAATTCCACTAAAGAGGTGAAAGACCCGTACTCTAAAAACTATAGGACATTTGTGGAAAGAAATTGAAGAAAATAAAAATAAATGGAAGGATAATATATTCATAGATTGGAAAGATTAATATTGTTAAAATGTCCTTTCTGCCTAAGGTAATATACAGATTCAATGTAATCCCTATTAAAATACCAATGGCATTCTTCTCGGTACTAGAACATCTAATCCTAAAATTTATATAGAATCACAAAAGAACCCAAATAGCCACAGAAACCTTGAGAAAGAACAGTGGGAATTATCGTGAACTGATTTCAAACTATATTACAAAGCTACAATAATCAAAATAATATAGTACTGGCATAAAAATAGATATATAGATCAATGGAATGAAATAGAGAGTCCAGAAATCAATCTTCACTTATATGATTGATTAATCCATGACACAGAAGGCAAGGATATATAATGGGGGTAAAGACAATCTCTTCAATAAGTGGTGATGGGAAAACTAAACAGATAGATGAAAAAAATGAAATTGGACCACTTTCTCACACCATATACCAAAATAAACTCAAAATGGATTAAAGACTTAACTAAATGTAAGACCTGAAACCATAATCTCTTAGAAGAAAACATAGGCAGTAAGCTCTTTCACAATATCTTTTTAGATATGTCTCCTCAGACAAGAGAAATAAAAACAAAACGAAACAAAACAAAAGAATAAACAAATGAGACTATGTCAAACTAAACAAAAGAAACTATCAACAAAATGAAAAGACAACCTACTGAATGGGAAAAGATTCATCAATGAGGGGTTAATATCCAAATACATAAGAAACTCATACAACTTAACACCAAAAAAAAAAAAAAAAAAAAATCCAATTCAAAAAATGGGCAAAGGACCTGAATAGACATTTCTCCAAGAGGACATACAGATGGCCAATAGACATATGAAAAGATGCCCACATCACTAACCATCAGTGAAATGCAAATTAAAACCACAGTGAGATATGTCGGTATGGCTTTCATCAAATAAATCAACAAATAACAAGTGCTAGTGAAGATACGGAGAAAAAGGAGTTCTTGTACAATGTTGATGAGATTGTAAATTGGTGCAGCCACTATGGAAAACAGTATGGAGACTCCTCAAAAAATTAAAAATAGAGCTGCCATATGACCCAGCAATTCCACTTCTGGGTATTAATTCAAAGAAAACAAAAATGCCAATTTGAAAAGATATATGCATCCCTATGTTCTCTGCAGCATTATTTACATTAGCTAAAATATGGAAGCAACCTAGATATGGTATGTATTAACACACACACACATACACACACACAACGGAATATCGGTCAACAGTAAAAAAAGATAAAATTTTGCCATTTGCAAAAACATGAATAGACCTAGAAAATATGCTAAGTGAAATAATTCAGACAGAGAATATAAATACCATATAATTTCACTTATATGTGAAATCTATATAAACAAAACAAATGAATAAACAAAACAAAAGACCCATGGATATAGAGAACAAGCTGATGGTTTCAAAAAATAAAAAAGGAGGGGGAAGGTACAAATTACTGTCAGGAATTAGGGAAGGACATCTCTATGAATCCTACAGGACTAAAAAGGAATATTAATAACAACTTTACACTCATAAATTTGACAATGTAAATGAATGACCAAATCCTTCAAAGGTGCAAATTACCAAAGCTCATTTAAGATGAAATAAATAAACTGAATAGGCCAATATCTATTAAAGAAATTGAATTGTAGTTTAAAACCTTATCACAACAATAACTACAAACCTAGGTCGCTTCACTGGCAAATCCTACAAAATATTTAATATCAATTTTACACAAAGTCTTCGAGACAATAAAAGATGACAGAATTATTCCCAGTTCATATATAAATTACAAACTGATATCCATCGTGGACATAGATGAAAAAAAGAATCCTAACAAAATATTAGCAAAATCTTAGGAATGCAACATTAGTTCGACATTTGAAAATCAATCAATGTACTTCATCATATCAAGACACTAAAGAAAAAAATATGATCATCTCAATAAACGTAGAAAAAGCATTTGACAAAATTTGACTACCACTCATGACAAAAACTCTCAGCAAACTAAGGAGTAAAAAGAACTTCCTCAAACTTACAAAGGTTATATGTGAATAATCTATAACAAGTATTATATTTGATAGTAAAAGATGGAATGCTTTCCCCATAAGATCTGGAACAAGGCAAGGATGTATGTTCTCACCATTTTTATTCATCATCATACTGAAAGTCATATCTAGTGCAATAACGCAAAAAAAGTGAAAGGTATACAAACTGGAAAAAGATAAAGTTGTCACTATTTGCAGATGGCATAACTGTCTATAAGAAACTACTGGAGGCAAAATAGAAGAAAATCTTTGTGACGTTGGGTTAGGCAAAGTATCGTAAATACCAAAAGCATTATCCTTTAAAAAAGAATTGATAAATTGAATTATATCAAAGTTAAAAGTTCCTCTTCAAAAGGCACTATTAATAAAATGAAGGCAAGCCCCAGACAAGCAGAATATATTTGCAAAATATATATCTGATAAATGACTAGTATACGGTATATATATATAAAACACTCAAAAGTCAATAATAAGAAAACAACCCAATTTAAAAATGGACAAAAAGGAAAGATACTTTACCTAAGAAAATATATGAATGACTAATAAATACATGTAAAGATTTTAGGATCATTATTCATTAAGGAAATGTAAACTAAAACTATAATGAGATAACCCTGCACAACTATTACAAGAGCTGAAATTAAAAAGATGGCCCGCCAAGTGCTGGTAAGGACAAGGAGCATCTGGAATTCTCTGACATTGTTGGTGGGAATGTAGAATGGCACAAGCACTTTAGAAAACAGTTTGATGTCCGATCTAGGCATTTATCTACAAGAAAAGAAAGCGTATGTACATGCAAAGATCTTTACACAAATATTTATAGCAGCTTTCTTTCTAAGAGACAAAAATTGTAAATAATGCACATGCCTATCAAAAGGTGGATAAATAAACAAATCACTTAATGGAACACATATTCCGCTAAAACTAGAAAGAACCTGAATGTAAAAAGATGAACAAACTATGGTACATTCATAAAATGGAACACTACTCAGCACTAAAAGGAAAGAACTACCTGGAAAGGCAATGACATGGATAATCTTTCAAATTCATTGTGCTAAAGTGAAGAAAACCAGACTCAAAATGCTATAAATCACATAATTCCATCTCCAAGAAATTCTGGAAAAAGCAAAGCTACAAGGACAAAAATCAGATCACTGGTTGCCAGATGCCAGGGTCTGGAGGAAGAGATTGACTATGAAGGGAAATTTTAGAAGTAACAGAAATATTCTATGTCTTTATCATGGTGGTAGTGGTTCTATATCTACATAAATTTATTACAATTCTGCTGTATATCTAAATACCTTTACTGGATAATAAATCATACCTCAATAAACCTGACCTTTTAGAAAAAGAGGATATCAATGTTTGCTGGAGAGACACAGACCTTAGCCAGACCAGAGAAGAGCCTCTTTGATGGGGAGGATAGAATTGTCCTTACAATGGAATTTGGGCTTCAGGTGCAAAAGTTTGCCAGGTCAAAAAACATAGAGGGGGAAGGGAGGGAAAGGCAGACTGAATGCACAAAGCTGTAAAGATATAAAAAGACATCTAAAGATAATGATACAACATATAAACAGCTCCTTACTGACTTCTTCAATTAGGAAGTAAGAACTTTCTTGCAAAGCAATTTTACTTTGAAACTAAACTTAGAAGAGTTAGTAAGATCATGGCTACTTTTTGATTTAGAGCAGTGCACATTGCTAGGTTCTTTGACCAAAGCACACACCAAAAGCTTAGACTTAATATATGATATACCAACTCCGTTACGTCATTGAAGGGCACAAGTCAGACTGTCTAACCTTCTCTGTACCAGTCACCGCCAGAAAAGGTACTTCAGTTTCCCTAGATGTAAAATGGAAAATATAGTTACCTCACAGAGCAGTTGTGAGAATTTCTGGCTCTGGATCTAAGTCCACTGTAAATTGTTTATCAGAATAATCTTTGTACAGTCAGAAGAAATCAAGAAACGTTAGATTTTACCTTGTGGTTTCTTATATCTTATAAATTTTAATACTACTAGTCTAAGTTTTATAATGTTGCTTTTAAAAAAATTACTTTCATTATTGAGAAAAAGTTTTTGAATAGAATATAGTTTCTCTGTTCATATTATTGAGTTCTAGACTTGATGCTTTCATTTAAGTCTTTTAGATAATACATACTTAAACTGTACATCTCCATATATAAGAAATTTAAACTACTTCGATGTTTATAAATCTATGGTATAAGATATATACGATAATCTTAATTAGTGAAATGAAAAAATCAGGTACATTTATATGTGAGGAAAAAAAAAACAGCATTACATAGCCCAAATCTTAAATGATTAACATTTTCTTTTTTTTCTTTCCCCTTTGTAGTTTCCAGCTTCTTTCCAATATGTAGAAATTTTAGAGTCAGATAACATTAGTTATTTAAAATTTTTCCTCTCAGTTCCAATACCTTTTCCAGATAGGTGGACTCCTTTTATAAAGTCATGAAAACTGATGATGATGTTGTAGAGCAACTTAGTGACTTAAGTCACTGAAATTCAATCTAATTCTCTTGGTTCTAGGTTTAATTCCTACCACGCTTCCTCTTGAAATTGCACCGTCTCAGTAGGTCCTGCTAAAAATAACAAAGTTTAGCATGCCTTTGTTCAAGACACTGACCAACAGACTATATGAAAATCATAAGATAAAAGAAAATCTTAAGGAGAAAAGTAAACAACATTTATAGAATGGCTACCGCACAAGAAGGACTATCAACGATGCTTAATTGACAAACACTTGAAGAGTCACTCGGTATGTGCAGGTGTTGTGCTAAGTGCTTTACAAAAATTGACTTCTTTCAATCCTCATCATAATCATATGCATTGGGATCTATTAGTAGTCCCAGTTTTTCAGATGGTGAAACTGAGGCATAGAGAGTTTAAATAATGTGCTAACGTTACACAGCTAGTATTGGGATCTAAGCCGAAGTAATCACTCCAGGCAGCTCTGCACACTGGCACTCTGTACTCGGTGCCTCCCCACAGATAAACTTGTTGAGTCCCCGGCCACAGAACAAGGTGGGCATTATCATTCCCACTTTACAGGTGAGACAGCTGAGCACACAGTCATTAAATATGTGCCCAAGGTCATTCAGCTGCTGTCATAGCCTGGATAAAACCTAGGTTTATGACATGGAAGGCTGTGCTACTTCATACTACGTCTCTCCAACAAAGCATCTAAAGTCACATCCATTCTGGGATTTGAACTGATTTAGAGAGCACTCTTTATTCTCTGACACAAACTAAATTGAGTTATACTGCTGTTATCTGATGCTTTCTTTACTATTGCATAACCACTCCACTTTCCAAAGAATAGAGTAACATTAAAAAAATTAAATAAACCCCGGAATTCAATAAACAGGAAAGCCATAGTAATTATTTCTCAGGTGTTAAAGAATCTTTTTAAATGCCTATCAACTCAAGCTTTTCTGGTTTTGGACACAAATGGGCCATGTATACTGGAAACAGATGGAAACAACATATCAGGAAAGGACTTGGATCTAGACTGAAGGTTTCTTGCTTTTACACTTAGATTTTCAAGTGAAATGAACTCTTAAAAAGATAAAGCTGTCTGCCACTGCACTCCCTCATTTTCCTTGCAAATGGCCAGCAGTGTAGCAGCACCTTAGAATCCAGAATTGTTACATAATTAAAATGAACTTGGGACTCTCTGCTATATGGTAATTTAAGAACTGCCTTTATAAAACAGAATGGATGGATTTTGTGGAACGTGCCTATTTTGGCTGAGAAGTATCTGCACAATTATAATATTAGGACCAGGATACAGCTGTTTGTGACTAAGCCCATGCTCTGTGAGTAAGTGCTATCCGAGCATTCCACATCACCAGACATCTGTTTCCTGTTTTCTTTCTTCCATTTATCATTCTATCCCAATTTCCTAACACCTGTAGGCCACCTAAGACAGCCACAATTAAGCAACTCTGGTGTTTGCCTGTCTCCTTTGCCATCTTTAACTATTGCTCAGGGTAGATTAGTCATTCTACTTGGACAGAGAGGAAGAGGGGAATCTAAAGGCCCTCAAAAGTACATTCTGAGACTAGAAGGCTATTGCCCATGTATCTACCTTTATGTGACTAACTGCCTCCCTCATTTCCGATTAAGAACTTTCCTGTTGAGGCCATACGAGCCTTGGCTCCAGAAGGACAATTGTGAACTGAATCACAGAAGAAAAATCTCCATCAGCACAAATAAGTCGAGGCAGTAACTTACCTAGAACAATACCCACCCGCACTCCAGCATACAAATAATGGTATTTCAGGTTTGTTTCCATACTTCACAGTCCCGATATAGAAAAGGATGCGTTTAAATTTATACAAGTTCATTTCTATGCAAATAGGTCAGGGTCAAAGTTTTCCTCAGTCCAAGGCAACATCTTTATGATCATGATATATCAAAGCTTAAAGAGACTTTAAAGGTCACTTTATAAAACTCTTACATTATACGAATATTAAGTGCTACTGCATTGTATACAGGTAAGAAAGGTGAAGTGACTTGTGTGATGGATCCTATTTCAAAGGGCTTAAAATTAAGGCTGCAAAGTTTAAATACCTTAATGTAAAATACTTGGAAAAAATGTCCTTGAAATACATCAGATGTAATAAGCAAGTTCAGTACAGTGTAGTGCAAGTCTATCCTTTTGATTAGAAAAAAAAGACCAACAGTGGCTCGGTTATCTCTAGGAAATGGGTCAGGCAACAGTATGAGAATATGGACTTTTACTTTTTATATTTCAGTCTTACGTAACTTTAAACCAAGCATGAACTACTTAACAAGTTTTTTTTCCCAGCAGTGATTTTTAAAAAAACAAATTCTACTCTGGACTCTTAAATGATGCAATGTTTTGTCATCACTCTCCTTCAAAAACAGTTTGCTTACCAAGACTGAATTAAGCAACATATTGACTTTTATAACTTACTGAATCCAGCATTCCGGAATGGTGGATATATTAAACATAGAATTGAAGAATTGAGCACTTTTTCTGATGTTTGTCTAAGTCAATTAACCTCCGTGTTGAAGTTAGGTTGATACCACAATAGGTGTCAATTCCCCTGCTGGTTATCCAACATAACCACTGTTATTCACCCATCATAATAGAATTTTTAAGCTAGGAATATAAGCTTCCAGAGGCTTCAGGTTCCCTTGCAGAAGGACTATATCCAGGTTCTGACCATGGGATTTAAGCATAAGTTTTTTGTGTGGCAGCTTCTAGGAATCTCAGGAAAAGTTGGCTCCTTGTTGATACCTATTTGGAATATGAAGATACACATCTCCTTGTGAAGATAGGTGAACTAAACAGGGAGAAACCTTTGTGGAGCAGAGCCAGCAATCAGCCCTGAACTGATCTCCACATTTCATTAGTTAGAAAAAAATAAACTTTATCTCATTCAAGCACTGTGATTTAGGGTTCTAAAACCCCCCAATTCTGTCACTTGGGGTCTCTGAAAAAACAAAACAAAACATGTTTTTCAATTTTTGTACGTCCTTTGAAATTCATAGGTGGCTCTCATAGATGGCCCTAATATTGATTCTTCTATGTTCTGGGTATTAAGGAATGGTTTAATAATAAGCCAAACTATATAATCCGGAATAAAAAGTGAAATATACTCTTGGTACATAAATTACTTTATAAATTGAATCTAAGGTCAACAGTATATCAGGTGAATAAGTTAACAAAACAAAATATTACAACATTTAGATTTTTAAATTTTTTATTTTAAGAAAATACAGAGCCAAGAATCACTTAATTTCTACTGTGGAAAAATTACCATGATTTATGTAAGATTTAATTGCATCAAGATACATTGTACTTTCTTATGGTTTAGATACAATATATCTTTGAAAAGCTAAATAAGCTAATTGACTGCTGAATCTTTTCATTAATTTTCACATTACCAATTGTTTTCATGGCTTATATACTTGCTGAACAATTTTCTCAACATCATTTAAAATGAAAAACAGATATCGCCAACATCTATGAAATAAGTTAAATGTATATTAATTAGAATCAGAAAACTTATTTTCTTCAAGAATAGCTAAATCATTCATTGTCTATGCATCGCAGTTGAAATAAATTCATTTGGAATTTTTGTTTCAATTTTGCTAGCAAATATGGTACTGCTTAGAAACCATTCTCCAGTCTTAAACCTTAAACTCACATCCCACATCATAATCACCTTTAGTTGAAGGCTATCGTCTTACATTGGGTAGCAGAGCTTCCTTGAGGCTACTGATGAAGAAGGAGGCATCAATTCACTGGCAACTGCTCTAACTCTGACTGAGCAGCAGGCCTACAACAAATCAGTTTCATTCCATTTGCACATTCATTCTGATTTGCAACAACCAGACAAAACCTGGATGAAAAGATCATGAAAACATCAACTAGAAATATTCTAAAAGTTATAATCTTCTTTTGGCAGATCACCAAGGAGTTTGTATCTTTGAGACAGAACCCAGTTTCAGTACCTCTATGCAGTCTTTGCTTATTGCACTTTTAATTTTAAAGAGAGAGGGTGGGAGGAGGGGGAGAATGAAAGGTGGAGAGAGATAAGTACACAGAAGACATCAAAAAAAAAAAAAATCTGGAGAATTACAAATTAAGAAAATGCAATGAGAAATACTATGTTTCATTCCCTTTTCCAGTACATGTTTACAACTCTGTCTTCTTGGAAAGAATTCATGAGCTATAATACTTGAGGAGATTCTCATCTGTAGGTTTTAGGATTTTTTTATCTGCCATATTCACCACCCATCCAGGAGCGAGACCAAAGAAAATCTGCCTTGGATCCTTTCGAGTACTAAGCATTTTGAAGAGTTCATCCTTAGTGATATCAGGTAAAATATAACCATACTTCTTGGCAAGTTCAAGTCTCGCTTCAGGAAATTTGGCAGGATCTGCCAGGTAACCACGATTCTTTGCATCTGTGTAATACAGGACCAGGGCTTCAGGTGGAAGCATTCGTTTTGGAATGGGTTGTCCCCGCAGAAAGAATGGAACAGGTTTGCACAAAATTTCTGAAAAATATTTTTAAATAAAGATACAAATTATTAGCTCTATACATAATGATCTTAATAATGATTTTAATGTTTAAATACTACCAGTAACAGAACTTAATTTCAAGAACTTTTTTTATTAGTCTTGTGTTAAGTAAGTGAATGGAAACACTTCATTTTCAAAAGTTTGCATCTTCAAGGTTACTCCTGGGTTACCAACAAATAATGAATTTCTTAAATACAGGTAACATTAGATTTAAGCCCCACATTTAAAAACAAAATTAAAACCTCTTTATGACATACTGGTTGAAATATATTAAAAGAAGATGGAGCCCCAGTACCCACACCACTAACAGGAAATCCTAAAACAAAACCAAACTACAAGTCAACGAACCATGAGGACTTTTAAAATCCTCATATGGCAGCCAGGAGGGGACAAAGAGGAAGAGAAGAAAATGACTGCAGAACAAGCCTACCCAGACTTCTCGGATCATAGAAGGCTGTAGTAACAACACCACCATTTTTTTCAATTGCAGCAATGGCTAGTTCTGAAGCCAACTGTACTTCAATATTAACTTTTGCCTTAAAGGTGTCAGCACCCTGTAATATGCCAAAATAAAGTCTGTTAGTAGATAACTAGACTAAAAATACATTAACAATAGCAAGCACCCTTTGTACAGTGTTTTCTCCTCCAAAGTGCCTATGATGTAACAGACATTCCTACTTTAAATACCTCTACTTAGAGCTCCTAGCAAACAACATCAAAATTCTTTTACATTTTAGACCACCTTGTTTTACCGATTTTCATTTCCTATAAGCAGGGATGACTATATTTTCATTTGATGTATTTAGTAGATATGAACATAACTATACGTTTCTAGTACTTGATTAATTATAGTACTCAGAACTCTGACAGAATTACTGCTAAATCAACGTCATAAATGGGGACACTGAACTCAGGTTAAGTAACATGCCCAAGATCACAAAGCCAGGGCTCTAACAGTCACAAGTGTCTGTTCTTAACCATATGATGCTATGTGATATAGATAAACACTTAACCTCTTTATCCCTAAGTAAAAAAGAGGCCAAGAGATTGTTAAAGAGGGGCACGAGTGGGCTGGAACCAGTAAAAGAAAAAAGATATGACAATAATATCTGAGCTTTGGAGGAGTCAGCCCTTTCTAGGTAAAAAAGCAGAAGAGGACAACAGAAATTCACTTTGCATTCACTACTGATTTTATTATAGCCCCTAAACTGACACCCCCCCCCCCGCCAAAAAAATAAATAATAAGTCTACCCTTTCCCTAGAATGGTCAACACTAAAAAGTGTGGTATTAAACTTTAAAGTTCTGTTTTTGGTTACTTGAGTTAGGATGTGCTATATTTTACTCTAACGTCAAAAAAATAAAAAGATGGTAGTATTATCATTCTTTTTGGAGTGACAGAAATTTCTTGCTATTTTGGTGTGGTAGAAATAAGGTGGTTCCAAACCAAATTTTTAAGTATTTAAAAATATTCCATCAATTCCAACACACGTTTTCTCGTGTTTTTTTAATCTATGATTATGATCTTCATTTGTATAATCAATGGCACATTTGACTCAATACAATAACATCTTACCAGATTACTTATGATTTTTAATTACTATTCCACAATTGCTTAACCATGTCCCTAACCTTGGGCATTAAGGTTTCAGTATTTTCAGTATTATATAAAGCATTTTTAGGAATGTCTATCAGTAAGTTTTTTTTTAATTTTGTTTTCTCTTTAGAAAATATATTCCCAAATTGGTTATTTTGTGCTAAAGGATCAACCACTAATTATTGCAAATCTGAAATCCAGAAAAGGTCAACCAATTTATAAAGTTGTAAATGTGTAGTTGTACTTACTCGACCACTGCCCTGGTGTAGTTTTCAGGATTACTTCTGCTAGTTTAATAGACACACATTTAAAAGCTATTGGGATGAGCAGTTTACTGGCTGATGAGGTCATGAATTTTCCCACGTAATCTACATGTATATTCCCTTACGTACCCTGAGTGGAATACTGAGGCTTAATTGTGTATTTGGTATTCTCTTTTAAAATCATTTTCTTTGCAAAGCTTTTATCCATGAGGTTTATTTTTTCAAAGGAATCAAAAGGTTTTTCTATAAACACATGCTTCCCCCTAGTGGAGAAGAAATTACTTACACAGCTATATTGTTGACAAGAAATAGTTGATTAACAATGTACAGTTTATTTGCTTTTGAAACTCCTGGTCAATTTCTATAAACAGAAAACTTCTTTACTACAATTAGAATTGTATTTGATTTATTCATTTCCTCCATAAATATTAAATTACTATCATGAATATTGAAAATACAATAAATCAAAGCAATAAATCAAAACACCTGCTCTCAAAGAACTTACATAATAGTGAAGAAGACAGTGAAAAATAAATGCATTACTTGGTAATAAATGTCAGATGTTCATATATTCAAAAAAATACTTTGGGCAGGGTAAGGGAAACAGACTAGGACTGCAGGGGACAGGGGATGGGTTGGTGTGGAATGTGAGTACTCCTTAAAAAAAGAATGTCAAAAAAGATCTTCCTAATATGACGACATTAAAACAGAGAACCAAAGGAAGTCAGGGAACAAGCTGAATGGATACACAGAGAAGAGTGTTATAGGACCAGGAACCAGAGGCCCCTCAAGGAGAGAATGCCAGCTTTCTAAAACCATAATTGAGTGTAACACAATCACCACTACATAATAGTTATGGCAACTGAAAAGGGATAAAAATAAAGAAGGCAAGTGTTGATTATATGGAAATCAGAAATAGCCTTCTCTTGTAACTCCAAAAAATCTAACCTGGACTTACCTCCTCTACCAGCTGGACACCATAATCCCTCTTAAGAGGCTGGATGGTCACACCTCTCCCATTGACAAGCTGGGTTAAGTCAATAGGTTGAGTAGGATCAACTCTACCCAAATCAATAAGATACTGCAGTCTGTTGAGACTCAAAGGCTGATACTGGCGTCTGAAGCTATAAAACAAGAAAGTTAAAGTGAAAAATTCAAACTTATCTTCCTGTAAATTCTCCAAATCAACTCAAAACTTTGTCCTGTGTTTTTCCTCCATCAATTTAGATGGTTTAACAAAATAAATCCCTTCTGAGTACAACATAAACATGTAATATTGCTTGATTTTTGGTTTCAGAACAAAACCAGTACTTCCTTTGTTTCACTAAAAATAATTTACCTCTCTAAGCATTTATTTCACTCTTTTAGACAAACAAATTTGTGAAAAGTTTAACCCACTATCTGAATTATGCATTAATTATTGGATGACTACAATGGGACAGATTTTTATAGATATTAATGCTAAGCCTCTAAACAACCATGAGAGTAAGCATTAGTATCTCTATTTTGTGGGTCTTATTGCCATGTCTGGGCTTTTTTCCCTACTAACACAGTCTAAGTTTCATTACCAAAATAGTTCAGAGAACAGTAGCAAAAGTTGGCTTAAAAGTCCATTTAAATTTTTACCGAGCTATTTTTTAGGTAATTCTCAGTGAAAATTAGTAATTTTTACTTTAAAAAGCAAAGCAGCCTTACCTATGTCCTTCATTAAACCCATATTTGGGGATTCGGATGTAAAATGGGGTCTGGCCTCCCTCGAAGCCCAGTCGGGGCCGTGTTCCTCTCTGCCGTTCTCCTTTATGGCCTCTGCCACATTTTCTACCTCTTCTGCGACCTCTTGGTCGTCTTTCCTACAAAGAAAGAGTTTTATGATCTACAGATGCATTTTTTAAAACTGTATTTTCCCTTTTTACTGTATATTTTTTGTTATGCCACTCATTCATCCAACCAACCAGTACTAGCTAGTACAACTATGTGCCAAACATGGTTCTAGCTGCTCTAACGTCTACACACACTAAATCAGTATCTTTGCCACTGAAGATGTAGCTCATTCTTGTAATCGAAGTCCAGGTTGTATTTCAAAGGCAAAGATCCAAAGATGGGATGGGCATAAAGATTCTATGACAGGCTAGATTGAAAAAATACTAGAATTAAACATGTACAACAAAAAATGAAACATGATATTCAAAATAATTTATGTTGTAATTAATTGTAAATATATAATTGTTACCTAAATATTATTTTATTTAAAGATTAATTTAAATTATTTTTAATTTACTTCGTGACTTCATGAAAACGAATTGATTTTTCAAATGACAGTATGTCAATCAACTAACAGCTTTTCTAGCTGTAGTCGATGACTTTCTGAAGACATCTAACGTAATAACTCAATCCAAATCTTTCCCATCAGGACACTTATTAGACAAGCGCTTCATTTTAAACCCAATTTTGAAAGAGACAATCACCTAGTAGTTTCTGCAACTTCGCTCCCCCACCCCAATTAACATAACTACACTTTTAAATTTAAACCTTATTAAGAATCAGGACCACGTAAGATTTTCCTCTGTGCAATTCAGGAGAACGAGAACTCGGCAACCTTACGTTCATCTCAACACCCATGGGGAAAGGAGTCCTCAAATACAATCTGCAGGGACAAGCGGCTCTCATAGCGGCCCTCCCGCCCCCCGCGCTTCCTCGCACAGCGACCAGCCATTTACCAGTTTTCTGGAGCCTGGATTCGGCTTTAGGTTGGCCAGACTCACACGGGGTAGGGCCCGGAGCAGGTCCAGAGCCCCGGCCCCACCGCCGTGCACAGGACCAGCCATGACGCACCCGGCAGAGAACCTCCACCTGCGCCCTTAGCCACCAGGAAGCCCACGTGGTCTCGTGATGCTGCTACTTTACGGCCGCAGACCCGCCCCTGTCGTACTGCAGCTTCCGCTGAGCCCTCTGCCCCGGAGCGCTCAGAGAGCCTGGAGTCCAGCAGCGGTTTGGGAGAGGCTTCATGTTTGTGTTGCTCTGCTCCATTTTTTTTTTCAGTTCTTTGGACATGTGATCATATTTTGCGAGTTCATGCCCTGACATTGGGTTCTTAACGTGTAATGTTCTCCTCTGCCATGCACTTTAAACGCTGTGCGTTAGAGAATCTTTGAGTTGATATTTGGCCTAGTAGTCCTTGCCAAGGCAGGGTTTTCTCAGCCCGACATGGAGCCGGGAATAAAATAACGTGAGCGCTTAATTATTAAGTTTGAGCTTGGCTAATTACACGCGGTAAGATAAAGTAATACCCAATAGGTGCGACTAGGTACGGACAAAAATTGTATTAATATTACAGCTGAAAAAATAATACTCAGGGTCCAGCTATTAAAATGCCTGGTACCAACCTGTGAATAAGATTCAAACTATTTCAAACAATGTGTTTGTAGTGACCTCACCTTTAGAAACAATAGGTTAAGGATAAGACATGGTACGTGCTAACCGCCATGTCTCACTTCTAGTTAGTTATCTGCTAAAAATTTATTAACTAAAGGGATTTACTGGCCGGATCACTGCCTATAGGTACAAAATATTTTAACAATGACGCATTCTGCTTCTGTACCCCTGCTTGCTTACCCACCTCTTAGTTATCAGTTAATGAATGGAGGAGATATAGTCTTTTGTGTAAAAATTAAGGATGTGGGGGATGGGACAGAGGGCTTAAAACCTTTGTGCCCCTGCGCCTCGGGGCTGCTCCTTGGCAAGGACAGCCGTCGGCTAATAAACCGTCTCTTGGATTAGAGCACTCAAGTTGGGCCTGGTTATTTCGATCACAACATTTGGAGGCCCCAGCGAGATCTTCTCGTTGTGGGAAAATTGATCAGTGCACCAGGGCGTTGGACCATTTGCGGTTGGGGAGGCCTCTAGGGCACTTGCCCTAGCCCACCGCCCGTGGTTTCTCGCTTTGTGGAGCGTGATCTTGGGAGTGCTGAGGCAGTTTTTGGTAGGGGCCCCAGGACCGTGCGGACGTCGGACGCGACAAGTAAGTCGGCGGTCGACTGAGACTGTGACGACAGTTTTCTCAGTCTTGTTTTTTGGTTCGTTAGTCTGTGTCTGTTTTTCTTGTGTTGCTTCGTGTGCTTTACTGTGGAACTATGGGACAATCACAGGGTAAGCTAACACCGCTTCAATGCATGCTTAATCACTTTAAAGATTTCC
>NW_006443225.1:1650018-1661477 GCF_000325575.1 Pteropus alecto | reverse complement strand
CGCTGTAGAGAATTTTTGTGAGTTTGAGCCAAAACTGACGAAATATGCCGGGGAGCAAGAACTAAAATGCTCCGCTCTGGAAAATAACAGTTTTGCAGCTTCTTTTTATGCATTCAGAATTAAGAAAGATTACATGAAGGTGGGGAAGAAAGCAAGGTGGAGTTTAGATTACAGATTAGTTAAGATTATGTGCTCTTGTAGTGACCTCACCTTTAGAAACACTAGGTTAAGGATAAGACATGGTACGTGCTAACCGCCGTGTCTCACTTCTAGTTAGTTATCTGCTAAAAATTTATTAACTAAAGGGATTTACTGGCCGGATCACTGCCTATAGGTACAAAATATTTTAACAATGACGCATTCTGCTTCTGTACCCCTGCTTGCTTACCCACCTCTTAGTTATCAGTTAATGAATGGAGGAGATATAGTCTTTTGTGTAAAGATTAAGGATGTGGGGGATGGGATCGAGGGCTTAAAACCTTTGTGCCCCTGCGTCTCGGGGCTGCTCCTTTGCAAGGACAGCCGCCGGCTAATAAACTGTCTCTTGGATTAAGAGCACTCGAGTTGGGCCTGGTTATTTCGGTCACAACAGTGTTCTCATCCCTGTGCATATAAATTGCCTTGACTGAGTCACTGAGATACTAACTTCACGACTAGTTGATAGAAGCCATACTGAGCGCTCGATAAGTGTCCGACGCTGTGTCGTTAGTCTTATTTGACCATTCGTAGAGGCAGATGTTACTACTTTTTACAGATCAAGACAGTAAATCTTGGCAAAGTCGGGTAGCTTGTCTAAAGTCTCGCAACAAGCGGCAGAGCCAGGATTCAAATTTGCACTGCCTCCTATTATAAAAGTATTTTTTACAATATAAGTATTGAATATCTGCGATACAAAATACCTAATACTTTTACTCGATATCAGCTTCCCTGTTTTTGTTTTAAGTGAATGTAATATAGAACACGTCTTCTTTTTTCTTTCTTTTTATTGTTCTTTTTATATTTCAGTGTCTTCCTGGGGAGTTCTTGCCGATTCCTGTTAACATCACAAATAGTGAAAGCGAGAAACACATTTTGGGATGGCAGCTACCTGTATCTTTAGCTAAACCTTTTTGAAGTTATTTTAAATCAAGTATAAAATAACCGCAGAAAGAGAGAGTTGTACTAATTCTATTTCAGCAATATTTCCGAGCAAGACATTGAACTTGTTACTGAAAAACATACATGGATGAAATCAAACAGTACCTTTACTCCCAAGTTGTTTGAAACCTAATATGGCAGACTTTCCAAACTGGAATTTTAAAAAAAATTTTTTTTAAATGTAGACCTCTTGTAGACCTAATAGCACAAATACAAGAAAAGTACGAATACACAAATTCTATAAAACAATATGAAAATAAAGTCTAGGCGATTTAGAAGTACATAAGAAAATATAGGGAGAAAATGGAAACTAGTTTCTGCCTTTCAGGGTTTTCAGTTCAATATATTTCATCATTTTGTTAGAAATTTCATATATCTGAGAAGAAAATTGCAAAATACATTGCAAAATGTGACCTATTCTACATTTTTTTTTCACTACCGAGACAGTTGTTTGCAGTAAGTCACTTCTGGGTGAGAGTTAATACCAATAATGCATTGGGGAAAAATTTTGTTGAATAAATGAAATACAGGAAATATAAAACAATATGTGCTCTTCTTGGAAGTGGATGCTCTGTTGTGTAGGTTTTGTAATGTTATTGGTTGGACATCAGTTAATGATTATGGAAGTAATAGTTGTAGTTAAATTTATCCCATATCCAACATGTTGATTAAGCATAGAAAATTCATAATAATTTGATGAGTTTCATTTGTGTTGTAAGAATGTATATTAAGGGTATGTGGCAAATAAGTCAATCCTTAAGCCTGTAGAAGTTTTACATCATCATCAGCATTGCACATTAATATTTATTAAGCACCCCCAAACTGGGGGTGTTGTGCTAAACCCTGTTTAAATAAGTTAAAGAGACCTTATAATAAGAAAACAGCTCAATAACTAGTTAAGTTCTAGTAATATTCATCCTGATTCCAGCCCCAGTTAATAGTGACTACTGAATCATTCCGTGTAAAGAATGAAATGAACAATGTGAAGGTGGTATAATTTAAAGTCCCTTCAGAAGGCCTCTTTCTCCCACATTCCCAAATAATTTTCCCCCACCTATTCCAGTGCCTGACAGTCTGTCTACATAGATTCATTCCTTTAAGCTCACTATTTTAAAAAGATTCTCAAGGTGGGTAGAGAATGAGAGTGGAGTGAAAATCAAAGGGGATAAATTCATCAAACAAGGCGCTTTGTACAACCATAATGGTAATGCACTGTGAAATGAAAAGTCTGATCAACTTAACCCTCTGTTTCTGAGATTAAAAAAAAACAAGACAAAACAAAAACAGGCACATAAAACTCTCCCATTTCATCTTTCTAAGTGAGATCACACATTTGGCAGGGATGGGAACAGGAGGAGGAAAGGAATTTCAATTATTAGATTATTACTAAATTTTACTATGAACAAAGAACAAGATGTATTAATAATGAGAGCTAATTCTCCCATGTTTATGAATTTTAGAATTATTTAATATATTTAAAATCTTATTGGGATGTTAAAAAGTAATTTTTATTTAAGTATAAATTATTGGGATTTTAATTGAGAATACATTGTTAGTAAATTAATTCTAAGGAAATTGATAACCTTATAATATTGCATCTTCCTATCCAGTTATTTTTCTTTTCTCTACTTCATATTTTTCCTGATATAGGTCTGGTACATTCTTGTTAAGTTTTGCCAAAATATATATTTTAAAACTTCTATTGTGAATATTTTTTTCTTTCATTAGATATTCTAACCATAAATGATTTGTAGCTAGAAAAAAACATTCATTTTTTATATATCGATTTAGTAATTGGCTATATTTCTGAATTTTCTTGTTAGTAATTTAAAAATAGCTTTCATTAAATTTTCCCTTTGTATAATCCTCATTGACATTAATGATAATTTGTATTTTTTCAATTATTTGTTTTATTTCCTTACCCGAGGAAGAAAGAGATCAAAGAGAGTTGACCCTTGGAACAACACAAAGGTTAGGGGCACCCACCCCACTGCAGTCAAAAATTCACGTTAGTGGAGGATTGGAGGAAACATGATAGAGTGATAGATGTCCCCAGATCTCTCCCCTTGAAACAACAATAAGCTGAACATCTAAAACTGAACCAAAAAACCACTTAAACTGCACACCAGCACGTCTGAGCGTGAGATCTGCGCATGAGAGCTATCACAGGTTAGAACCCTGGATGTTGGGCGGTGGACTGGGAGAAATAGAGAAGCTGCCTCTCGCAGCTGGTAGAGCTCCCTATAGCGGGAGGTTGAGGGGAAAAGATGCGGTGACTTCCCTGAAGAGCCCTGCCTGGGAGAGTTTGTGAGTTCCACGCAGCCAGCGGCAAGGCCCAGTCATCAGGGCAGAAAGCAGAGAAGTGGATGGCAGAGAAACAACAGTTGATTTTTACTGGCTGTGATTGCAAAACCGAGACTGAGCCGCAGCCCCCAACCCCCAAGAAGAGGGTCCTTCCCCCCATACCCTCCAACCAATCACCACGGAGCCCCAGGGGAATCAGAGCAAATGCTACCAAAAGTGATCATAACACTGACGGGGACTGAAACTGAAAGTAGCAAGCGTGATTAACTATCTATAAGAAAATAAGGCATTATATAAAGGCATTATTAAGGCTTTATATAAAGCAGGGATCCAAGAGACGCCACCTACTAGAAACCAAGAGATGCCACCTACTAGAAACCAAAAGAAAAGTGTCTTCTTTGCGGCAGACTAAAGAGGGAACTTTATATAATAAATCTTTCTGGAAAAAGAGCAGAATACATTTCCATTAATGCCCAGGCAGAGAAATAGTCCATTAAACACAATGAACAACCAAGGTGACAAGGCATTACAGAAAGAAAAAAAAAAAATCTCCAGAAAATGAGCTTACAGACATAGAAATATGCAACTTAAATGACAGAGAATTCAGGATGGTACTTCTGAAAAAGCTCAGTGATTTCCAAAACGAGTCATATCAACACTTTAGGAATTGAAAAAACAAAAAAACAAAAAACTAGATGAGCAGAGCGAGGAGATTGAAACCCTCAAAAAGAACCAAATAGAACTTCTGGAGATAAACACACACACACACACACACACATACACTCTGCAAGAGTTGAAAAATGAAATAGCAAGCTTGGGAAATAGAGTCAAACAAATGGAGGAAAGGATCATTGATATCAAACACAGAAATCTAGAAATCAATCAGAAGGAAGAAGAGAGAAACCGAAGAATGAAAAATAGTTAAAGAGAAATTCAAGAACTAGCCGATACCATCAGGAGAGGAAACATAAAAATAATGGGCATTATCGAAGGTGAGGGAAAAAAAGGAAGCAGAAACTAGAAAGGGTATTCAGGCAAATAGTTGACGAGAATTTCCCAAATCTAAGGAATGAGCTGGAGCTTGGAATTCAAGAAGTCAACAGAACACACAATTACCTCAACCCAAAAGGCCTTCACCAAGACACATTGTATTAAAGTTATCAAAAATCAACGACAAAGACAAAATTCTCAGGGCAGCCAGGGAGAAGAAAATGGTAACTTGTAAAGGAAAACCCATTAGATTATCCTTGGACTTCTAGTGCAGACTTTTCAAGCCAGAAAGGAATGGAATCAAATATTTAAACTATTAAGTGAAAGGAACTATAAGCCTAGAATAATGTATCCAGCTAAGCTCTCCACTATGAGGCCTGCACTGCAGGAAATACAGAAAGAGGTCAGCTCACCTAAAACAAAATGACACACACAAAAGAAAACATAATTATGAGTAAAGTGACTATCAGGCAAATAGAAGCAGAAGAGTGCAACCCTTACTAAGAACAAAGCATTTTAAGCTTAAATAATAAGAGAATTGTTATAGCAAGATAGTAATGAACGTTCAGCATAGGGACAAATTGAGACAACAATGACTGAAAAGGGGAGGATTCAAAGATCCAAATTTGCAAAGGGGAATGGAGATAAGGCACATGCAGAAGAAAATTGATGACTCTGTGTGTGTGTGTGTGTGTGTGTGTGTGTGTGTGTGTGTATAACTATCCTTTACATGTTTGTAATGATAACCACACACACCGAAGATTCAGAACTCAGTATATAACATAAAACAAGAAGAACCAGAGGGAAAGCACACAAAAGCCAACCAAAATAAAGAAAGTAGAAACACAAGGATAAGGAAGCAATGGAAACAGTGAGCAAAAGATAAAATGGCTATAAGAAGACATTATATTTCAATAGTCACCCTAAATATAAATGGACTGAACTCACCAATGATAAGGCGCAGAGTGCAGAATAGATCAAAAAACAAAACCTAACCATATGCTGCCTCCAGGAGACACATCTCAGCTCCAAAGACAAATACAGATGCAAAGTGAAAGGGTGGAGAATGATATTGCAAGCAAATGGCATTCAGAGAAAAGCGGGTGTAGCGGTACTAATATTAGATGAATAGACTTCAAAATAAAAAAGATAAAGAAAGATACTGAGGGACATCATAATGATAAGGGATTTATGCACCAAGAAGACATGACACTTTTTAATATCTATGCTCCCAATCAGGAAGCCCCAAAATATATAAAGCAATTACTAACAGAACTAAAGGAAGAAACAGACCAAAACAGTGTCATAGTAGGGGACCTAATTACCGCACTGTTGGATATGAACAGATCATCCAAACAGAAAATCAATAAGTAAATAACATTCTTAAATGACACATTAGACCAACTGGACATAATTGACATTTACAGAGCCTTCCATCCCAAATCAGTTGCTTATACATTCTTTTCTAGTGCACATGGAACGTTCTCAAGAATTGATCACATACTGGGACACAGAAATACCCTCAACAAATATCAGAGGGTTGAAATCATACCAACCATATTCTCTGATCATAATGCTCTGAAACTAGAGATCAACTGTAATAAGGAATTAGGAAGAACCACAAATATATGGAGATTAAACAACATGCTATTGAAGAATAACTGGATCAGAGAAGAAATAAAAAAGAGATCAAAGATACATAGAAACAAATGATAATGATAGCACAACATATCAAAACTTTTGAGACACAGCAAAAGTTGTCATAAGAGGAAAGTTCATATCATTACATACCTATCTCCAAAAACAAGAAGGAACCCAAATAAACAACCTAAGGCTTCATCTTTAAAAACTAGCGGGTCTACGACCATACCACCCTGAACAAGCCTGATCCCGTCTGATCTTGGAAGCTAAGCCGGGTCGGGCCTGGTTAGCAGTTGGATGGGAGACCACCTACGAAGACCAGGTGCTGTAGTCTTAAAAAAAAGAAAAAGAAAAAACAATAAACTAGAAAAGGAAGAACAAATGAAGCCCAAAGTCAGCAGAAGGAAAGAAATAATATTAAGAGCAGAAATAAATGAACTTGAAAACAAAAAATAACAATAGAAAAAAATAAATGCAACAAAGAGCTGGTTCTTTGAAAAGGTTAATAAAATTGACAAATCCCTGGCTAGACTCACTAAAGAAAAAAGAGAAAGGACACAAACAAAATCAGGGATGAACGAGGGGAAATTATGACTGACATTGCAGAAGTACAAAGGATCGTAAAATAATACTATGAAAAAGTGGATAACACCAAATTTAACAACCTAGAAGAAATGGAACAGTACTTAGAAAAATACAATTTTCCTAGACTGAATCAAGAACTGGAAAATCTAAATAGATCGATCAGCAGTATGGAAATTGAAACAGTCATCAAAAACTACCAAAAAGTAAAAGTCCAAGACCAGATGTCTTCACTAGTGAATTCTACCAAACAAACTTTAAAATCTAAATAGACCAATCAGCAGTGTAGAAATTGAAACAATCATCAAAAACCTACCAAAAAGAAAAAGTCCAAGACCAGATGTCTTCACTAGTGTTTTCTACCAAACATTCAAAGATTTAATACCTATTCTCCTCTAACTCTTCTAAAAAATTGAAGAGGAGGCAATACTTCCCAATTCATTTTATGAAGCCAATATTACTTTGATACTGAAAGCTGGTAAAGATAACACAAAAAAAGAAAACTACAGACCATTATGTCTCATGAACACAGAAGCAAAAATCCTAAATAAGATGCTAGTGAACTGAATACAGCAACATATTAAAAAGAATATACACCACAATCAAGTGGGCTTCATCCCAGGGGCACAGGTATGGTTCAACATATGCAAATCAATTAATGTGACACATCACATAAATTAAAAAATAAGAATCGTACCATCATATCAATAGATGAAGAAAAGCCTTCGACATAATACAGCATCCATTTAAGATCAAAACATTTAACAAAATCAGTATAGAAGGAAGGTACCTTAATGTCATAAAGGCCATCTATGACAAACCCTCAGCAATATTATACTTAATGGTGAAAAACAAACGACCTTACCTCTAAGATCAGGAACAAGGCAAGGCTGTCCAATATCGCCACTTATTCACCATAACATTGGAGGTCCTAATGAGTGCAATCAGGCAAGAGAAAGGTATAAAAAGCATCCAAATAGGAAATGAAGAAGTCAAACTGTCACTATTTGAGTATGACATGATTCTTTATATATAAAACTCTAAAGACTCCACAAGAACACTGCTAGAAACAATAAGCAAATACAATAAAGTCTCTGGATACAAAATCAATGTTCAAACATCCATAGCATTCCTATACTCTAATAATGAAGTGTCAGAAAAAGAAGTAGAAAAAATAATTCCTTTTGCAATTGCAACAAAAAGAAAAAATATCTAAGGAATAAATTTAAAACTACAAGAGCCTATTAAAAGAAGTCGAAGAAGATACAAAGAAATGGAAAGATATTCTGTGTTCTTGGATTGGAAGAATCAACACAGTTAAAATGACCTTACCTGAAGCATTATACAAATTTAATGCAATCTCCATCAAAATCTCATCGGCATTTTTTAAAGACAGAACAAAAAATCATCAGATTTGTATGGAAGTACAAAAGACCCCAAATTGCCAAAGCCATCCTGAGAACCAAAAACGAGGCTAGAGGCATCACTCTGCCCGACTTCAAATTATCCTAAAAAGTGGCAATAATCAAAATGACATGGTAATGGCAGAGCCACCTGCAAAAGAATGAAACTAGACTGTTGTCTATCACCACACACCAAAATTAACTGAAAATGGATTAAGGACCTAAATATAAGACCTGAAACAATAAAATGCATAGAAGAAAACATAGGAACGAAACTCATAGACCTTGAACTTAAAGAGGATTTTATGAATTTGACCTCAAAAGCAAGGGAAGTAAAAGCTAAAAAGAATGAATGGGAATACATCAAACTAAAAAGCTTCTACTCAGCAAAAGAAATCGTCAACAAGGTAAAGAGAGGACCATCCAAATGGGAAAACATATTTGCAAGGAACACCTCTGATAAGGGCCTAATATCCAAAATATACAATGAACTCATACAACTCAATAACAGCAAAGAAACAAACGATCCAATCAAAGAATGGGCAGAGGACCTGAATAGACATTTCTCCCTAGAGGACATATAAATAACCAACAAATACATGAAAAGATGCTCAACATTGCTAGCTATTAGGAAAATGCAAATCAAAAGCACAATGAGATCCCATCTGACACTTGTTAGAATAGCTATAAACAAATGCTGGAGAGGATGTAGAGAAAAAGGAGCCCTCATACACTGCTGGTGGGACTGCAAATTGGTACAGCCGCTATGGAAAACAGTATGGAGGTTCCTCAAAAAACTAAGAATTGATCTACTATATGATCCAGCAATCCCTCTACTGGGTATTTATCCCAAAGACTTGAAAACTCATATCCGAAAAGATGTTTGCCCACCGATGTTCATAGCAGCATTATTCGCAGTGGCCAGCACATGGAAGCAACTGAAATGTCCTACTGTAGATGATTGACTAAAGAAGCTGTGGTACATATATATTCAATGGAACCTTACTCAGCCATATGAAGAGATTAAATACTGCCATTTGCAACGACATGGATGGATCTCGAGATAATCACGCTAAGCGAAATAAGCCAAACAGAAAAAGGTGAAAATCACTTGATATCACATATGTGCAATATAAACCTAAAAGCAAATGAATAGGACAAGCAGAGACTCAGGGACAGGAACTATAGTGGGGGAGGAGGGGGAGTTAGACGGGATAAAGAGGGTCAAATATAAGGGGGTGGGGGGAGGGTGAAGTGGTAAAGGGGATCGAATATATGGTAGCTGAAGGAAATTAGACTTTGGGTGGTAAACAGAATATACAGATGTCAAGTTATAATATACACCTGAAAATTAAATAATCGTATTAACCAATGTTACCACAATAAACTTAATTTTAAAATTAACTTTGATTCTCCCCCAACATAATTAACAGTCCCTTATCGCTCGGTATCCAAGGGGAATTGGTTCCAGAACACCCATGAATACCCAAATTTCAGGATGCTCAAGTTCCTTTTATAAAATAGCAGAGAACATGCATACAGTCAGCCATCTGCAACTGCAGATTGCCAAACAGTTTGAAAATGCCGATTTACATCTCTGACTGGTCGAATCCTGGATGCTAAACCCGGAAATACAGGGAGCCAATGCTATATTTTTTGAAAAAAAATCTGAGTATAAACCCACCTAATTCAAATGTATTGTTCAAGGGTCAGCTGTAATTATAACACTGAGGTTGCTCAGAGAACGTAGGACTTCGGTGACACGTGCACACGGAGTAGCATTTGGATTGGGAAAGAGGGGAGGATGATTGAAATACAACCAATTAACTGTCCTACTCCCCACTAATGGAAGTTAATTGATAGAACTGATCGGTGGCTCCTGGAACTCTACATATTACATAATAGAAAAATTCACATACTAGCAATTTGGAACATGTTTATAGTAACAGTTAAAGATACTATTATTTTCCATATTAATTTCACAACTGTCAACTGAAGGTCATTGTTGTTAATTCAACACCAACAGGAATCCCCAATTTAGGGTGTGGTGAGGGGAGGGAGACTGACTATTCAGTGCAAATGGCTTGTGAAACAGCACAGTTGTGGAACAGCTGTGACGTAGGTTGGCTGTGGAGCAAAACCACTTTGAGACAGCTCAATAATGACACAGCTCAGTTATGATACATCACAGCTGTAGAACAGCACAGCTCTGAGATGGACCTGGTGTCAGGCCCCAGTGTTACAGCTCTGATATTTGGTGCTCTGGTGTAATGGTGAGACAGCTTCACTCTGGTGTTGCAGCTCAGCCAATAATGTAGCTCCATCTGTGGTAACCCAGCCCTTGATGGAAACTGAATGTACCCTCCACCCAAAGGTAAAGCTGGCTTATAAAGGAAAGAGTTCCTGTACCTACTCCTGATTAGCTGTTCCAAATTCTCAGTTTGATTGGTCCAATTAAGTGGGGCAGTCTCAGTCTTATTGGTTGAATACGCTTCCAGGAACTCATTTATATTGGTTGGCTCAGCCACTATAAAGCAACACAATGTTTGCAGGCAGTTCAGAGCCGGGGGCAGGCAGCTTAGTGCAGGCTACTTCCTGAAGCCTGGCTTAGGTGAGAGGCCCGTTTAGCAATGGCAGCGAGGCTCTTTATAAATTTGAGCCCAATTAGCCACCAAGGAGCCCTTCTTAACAGGTACATTCATTTTCAGCATCAACTCAACCAAATACTTAAAAGCCTGATTTAAATGTACATTTGTATGTGAAATGGGAGTCTCATTACTATTTTCAATAAAGTAGCATCAATTCAACATTTTTGAGAGCCCACAGAATTCTCAGCACTCAAATCCAGGGAAAGTGATTAAAAAAAATTATAAAAGACCCCCCAAAATTTCAGCATTCTGGTTATCATATGCCTTAGAGTTTTGTTTTTTTTTTTAAGTCATGTTCTCTAGCTCCCTTCTCTATCTTACCGTACTCTGTAAGGATTGTATATATCCTTTAAGTGTCTCCAGTGATTGTAAACATCTTAAGGTCTGAGCATTTTGACTTTAAGTGTTTATATTTCTTGCGCCCTCCCAGATCCTACCATGTATTGGATATGCATTGAGCCACTCCTGTAGAAAAGGGATGGCTAGTCTGGAGCTTAAATCTGCACTGACAATATCCACTAAATAAGAAGTTGTGGATTCTCGGTGACAAATGAATGTTTCTCTTTCCAGCTTAAGTTTAAAATGGGAGAGCAGTCGACCCTCAAACTACACACTGGTGTAGCCTCAAGTGGAAATACAGCAAAACCTCTACTGCCCTCTCCCAGTCCAGTCCTTCTTTATTTTTAGAAATGGATATACCCTGGCTTTAGGAAACAAAGAGGTATCTGCGGTTGGGTACGACAGGTTTTCGGGC
>NW_006443225.1:1649731-1649987 GCF_000325575.1 Pteropus alecto | reverse complement strand
AAGATCCAGAGATCACGCTCCTGGCCCGGGTATGAGCGCTCCTTCCTAAGGAGGGCACGCCGAGCGGGAAAAAGCGCCGTCAAGCCACCCGCACCGAGCATGCGCCGGCCCTGGAGAAAAGAAGGTCACCTCCGGCCAGGGTTTCGTTACAGCCAATCTCGACATTGTGACGTGCAGAGGGGAGCGCGGCGCGGGAGGGGTAAAACGAGAGGACCTTAGGGCGCGGGCGCGCGGCGCCGGCGGAGGACGGCGGGGG
>NW_006443225.1:1582715-1649664 GCF_000325575.1 Pteropus alecto | reverse complement strand
CCGGGGCTGGGCGCCAGTTCTTTCCGTTTCCGACGTGCGCTGTCTGTGCAGCCGGTGTATGTGCGGCAATAACATGTCTGCTCCGCTTTCCGCCATCGTGCCCGCCGCCCCGAAGGCCACCGCAGCGGTGAGTGGCAGCGGCCGGGGCTCCGAGGGGCCCGCTCGGCCCGCCGTCGGCTACTTTCCCTCGCGCAGGGTCGGCATCCTGGCAGGTTGGCGGCCGGTTAATTGGGGACGCTCGGTCCTGCCTGGCGTGATCTGGAGTGGGGGTGGCCCTCGCGGCCCCGGCCCCAGCTGTGTGTGAGGATGCTGAGTTGCGGAGGTGGCCCGAGGATCAGTCTCCACCACCTCCATCCCATTTCCAAGCTTGCGTCCTCTGCATTGCGGAGCGAGTGCTGCCCGCGGAACTCCGGGACCTCCGGCGGTCCGGCTTGGAGGGGCCGGCGTTAGTGGAAAGGTGCCCTAACTCAGGGTCGCTTTACAGCATGTTTCTGATTTGTTTGTACATGTGGGAAGTCTTAAGTACGCAAGAAAATGACCATTTTCTTACCTCACACTCTTGTCCTTATAGTTTGTAGATTCAGAGTCTTATAATATCGGAAGTGATGTTTTTAGGAAATTGTATAAGGATCTCAAACTTATTTTTACCCCCAGAAGGTCCTTCTTGTGATGGAAAAGTTCTACAGTATATGTAAGACTTTCATGGTTTGACTTAAGACAAGTTTTCCTTAGAATGTGATTGTTAGCACTTAAGAATATCTAAGTGGGACCTTTTTAAATGCTGAAACTCCACCTTAATCATCTTACGAACTACAAGGAGAGAAGTTAAGTACTTTTGCCATTTGAGAGAAATCTATAGAGACTAGTTAACTTGCTGAAGGTAGTCTTTCTGGTATCCAGCTTAACTAAAGCTCCAGTGTATAACAATTCTGTGTGGGCTTATGTAGGCATTGCTTATTAATTTTTCCTCTTCTCCTCTAGGTGATTTTCCTTCATGGACTGGGAGATACAGGGTAGGTACAACTATTAGTAACAGTAATGAAATGGGTCATGCAACTGTACTTATGCAATCAAAGCTTTAGTATTTAATAACTCTAGGATTGTATAAAAAAGATTGCTAGTTGTATTTCATACAGTCCAGTAGTAAGATGCAATCTTTTCTTTTTTGAAAACTCCCAGAATTTTCCCCTCATCATCTTGAATTTGTCATTTTTCAACTCCTGTTCCTGGAACATATTATAATTGCAGACTTCTCCATGAGTTGCTGTGGGTATTGGATAGCAGAGTACAGTGGAATGTTAGTAGAAACTGTGCAATTGAGGTTTCCGGAGGAGTTAAAATTTCAGGGCGGGTTTAGAAATGGTTGATTTTGATAAGAGAAACAATAGCGGTTTGTAGTATACAGCATTCTCAATGAGAGCTTAGATGTTCCTTTAAAATCAGTTGATGGGCAAGGGAGGCAACTCAAAAGATTTATTTGGAGGCTTATCAAACAAGTTTTGTTGTGCTAACTTTAGATATATGGTTTATCTTTCACTCAGGCTTCTACATTGAGAGGTTTTTTTTAATTTAAATCGGTGATTTATCTGTAACTTAGAATTGTTCTTACAAAATTTTAGAATTGGAGGAAAACTGAAGATAAATTTTGATAAAGTATCCAAAAACTGTTCAATCTTTATAAGGAGGTATTGGGTTTGAATAATTATTTTTATTTTAATTTTTAAAGGTGATTCCTAACATGCCTATTAAGTAGAAATCTATGATGCATACTTTGTATGTAGTTACAGAAAAGATTGTAGGACTCTTTTTCTGGCAATCAGTAGTCCTATTAAAATAATAGGTTTATTACTAAACAATAGGTTTTTTACTAAACAATAGCTTTTATTATGATTATGAAAATGTTACATTTGTATTGTAAAAAAATTCAAAATGCAAATATGCTTGAGAAGAGAATGAAAATCAGTTGAAGTACAACAACCCAGATATACATGTTCATTTTTGATAGCATTTAAAAAAATGTTTTATTTTGAAATGTTTTTAAATTTATGCAAGAGTTGGCAAGAATGATACAAATTCCTCAACACCTTTTACCTAGATTTACTAATCTCTATTGAATGTTACCGTGTTTGCTGAACCCTTTGAGAGTAAATTGCAGATGTGATTATTTCCAAACACTTTAGCATGTATCTCCTAAGAGCAGGGAGAGCCTCTTACGTAACCACAGATCATTATCAAATTTGGGAAATTTAGCACTTATTTAATATTAGCATCTAATATGCTCCATATTCAGGTTTTGACGGTTGTCCCAGTAATGGCCTATATAGCAGCAGTCTCCAACGTTTTTGGCACCAGTGATCGATGCTCCTGTGAGAATCGTAATGCTTGATGATCTGAGGTGGAGCTGAGGTGGTGATGCTAGCTAGCTCTGTGGAGCGGCCGCAAATACAGATGAAGCCTCACTTGCTGGCTGCCACTCACCTCCTTCTGTGCAGCCTGGTTCCTAACAGGCCTCGGAGCAGTATCAGTCCACGGGCCCGGGGATGGGGACCCCTGCTCTACTCCAGTCTTCCCCCGAATCCAGTTCCATTCCATTGCATTTACCTCTTCAGTCTCTCAGTCAGTTCTTCAGCTCTTTGTCTTTTATGACACCTTTCAAAGCAATCCCTCAGCTTAGGTTTGACATTTCCTCCTGATTGGATTTAGTTTGTGCTTTTTTGGTTCAACTGCCAAATAGGTGGTATGTCCCATAATAAATAACTGCAAACTAGATGGCTTAAAACAACTGAAATTTATTCTCATAGTTCCAGAGGCTAGAAGTCCAAAATCAAGGCATCAGAAAAGCTACATACACTCCCTCCGAAGGTTCTAAGGGAGAATCCTTTGCCTCTTAGTTTGCGATGACATCTGTTGTTCCTTGGCTCTTAGCAGCATATTTCCAATCTCTGTCTCTCTCTCTCTTTACATGACCTTTTCTGCTGTTTGTGTTCTCTTTATTCAGCCCACCCTAATCCAGTACAATCTCATTTTAATCCTTAACAAATTAGATTTGCAAAGAGCCTGTTTTCAAATAAGGTTACATTCTGAGGTTACAGGTGGACATGAATTTTGGGGGGTTACTATTCAACCAACTACACCAAGGTTATTCTCACTGCTTTTTGTGGTCTTGTGGTTTCTCACTTTTGCTTCTTTCTATATTTGCAGTCTTCTCTGCTAACACTTTTTTTTACAGTCTTTTTTCCTTATAGTGTCTTTGGCTTTGGTATCAGGGTAATGCTGGCTTCATAGAATGAGTTAGAAAGTGTTCCTTCCTCTCAGCTTTTGGAAAAGTTAGAGAAGTATTAGTTCTTTAGATGTTTGGTAGAATTCACCAGTGAAGCCATCAGGTCCCTTTTCTTTTTGGGGAGATTTTGATTACTGTTTCAACTTCCTTACTAGTTATAGGTCTATTCAGATTTTGTATTTCTTCCTTACTTAGTCTCAGTAGGTTTTGTATTTAAAAGAGTTTGTCCATTTCATCTAGGTTATCCAATCTATTGTATACAGTTGTTCATAGTACTCTCTTATTTTATAATTCTTGTTCTTTCTGCAGAACCAGTAAAAATGTCCCCACTTTTATTAGTGATTATTTTAGTAATTTGAGTCTTCTCTTTTTTCTTTGTCTGTCTCGTTAAAAGTTTGTCAGTTTTGTTGTCATTGATTTTCTCTGTTGTTTTTCTGTTCTCTACTTCTTGTGTCTCTGCCCTAATCTCTGTTATTTCCTTCCTTTTGCTAGCTTTGGTTTTAGGTTTTTCTTCTTTTTTTACTTCATTAAGTTGTAATTTTTAAGTTATTGATTTGAGATCTTTCTTGTTTTATAACATAAACATTTATAGCTATGAATTTCCCCCTTAGCACAACTTTCACTCTGTCCCATATGTTTTGGTATGTTGTGCTTTCATTTTCATTCATCTCTAAATATTTTCTAATTTCCCTTGTGATTTCTTCTTTTACCCTTTGGTGGTTTAAAAGTGTGTTTTTAGGGGTAAATATCCAAAATATAAAGAATTCATACAACTCAGTAGCAAAAATAATAATAATAATTCAATTAAAAAATGGGCAGAGGAACCGAATAGACATTTTTCCAAAGACATACAAATGGACAACAGGTGCATAAAAAGGTGTTCAACATCACTAATCATGAGGGAAATGCAAGTCAAAATCATGATGAGGTGTCACCTCATACCTGTCAGAATGGCTATTATAAAAAAAGATTAAAGTGTTGGTGAGGATGTGGCAAAAAGGGAACCCTTGTGCACTCTTGGTGGGAATGTGCGTTGGTGCAGCCACTATGGAAAACAGTTATGGAGGTTCTTCAAAAAATTAAAAATAGAAGTACCATATGATTCAGCTGTGCCAATTCTGGGTGTATATCCAAAGGAAATGAAATCAGTATCTGAAAGAGATATCTACAACCCCCCTCCCACCCCCCAGGTTTATTGCAGTGTTATTTAACAATAACCAAGACATGAAAAACACCTAATTGTCTTATCAATTTGGTGTTTATAAAGAAAATGTGATTCATGCATGTGCGTGCACCCATACACAATGGAATATTTAGCCATAAATAGAAGGAAATCCTGCCATTTGCAGTAACATGGATGGACCTTGAAGGCATCATGCTAAATGAAATGAGTCAGAGAAACACAAATATATGATCTCATATGTGGAATCTAAGAAGAAAGAAAAAAAACAAACAGATACAGAAAACAGATAAGTGGTTGCCAGGGGTGAGGGGTGGGGAGTTGGGGAATGGGGAGGCAAGGGAGTGGGTGAAATGGGAGAAGGTGGTCAAAAGGTACAAACTTCCAGTTAGAAGATAAATAAGTCCTGGGTTATAATGTACAGCATGTTGACTACAGTTAATAATACTGTGTTGTATATATATGAAAGTTGTTAAGTGAATTGTAAAAGTTCTCATTAAAAAGTGTTGTAACTCTGGTGATGGATGTTAACTTATTGAGGTAATTTTGCAATATATACATATATAAAATCATTAAGTTGTACACCTAAAACTAATACAATATTATGTCAGTTATATCTTAATAAGAAAAAGAAACACAATGAGATACCACTTTACTCCTACTAGGATGTCTGCAATCAAAAAGAAATTATAAAAAGTGTTGACAAACATATGGAGAAATTGGAACCTGCACACACTTTAATAAAACTGTTAAATAGAAAACAAAACACAAAAATAAAAGTGTTTTTAGTTTACACAATTTTGTGAATTTTCAGTTTTACTTTTGTATTGGTTTCTAACTTTATCCTGTATGGTCTGAGAAGATACTTTGTATGATATCTATCTTTTAATATCTGTTGAGACTTAATTTGTGGCCTAACTTAGGGTCTGTCCTGGAAAATGTCCTGTGTGGACTTGAGAAGAATTTGTATGCTGCTATTGTTGGGTAGAGTGCTCTGCATATGTTTGTTATACCTAGTTGGTTTATTGTGTTGTTAAAGTCCTCCATTTCCTACTCTCTGGGGCTTCTACCTATTAATTGAGAGCGGGGTATTAAAAGTCTGACGATTTTTGTAGAGCTGTCTGCTTCTCCTTTTAGTTGTTTGAGGTTTTGCTTCATGTATTTTGATGGTCTGTCATTATGCGCATAAATGTTTATAGTTGATAGGTCTTACTGTGTTTAACCTTTTATTAATATATAATGTCCTCCTTTATCTCTTTTTGATTGAAAGTCTATTTCATCTGATGTTAGTATTACCACCCTTGCTCTCTTTTGGTTACTGTTTCATTCATTCACTTTCAACTTCTTTGTGTCTTTTGATCTCAAATGAGTCTCTTGTTCACAGCATATAGTTAAATCATGCCAACTAAAATGTCTAGTGAAAGAAGAATATTTGGTAAATTAGAATTTCAGCCATTTACATGCGAAAAGGTATATTCTAAAACTATAGATACAGCATATTGTCATAAAAATAGAAGTGAATATCCAGTGAAATGTTGACTTTTTTTTGTGATTGTGCCATTACACTTCTTTTCATTTTCTTTTTTACCTGCTCCCCCTAAATGTAATAGGAATAAAACCCACCATTATGTGTGGGAGATGGGGAAAACATGGCCTGTATCTTTCAGTTCCTCCTTTATAGATCCTTTCTTGATCCCCATAGCTGAAAGTAACCTTATCCTCTTCTTCCATAATCTGACATTTTTTTGTGATTGTTTTTTGTAGTGCTTAAATTTTCATTTGTATGATTTTATGTCTTGTTTCTCCTACTAGATTGTAGGTCACTAAGGACATAGTCTATATTTTAATCCTTGTATCTTTCATGCATATAGGATAGTTATGATTATGTTTTAAAATTCCACTCCTAGTTTTGTTTTGGTTTAACACGTTTTGTTTTGAGGCATTTTCTTGGGCTGTTACATTGGCCTAGTAGGCCTTTTGGCCAAAGACTTTGTGTATATTGGGGGAAACCAGTATTTCATGTTAAAATATAAACAAAAGTAGCCAAAAGTAGCAGCATATTTTAGGAAAAAGCACAAAGTAGAGATGAGTAATTCATATTAATGTGAGATTACAGTTTGGGGGCACAAATGGTAGGTAGAATCATGAATAGTTGAGGGTTAATGTGACATATTGCTGCACTGTCTATATATTTGGGTTGCATAATTGAGAAGGAACTCTTCAACAACCTCACTTACCCCAGACAGGGCCAAGAACTAGTGAGTAAACCAGAAGGCATTTGAACTACAGAGTCTATATCCTAAAGCTGGTATACCTTACCACAGTGGATTCTAGCTTTTTTATTCTCACTCAAACGTATGTATATGTATATGTATATATGAGAACTACAAAAGGCCATAAATATTCAAAAAGTTAGTTGTATAGAACCCTTTGATGGGGAGAAAATAGCCAAAACTGATTCTAAAATTAACATGCAAAATTAAAAATTTTTATTGTTTCTTTAGTCACCATTAACTTGCTTTTACTTCTTAATAAACTTTATAAAATGGCCTTTATAAAATAGAAGGGTATAAGGCAGACATCTACATTAGCCAGCTATGTTAAGTCAAGCTTTTACTATATATAGTAATGCTTTTAGGAACATAATTAAACCTATTCCATTTTGGACTCTAATAGGTAATTGTGTTTTATAATTGTTATTTTTAGTGACTACACATTCACAAAGCTGTAATTAGCTGAACAAATACCATGATGTTTAGGGCTTATTTAATTAATCCTGGAGGTTATTAGCGCAAATCCTGAAATAGAAAACACAGTGATGGTACACAATTAAAAAAAACTGAAACAGCATACATAAAATCAGTATTGGCAGTGACCATGGTAAAAACATTTTATAACATGCCTACGCTGTTGTCTTTTGCAGGGATAGCAGATAGGTTTTATTTTTTAAATGTTGCTTAGATTACCTTGTTGAAAAGATCTCTAAGTGTGGCATATAGTGTGGTAGTAAATGTATGGTCTGGGCCCAGGACTTGGGAGTGGCAGCCCATATGCCGAGTATTTATTATTGATGCGTAATAGAGCTTATATACATTAAAATGCAAGTATACTATTTGCAAAGCTAATGATCTACATGTTTTTGAATATTCCAATTTCTGAAAACATTGGACAGAAAACTTAGAGGTCATTAACACTAAAAAATAAATATATTGAATAATATCACAGTCAAGTCAACAGCCTATAATTGAAGTGTAAAACAGAAAAGCAGTGAAAACCAGTTAAAGTGGTTGTTTGATATAGGTCTGAGATACATACTTGATTCACTTAATGCGGCACATGCTTTTACACTTCTTTTAGCAAATGGCAGAAGGTGATTACATCTGTAAAATCTAATCCCGTCTTAAAATATTTCCCGAATCCTTTCAGACATAGAGCAGTTAACTTACTTCCCTCAACTCTATCTTTGTACCCTTTACCCCAAATCAGTAGAATCTGTGTCATCAATGAGTGGCATATAGCTTAGAGGCCACATTCATTGGCCTACATTTAATTTCATAAATCCCTTCATCTTAAATGATAAACAGGCCCAGAGAAGGCCACAGTCAGCCACTCCAATGACTTCTAGCAGAACACTTCACTAGTGGTTGAGTGTGGCAAGCAGAAAAGAGTTAATCAGTTGGTTTGCAACTGTTAATGTAGTTCTTAACTCAGATTGGCTTAGTCTAGCAACATTTTTGAGGTGGATGTGCTATTTTAACGATTAATTTGAAAATTGTAATGGGGTATAATATAGTAGTCAAATCTTAAATGTTCAGCTGGATGTTTTTACACACCATGTAACCGTCAATCTGGTGAAGATACGGAACACTTCTAGAAGTAGCCCTTCCCTTTCCAGTCAGTACTCTCCCATCCCTACAGGTACTGTAATTCTGACTATTACTATATGGTAGTTTCGTCTTTTCATGTCCATCATATAAATGGAATCATATGGAATGTCTTCTGAGTCCAGCTTCTTTTGCTATGTTTGTGAGGTTTATCCACTTGAATGTAATTTTTTTGTATTACCATACTTTTGTGTAACTCTGTGTGCTTTTGGTACAAAGAATTCTCACATTGATGTCACTGAGCTTTTCCAGTTGTTAACCTTTTTAACTCCTTGAAATCAACCTCAAGCATGATCTTCCATCACCTCTAAGTACTCCAGTGTGTATTTCCCATTCACAAGGACACTTCTCCATCACTAGCGTAAAACACTCAAATTAGGAAATTGGCATTGATCCAACACTATCATCTAGTCTGCAGATCCCATTTACATTTTGCCAACTCTCCCAACTATGTTTCCTTCCTTGTCCAAGATCCTTTTCAGGAATGTGTGTTACTTGTTAGCTGTCTTGTCTTCAGTGTGAACGTGTATCAGTCTTCTACATCCTTTATATTTTTGGAGTACAGCCTTATCTTCGGTACATTCTGTAGAATCACTTTGGGTCTTATGGTTTCATATGACTGGGAGCAGGCCATATATCTTTTTTTTTTTTTTTTTTTGGTAACAGTTCAATTGAGATATAATTTATATATCACACAACTCACCCATTTGAATTTTGCAATTCAGTGATCTTTAGTACATTCACAAAGCCGTGCAATCATTTTTATCACTCAAAAAAAGAAAAAAAAAAACAACTCTATATACTTTAGCACTCCTAAACCTCCCGTGTTCCAGCCCTAGGTAACAACTAATCTATTTTCTATCTCTAGATTTAGCTATTTTGGACATTTCATATCAATAGAATCATATAATATGTGGTCCTCTATAACTGACTTCTTTTACTTAACAATGTTTTTAAGGTTTATCCATGTTATAGCATTTATGAATACTTCATTCCTTTTTATTGTTGATCATACGCCTAAGAGTAGAATTTCTGAGTCATATGACTAGCACTTTATGTCAATTCTGATTTTTCTCCATTCTCATTAAAACTTGCTATTGTCTGTCTTTTTTATTCTAAACATCCTTTTTTACAGTAGAAAAGAAAAGTTTTATTAGAAGGGAAAGTACACTTCCAGATGTGGAAGCAGGCCTGAGCAAGAGAAGCGTGGCTCAAAAGGCTCTATTTGTGGTTTTTATATGCATTTATGTAATGACTAATAAGTTATGTTGAGCATTTTTCCTGTCCTCGTTGGTCATTTGTGTGTATTTGGAGATATGTCTCTCCAAATCCTTTACCCACTTACAAGTTAGGTGGTCTTTTTGTGTGAGTGGATTGTAAGAGTTCTTTACATATTATGGATACTAGGCCCTTATTAGATTTGATTTGCAAATATTTCTCCCATTCTGTAGGTTGTCTTTTCACTTTTGTCAGAGTGTTCTTTGAAGCACAGCAGTTTTTCATTTTAATTTGTACTTGTGCTTTTGGTGCCATATCTAAGAAACTATTGGCTAGTCCAAGTTCAAAAGATTTTTGTATATTATAGGAGTTTTATAGTTTCATCTCTTACATTTAGGTCTCTGGCACATTTTGAGTTAATATTTGTATTTGTTATGCGATAGGATGTTCCTTGTGGATATCTACCTGCCTCAGCTACTTTAGTTGAAAAAACTATTCTTTCCCCATTGGTTTGTTTTGACATCCTTTTCAGAAACAAGTTGACCATAAATGAAGGGTTTATTTCTGTATTCTCAAATCTATTGCATTGATTTGTATGTCTTGATTTTAGTATCACATTGTCTTTTTTATTGTTGCTTTGTAGTAACTTTTGAAATTGGGAATTGTGAATCCTTCAACCTTATTCTTTTCCAAGATTGTTTTGGCTATTTTGGGTCTCGTGAATGTCCAAACGAATTTCAGAATTGGCTTGTCAATTTCTTCAAAGCTAGCTGTGATTCTGATAGAGATTTTGCATTGATGCCATAGATCAGTTTGGGGAGTAATACTGCCATCTTAAGAATATTGTCTTCCAGTTCATGAACAAGATGTGTCCATTTATATAGATCTTTAATTTCTTTAAACATGTTTTGTAGTTTCACAGTAAAGTTTCACACATATATTTATACAGGACACACACATGAACTCACATATAAACCCATATATATACACATGTGTGCACACATACAACTTCTAGAATAATTTAGCTTGGGTCATAGTTACTGTTAAATAAGTGTTAATGTTGTTATGTTTTCTATATGTCCTTAACACTTTTGGGGAAGGTGGATTAAAATAGAGAAATAATTAACAGAAAAGCATTTAACATTTACTTTCAGACTATTTTACACAAAAGAGACTTAAGCTACTAAATCTTTTAATAGAGATCACAGGTAAAAAGTTCAGATATAATGAATGTCAAGTTTAAACTAGCAGAAAACCATATGTGTATATGTTTAGCATGATTTTATTTTAGTAAAAATCTATATTAAGTGATATGCATGGAAAAAATAGAAGGAAATGCATCAAAAAATTAAATGTTTATTTCTGGCTAGGAGAATTATGATAGTTTACATTTTTAGTTTTTCTCATACTCTCTTTTGAACATACATACATACACAAACAAAAAATGTGAGTTATTTTTAATAGCATAGTAAGCATGTATAGATATAACTGATTTACTACACTCTGAGGCTTTTTTCTTCATATAAAATGAATTATCTGCTTTGTCTACTTTGTTAGGCTCATTGTTATGAGGTTATAAAGAGACAAAAAATATATATATTTTTGTAAATTATAAAGCCCTGTGGAAATAATGAAAGAAAATACACTCCTCTTTAGAAATTACGAGAAATCATCTTTATCCATTGGTAAAGCTTAAATAACAGTCTTTGGGTTGTTTCTAAGTTGGTGCTGGTGTTTTAATAGCATTGATGGTCCAACTTTTAAGATATTTTAAGGAGTTAACATTTATCCTGACAAACTTCTTAAAGTACTGTTTCTGTTACTAATTTATTGGGAATTGAAACAGTATCTAATGGCATTGTTCAAATAATTTCTCTTCTAGGCACGGATGGGCAGAAGCCTTTGCAGGTATCAGAAGTTCACACATCAAATATATCTGCCCACATGCGTAAGTATTTTTAATCTTTAGGCTTGTGATTCAGAATTGGGAGAGGAACAATTGTGATTTTTGTTGAGAAATTTAAAATAATGCTCTCTTGGAGGTTAGTGAGTTCACAGCCAGGAAAATTAAATATACAAACATCTGTTAAGTTCTAAGGATATCTATGAGGTATCTATGAAAGGGATTTACCTGTCAGGTTTGTGAGAACTCTTTACTGTACTGAAAACACTCTTACACTTTATTGATTAGAGGCAATGTGATGAACTGTGGAAAGAACACAGACTTTGGAGTCTGATAGATTTGCTTTAGAATTCTGAAAGTGTGGATATCGAAAAGAAACCAGTAGTGTATGAGCAAACTCAGAAAAACAGTAAATTGGGCAGTTTTTAAATCAAAAGGTTGCCGAGAAGCAGTAGTCATGGAGAAGACAAATGGTAGTAGGTATGTGCTAGTAAGTTAGTAAATCATCCTCAGAATGGTAGGAGCAGTAGAGGTGATAAATATGAAAGGGAATGGAAAGTGGAAAAGTATCTGAGATTAGGTAAGAAAACAGTCTTGAAATAGAGGCTTTATCATGTTGGAATTTCTGCTCTATCGTTATTGGCCCAAAATTGAATTTGGTTTAAGGCTATTTCCCAACCTAGGAGAGTTTATGTTTTCAAGGAAATTTTGAGAAGATTTTTAACCTCTAAGGTAGACTTGTTTCATGAGTCAGGAAGATAGTGGTGAGATGTAGTTATAGTGTATTTATTTTTCTTTTATATCTAGATTTATTTTTCTTTCCTTTTATGTGGCACTGTGAGTTTCAGGTTGTCTAGCACATTTTTCATTGCAGACTTGAATTGGGTGTAATGGACACAAGGAAAATGTTTTTTATTTGCAAAACTTAGTTCTTTCCAGCTGCTGGCCTGTCTTCAGAACACACTTGGAGGGGAGGGTATAGGAGAACAGAATTGTATAAGTGTGGATGCAGTGAAACAGCTCACATGTTAAAATTGTAGCATACAGTTTTATGTAAGCCTCAAATAATCATGTATTAACTGATCAAATTTATCAGGTTTTATGTTTTGTTATATAATTCTTATTTTGCTGTTTTTTTTCCCCATGTAGACCAGTTATGCCAGTAACATTAAATATGAACATGGCTATGCCTGCTTGGTAAGTAAGAATTTACCTATTCAGTAAGAACTTTATACTTAATTTTTAAAGCAGAAGTGCTTTTGCATATAGCAATTTTTAATTAGCTATTTTTAAGTCGCAAGGTTATATAATTCACTTTAAATTTAACCTTTAATTATTTAAGTTTTTATATTTTAAATTCAGGGGTAAACAAGGAGCTGCACCAACATTTAGAGAAACTAGAGAGAACGGGTGGAGAGAAATACTACAGAAAATATCTCCTACTGCTTTAACCTTTACTGATTTCAGTAACCAAACATTTGAATGACCTCATGTGGCAATCAATCAGATTTAGCCAGGACCTCCTCACCCTTCTAACTTCTTCCCTTTCTGGAGAGCTGGTGAATTTTTAAGGAAACCATTTCCTTTTGAACCTTCTCAAGATATTTGCACATTCCCTATATGCTTTATAGTCAGGAAGTAGAGTCATTTCTTCATTCCTCTGAGCCACTTCCAGGCTGACTTTTTTTCTGCTGCTCTCTGAGGCTCCTGCCATCATGTCTTTGCAAAAATGATGACTTTGACACCTGATTAATATTTTCCTTTCCACTCTATTTCCTGCCACCATTGTGTCTTTTGGGTGACTATGGGATCCAGTGTAAATGGTCCATTCACAACCTTGGTTGGTTTGTTACTTCCTTGGCTCTCTCTTCCCTAGTGACATTTTCTTCTCTCGACATCAACAGTCATTTCTTGAGTCTTGTCATCTGGAACTGTCCTATCTCTGAAGTGACTTAATTCAAACCTGATATTAAGGATAATTATTCATCTTTTTGAGTTTGCTTTCCTGTTTCCACACTATTTGTTCTTAGACCTATTCCAGCCTACTGTCATCCTCTCTGCTGCTTCCCACCCATCTCTAACCCAGCCCTGCACTTTATCTACTATAGAGTCCTTGGCAAGTGTTACAAGTTCCTGCCTTCTGTGGCCTTTGGTTCTTTCACCTTCCTTCTCTGGCAAAATTTCCATACAGAACCAGAATTTCTACCTAATATGGCTAAAGAACATAACGAAAGCATATAACCTGATAGAGAAGTAGAAAGGGCCAAAGGACAGCTTCCCTTGGTCTCTGGTTTGAGGTATCTATAATATATGATGAAAAAGTTTTGCAGAATTTGGATAGAGATCAGTAGCTCTATTCCATTGGATTGACTTATGATGCATTAGAAGGGGAAATGAATAACTGGAATTTATTGCAAACTTAGGGATGTCAGCTAAGATTCCTGCTTGGGTGCAAGATTGAACTAGATAATTTTTAGATATTCTTACCCTAGAATTATGTGGCACTGTGACTTTTTAACATTAGAATCTATATCTAGTTGGGATGGAAGGAACTTAAGGAATGTCACATTCACACGTTTAAGTTCATTGTTTGGCCTCTGTAAACATTTTAATTTGAGTTTTTTATTCTAGGGAATACATTTGGTCGGCTCTTTTTATCCCAAATACCATTAGTTTAGTAAAACATACCAAGAGTAAATATTCTTAGAATCAAATTATTCTTTTAATTTTGTCTTATTTTCCAGGTTTGATATTATTGGGCTTTCACCAGAGTCACGGGAGGATGAACCTGGAATTAAACAGGCAGCAGAAAATGGTAAGTACGGAATAGTTTTTTAAAAAGACAGAAGCATTCTTAAATATTGATGTTGATGAAATATTACACAGTCATCTGAACTCAAGAGGTGGTGCTGTTTCCTTCTCTGATCGCTCTAACTCATTTGCCATGATGGCTACGTGGACTCACTGAAAGGTGCTCAGTGAAGGTGAGGTGGATGGGGAGAGATGGCCTTTTTCAAATTTCAGTTCTGTCAGATACATAATTTTGCTTTGATTTACATATGGAGAAAATAGCAGAATGTTTAATAATTGTGGCCAGTTATCTTCATTAAGGAGATTTGAAATAAGGATGAAAATAATGATATAATAATGTAATGATACATAAGAAAATTATATTAATGGTTAGTTTTAGTGTGATAAGAATAGAGGCCACTGATTGAATACTTAGCTATTAAATGAACTAGGTAATTTTTATAAATCATCTCATTTAACATGCCTGTGAAATAAGTATTAACTCTACAGAATCTCCAAAGTCTGTTTTCTGGTTACTGTTTCATGCTCCCATATGAACATGATAATTCTGTTTATTTTTTGGATGAAAGCATAAAGAACACAGACTTATTAGGAGAAATTTGGGTTAGAAAATGCACAGAAGCATTTTTTTTCTATTACATACATGCACTGGAATGTTTACAGAGACAACATGATAACTGGGATTGACTTTAGAATACTCTGGGTGGTGACATGGCAGGCACTGATGAAATTAGCCTGGCTATGAATTGACAATTGCAGGAGTGAGATAATGTGTACCCAGGGAGTCGTAGCACACTCTATTTTTATATTTGTTTGAAAATTTCCAAAATAGCTTAAAAACCCCAAACCAGTAGGATCCTTTTTAAAAAATCTTTTTATTAAAACAACTCTTAAGAACTTTAAAACAGGGAAGAAGATGCATTCAAAACATACTGGATATTTAGGAATGTCAAACCAAGAACACTGACTTTTAGGATCATCAAAAAGTAGATCAAAGCTAGTTAGAATCCTAGAGCTAGGATTTCGTCAAAAGAAAATAATAGTGACAAAAATACGTTTTTGATTTGGGAATGAGTTGTTAGACCACGTGGAAGGTGGGAGCTAGGCCTTGCGGAGAAGATAGGTGGGCCTGGTGAGTTCTAGAGTGGGAACTTATATCCTAATGATAGAGGTGGCCTATGACATACTTGCCATTTCTTTCCTCTCCCAGGTGATGTATTATTAGAGAAAATTAGGGCCAGACTCAGAGCTGGGAAAAAAAGAAGTCCCTGTTTGAGGGCTGAGAGACTATGTTGCTGAAGAAAGAAGAGTGCTCAGGTCAGGTCCAGGGAACACATTTGCTCCACAACTGACTGCCGTCACTGCAGTTAGTTAACTTTATCTCAGCTGGTGGTATAACCATGGGGAGTAAAGCTTTGCGACACTCAGTGAAAATGGTCCCAACAGCTCCCTGGCTGGCTAGCAGCTAACATTCACCAGGTCCCAATGGCAGCCCTCCCTCCTCAGAGCTGGGCTGTTCTGCCACTTCTGCATCTTCTTTCCAACTGAGACCGTGCAGTCTCCCCTAAATAAATCCCTCATACTTCTCAATATTTATTTCTTAAGCCTTCTTTACTGTTCTCTAGCGCATTTCTCCCATGCTTTGGTCAGGGCACCCCTACCTTTTCACACCATTGCTAACGAAGAACTAAACTTTATATAAAAACAAAATAATTTTTAATTTGGGCATTTGGTTTTTTTTTTTTTGGTAGTATTCTAATAAAAGCATATTTTTGGTTTTTTATAAAAAGGAATATAAAGTTGGAAATATTTATCTTAAAAAATGAAATTCTTCCATATATGTCAAAAATGAAAGAAGATAAATTTGTAAAAGGTATAGTTATTCCAGAAACTCAGGACTGATGATAAATAAAAGGAAATTCTAGGAGTTATCAAGTGTTACATTTAATTATGCATGCCAAAGTATTTTGCAAAAGGAAAAGAGCTCATTTGATTTTTTCCCCCATACCATTTACTGGCTATAGGAAAATTTAATAGTGTTTTTTTTTTTTTTTTTTTTTTTTTTTTTTAATAATGAACTGTTGACACAACTGTAAATCATAAACCATGTAAACTCTCTTAAGTACTTAAACTTTTAAAATCACAACTTTTAGGTACAAACGCCTATGGTTCATTGAAGAGAGGGAAATATAAAAAACATATGAGCAGAATTGACCATAGATAAAAGAATATCCATATACTGATGAAAGAACTGTTGTTTACAAATTATATAACAAACAATAGAACAGGTTAAGCAGCACCTGCAAAATCTGAGTTTTATATTGAAAATACATTCTAATTTTGTATTTTAATAGAGTGTTTCAAATTTCTCACTTGTTTTGACCTTTAATATACTTTATGCTTCTCTGTCATTAATATTTTTTCTATGTAGATTGTATCAGTGGCCTTAATTTTGAAAGTACCGGTGATTTAACTTTCATGTTGTTTTTAGTAAAAGCCTTGATAGAGCAAGAGGTGAAGAATGGCATTCCTTCAAACAGAATTATTTTGGGAGGATTTTCTCAGGTAAGATTAAATTTGGGTGGTATGTCAGTACCATCAGCATACTTATCTAGAAGTTTGCGGTTTCAGTCCTTTTTCTGTGGAGGAGTCCCTTTTTTTTTTTCTGGAAGATGTTACAGACGCTGATATACTACTTATCTTTCATGCTGAGTTAAGCTTGAACGGAATAATTGCTTTTCTAGTTTTCTCCCTTCAGCAATAGCCTTTACTTTAGAGACTGTCTTAAAAATCAATTTATTTAGTAAATTGATTGGAACTTAGAATGTTAACATAATGTACCCCTTTTAAACAAAAACTCTAAATACAGATATAAGTACCCTGTCTAATTGGAGACCACTGATAGGAATAGTGAGGTGGAAGGCGAGAGAATTTCTTCTCTCTTTTTGTCACAGATTCCCACTGGTCGAGCCTTGCAGATTCCCCTACAATCCCTATAAGGCCAGATCAGAGTAGGGGCTCCCACAAAGCGACCCGTGTGCTGGGGAACACTGCTTTTCCCACCTGGGCTCTCTTTTCCCTGTAGAGGAACTAGAGGCTCAGGGGAGACCTGTCGTGCAGCCTGGGGGAGGGGCAGTGCAGTCAATGAGTGCTACTTCTCTTACCCTTCTGATGCAACCTGTCTTGGTCTCTAAGATGAGATATGATTTTATGTCTAAGACTCTTCAGAGGAAAAGATGGTAATTAATTCAGAATATTTCTAAGGCATTTGTAAGTACAGCAGTTAACTTAATTATGTCTGGACTGACTGGGTAGTTGCTACATTCTCACAACGTAGAGAACATATGTCTTTAGTGTAGAGAATCATGTGCTTTAGGACACTGGAGTGTATATTGTTTGCCTGATTTGATTTGATATTGGCCACTCAGTTTGGTTTTTTATGGACATTATTAATAACAAGAAATCTTTTAAGTTGCTCTTAGCAGAGGACGTGTGCCATTGACTTTCCCTCCTTGTCTTTCCAGGGAGGAGCTTTATCTTTATACACTGCTCTTACCACACAGCAGAAACTGGCAGGTGTCACTGCCCTCAGTTGCTGGCTTCCACTGCGGGACTCATTTCCACAGGTAGCCTGATTATTTAAGCAACATTAAATTACTAAGATAAGAGACAGCTGATAATATTGGGGAGAGGGTCAGTTTTTTTTAATAAACTTTATTTTTTTTAGAGCAGTTTTAGGTTCACAGCAAAATTGAGTGGAATGTAAGAAAGTTCCCGTGTGTCCTGCCTCCACACACGTATAGCCTGTCCTACTGCTGCAGCGCAGGGGAGTGTGGTTACAATCGATGAGCCTACACTGACACATCATTATCACCCAAAGCCCATAGTGTACATCAGGCATCCTTTTGTAAAAAGAATTTTCTTAGATTTTTATGAGGTATTACTAGGCTTTATGGGTATACTACACTGTCTTCATTGTGGATTGCATAGAAATCTTAGATTTGAAGTGTTTGATAACATTGTAAGATACATATAAAAATTGGAACTTTTTAAACAAATATTTTTGAACGTTTAGTATGATCACTGCTTAATAGCAGAATTTTGCTATAAAACATAATTTCTAAGTATTCAACAGTGTAAAGCGATATATAGTGTACATAGGAGATGTAGACATTATTTTCAAATTCACCTTTAAATCTAGGGTTTTTTCTTGTCACTATATAGTATTGGTATCTTGCACATAGTTAGTGCTGTTTATTAACCAGCTTATGTAAATCAGTCAAATAAGAGCTGAGAAGAACATGGTTCAGCTAAAATATACCTTTCGTATAGGACAATGTGAATATACAAAGAATAATTAAGATACAATCTGTTTTAAGGAACCAGTTCATTGGGAAAACGTGACAGGGCAATCATATGTCCTATAAAAGTTTAAAGAGATGTGGAGAGTATAGGGATGAAGTAATTTTATTTCTGTAGCCACATATAACCTATAATGTAAGTAATAACATGTATGTATGTGTCTGCATTTTAAAATGCGGGGCATAATGCTCTATACATTCGAATAAGTAATAATAGTTTTGGTTTTTTGCAGGGTCCTATCAATGGTGTTAATAGAGATATTTCCATTCTTCAGTGCCATGGAAATTGCGACCCTTTAGTTCCCCTAATGTTTGGTTCTCTTACTGTCGAAAAGCTAAAAACATTGGTAAATCCAGCCAATGTAACCTTCAAAACCTATGAAGGCATGATGCACAGTTCATGTCAACAGGTATTTATTTTTAAATGTTTGGAAGCAGTGGCTATAGAGACATAATTTGCAACTTTTTCCATGTGATATTATTAAGGTGAATAACACTTGACTGCTTGAGGGTTTAAAGGGATTAATGAATTCTCACTGAATCATAAGTTAGCAGGACTTAGATCAAAGTTTATTCAATTTAATTCAACAAACGTTCACGGATTTCCTGTTACATGCAAGCATTGTACATAATTCAAAGACTAAAAGAGATTCTCTTTTATTAAAATTTAAGAAATTAAAATTAAAAATGTATTAGGGAATAAAGCTATATATCCAGGTAACTGATATAGAAAGCAGAATGTGATGTGTGTTAATATTAGAAGTTTTAAAAAAGTTATTTGAAAAACTGAGGAGAGTGAGATTAATTTTATCTTAGGAGGCATGGAGATCGTGATGAAACAGCTAGATTTTGAACACTGGGTAGGGTTTGGATAGCAAGTGTGCAGAGGAAGGACTGTTGGATTAGACTATAGACTTAGGAAAAGCAAGGTATCATAGAACCAAGGCATAGAGAGGAGAGACTCAATTATAAAGAGCTTTTATGTTGTGCAGAAGATGGACTTGTTCTCTAGGCAGCAGAAAGCTTTTTTTTTGAATAAAAGCAAGATGTAATCCACCTTCTGGAAACAAGAAGGAGATTCCAGTAGGATTTAGTGACTAATTCTAAGGAATATAGGAAAGAAGGAAGTATCAAAGAGGCCTTAGATTTCTAGCTCAGATGACTAACAGGATGCCATTTATAAAGTAGGTACAAGGAACAGTTTTAGGGTAACAGAAAGGAAATAGTACTGAGGCTAGTGAACATACTGAGATTGATGTGCCCCATGATCAGGATGGGAAGTACTTGGTTGAAGCTCAAGCTTATAATAGAGACTTAGCATAATTACCAATATCAATGATCAGTGAAGAATTACCATGGGAGGATATCATGAGAAAAAAAGCCAAGGGATACAACTTTGGGGGAGTTAAAAGGAGTTAGGGATGGAATGAGAGTACAGGAGGAGAGAATTTCTGAGTTGTAGGGAACAGTATCCATTATTCAAAGAATGATTAAGGGGAAATAGGTCAGGAAGAAACTATCCAATAGTAAGCCGTCTGTGACCTCAAATATTTGGGGAGATACAGCTAAACTGCAGTGGATTATGTGAAGCAAACGGGGAAATGAGGAAGTAAAAGTAGAGAGTAGGAAGGTTCTTTTTAATCGGATAAGGAAAGAGATTCCTGGGGGTGGGGAGGAGGGAGAGAGAAAATGCGATAAAAAAAAAAAAGGTGGTCCTCGATAGGGGAAAGCCTTAGGGGGATTGTATAATTAAGTACTGAAATGGGTAGTGGTTGCCTTGAAAGAGGAGAAGAACACTTTTGAATCAAGATAGAAGAGCATGGGTGAATGTAAACGAGGGTTGCTCAGAGAAGAGAGTATTTGAGAGCTCACATTAGATCCTCTTAATCTAAAATATATAAGTAGGAAATGTCACTTAATAAGAATTAAGGAAACCTGGATAGATTTGGAGGCTTGAAAAGGCCTAGGATAAAATTTGATGGCTAAGCATTGAGGCAGTCCAAGTTAACATTGTTTTGCAGCTGCTCAGCTTAGCTAATTATTTTGACAGGAAAGCAGGTAGTAATATAATTTATCCAGAAAGACAAGGAGGCCTGAGATGCTAGGGTGTTATTGAGAATATAGCTGAAATTGTCCTGAAGTACTGAATCCAGAAAGGGAAGTAGTCTGGCACTCTGAGCATCCAAGAGGGACTGAGGGTCTAGAGCAGTGGTTTTCAGAGTAGGCTTTGCATCACAAGGACCCCGGAGTTTAATAAACACACAAGACACTCAAATTCCAAACTCAGTGATTCTGATTCAGTGCACTGGGGAATTGGTGGTGAACTCAGGCATCTTTGTTTGTATGGAGTTGTTTTTAAAATAAAAGTTCCTTGAAGAAACAAAAACTTACGGCCCAGGAGTAAATTTTGCATCAGATAAATGCTAATAAAAGTAAAATAAAATAAAATAAAATAAAAGCTCCTCCATAGATGACTCTTTGTGAGATCACATTGGAGGACACTGGACTGAATGAAAGATTATGAGTGGAAAGTGACAAGAGATAGAACGGTAGGAGGTGGTGTCACAGGAAACTTGTAGGACTTTAGAGTGTTATAAAATAAAGCACTTTTGTGTTGTGGATTTCTTTTTTAGTGACTAAATTATAAGGCTGAAAGTTCTCTGTGTTGCTAATTTGTGGGTCTGTGAGGCTAAGCCTTGAAATGCTACATACGATAGGAGGAAATGTGTTTGGGGGAAGTGGGAAAACTGAGCCAGATGCAGGAGTCCTCTAGGAAAGTTTTTCTATAACAGATATTTGGTATATTCATTTTCAGATCTCTCTAGGCCTATCTTAGGTACATGCTCTCTTTCTAATGGTTGGTTATATGTAAAATCTTATGAAAGACACAAAATATTTTATGCTATGGATTTAGTATTTCATTCTCCTGAGAGAATGTCAAAAGCTTTTCCATGGATATGTAGTTGACAATAATTGTATACTTCCTGAAACTTCTCGGTATAGGTTTTGTTACTTGTAAACCCCTTCATTTCCTCGTATTCCCATGTTTTATTTGTTCAAGTGTAGCAAAATGCAGACCTTTTTCATGGGAGTAGATTAATAAATGGGAGCTATCATTGAATGTACAATAATAATAATCATAGGTAATGTTCTCAAATATCTATTGGAGCCTCATTTCTCTAAGACTTATTTCACTGTAGTTAAAATGTGGTTTCAACTTACCTATGCACATGATGGATTTAGTTAGTGGCATTTTAGTGGGGATTTAATTTCTGATTTGCGTAACCGTTTATTAAATTTTATTCCAAACAGGAAATGATGGATATCAAGCAATTCATTGATAAACTCCTACCTCCAGTTGATTGATATCACTAAGGGGCCTTGTGTAGAAGTACACACCAGCATCACTGTAGTATAAACCTTTTCTCGTGTCCGATCTTGGAACTTGTAATGTTCGCAGTGTTAAAATGTTTGCAAATACACCACCAGAGACACAGACTGAATACTGTCTCCTTGTGGGAAATTTATGGTCTTTTAAGTTTCTATTCATGTATTTGTATAATATGATCCAGAATATACTAGTATTAAAATAGGTGAAGCAGCCACCGCCACTTTCTTTTTCCCAAATGTAATTCAGCAAAATAAAAAAATTACAACCAGATGTTTTATTACTTCATTTGAAAATTATTGGTATGCCTAATGAAAATGTGTTCAGATATAAATGAGCAGTTAAGATAAACAATTTATGAATGCTGTGACTTAGTCTATGGACTTATTCCAAAATTACTCGGTCACCACGCAGTATCTGTATTTTTATATGTGTATTCATATATGCTTAATGATTATAATATATAAGAATAAGGTGTTATGACATTATTCCTAATAATAGGGATAATTCTCCTACATGTCAATAAAGAGTAAGATTGCTCTCTTCAATTAATGGCCCTTTTATTTTGGGGATCGGCGTTTTCTTCCCGTTATAACTTTTTAATATAATTCTTTTTTCCTCTCTAGAAAAGAAATATGTTTTTTCTTCCTTTTTATCCTTCATACCAGACCAAATATTGCCTCCTTGCCATAGACATATGCTGTCAACACATACTGTAATTTGACATTCTGAATCACAGACATAGTATTTAAAATGTATTAAACTTAAATAAAAAAACCAAACATCACTTCAAACTTCCTACACTAATTTCTTAAACTATACCTTAGTCCAGAGTTAGACCTATATAGTTACTAGAATCTTCAGTCTAGGTAAGGAATAATTCTGTGGTTGTGTTTTTTTCTGTAATTAACTAAAAGAATAATTAGGTCATATTCTAGTATGTTCTGGAATATTTAAGACTGATCTTAAACAATAATTTCTAAGATTTGCTCTATGATTATTATCCTTGTTTTGTACCATTATATTTGAAATCAACTACTGTAGGAAATGAACAATCCATTAGAAAAATTTGCTTTACTTTTATCTGTCAGTGAACATTGGAAATATTCACTTTAGTCATGATTTTTTAAAAATTAGTTTTTGTGCAAATATAAAAGTAGCAATCACTTGATTTTAAATAGTCAAATTTTTTAGATTATTGGTAAAAACTATTTGAAAACAAATTTATGGGCTATAAAGGTCAGGACTCAATACATATAGCGTAGTTACCACCTACTTTATGTAGCAAAAATGTATAGTTGTTATTTCTGAACTGTTAATTTTTCTGCTGTATTCCAACTGACTACAAAATGTTAGGAATGCATCATTATAAATGGGTGCTAATTGATAATGGAAACAATTTAGTAATGGACCTATATAGACTATTAATAAGGAAGCCATACATTTAAAATTTTTAAACAATCTTTAACAAGTCATTTTGCTTTACTTTGATGATATATAAACTTGTTTCAGTTATACAAATCAATAAGATCTAATTTATGGCAAGAGATATTCCGTTTAAATGCTGTGCTGTAATGTGGGAAAATGTAAATCTTTTTCACGGTTTCTAAATGTGAAATAAAATTTAATTCTGAATTTGCCATGACTGTTCTTTTGAATGTTTAACATTTGGGTTTGCCTTGGGGTGGCTGTTTATAATGAAAAGGAGGAAAATGACACTGTAATCTCAAGAATATACATTCAAAGAAAGAAATTTGATTATGGTATGGTGGCCTGGAATGGAACCAGGCATGTGAAAAGCTTCTCGTTACTCAATTTTAACCCATTTCCTGTCTAGAAAAAAAAGTGCAGCTCGCTGCCAGTGTTAATTTTACATAAACACGCTTTGAGGCTGAATTTGAATAGTTTTCAATATGAAAATAAAATATAAAAACTGTTCTTGGAGTTATTTCTAAACAGAACTTGTCTCTAATCCTAATGTAACAGAAATGTATATGTAAATCAGATTTTTCAAATCTTTGACTAACAACTATTTGAAAACGATGTTAACATCACATGTAGGAATGCTGTTTTCTAGGATTTGACGTTTTCAGTGATAATTACTATATTTTATAAATGGAAATACCACTACTAAAAACAATGCTATAAATAGAATGCTGTCATTTGTTTCCATAGACAATTGATATACTAGAATGATGCAAAAATAATAAAAGCAAGGTATTTCATGGCCAACTTTAGGGGTAAGGTTAGGACTGTAATCATCGAGTTATCTTGGGGTAAACGCTGCAGCCACCAGTGCCACAGGCAAGTATTCTTGGAGCAAATGGGAAATTGGTTAAAAAAAATTCTCAAATTTGGTTTTCATTGTTTCTAACCTAATATTTAAGTTTTGTTTGGTGTTTCCTTTTGTCTCTTTTATGTAGGATTTTTAGTGTCATACTGGGCATACATTTTGTAAAGATTTAATTTGTGACAACTACATAAAATGGGGAAGACAGAAATGTATAGAAGCAGAGAATTTCTGTACTACTGAAGCTAAATTGAGATTGTTTAAGCTAAATTGTCATAATTTTAAAATGTTAATTGTAATCCCCAGGGTAACCACTAAGAAAATAATTTTAAAATACACAGAAAAGGAAATAAGAATGGAGTAAAAATGGTATACTAGAAAAAAATCAATCATGAAAGGAGGCAGTAATGGAAAAATTGAGAAATAAAGGTATAAGATACAGAAAAATAATACATAGCAAAATAGCAGAGTAAGTTCTTAGCAGTAATTACCTAAAATTAAATGAAGTAAACTATTCAATTAAAAGGCAGAGATCAGTAGAATGGATTTGAAAAAAGATACAACTATATGTCTACAAAAGACTCACTTTAAGCTAAAGACATAAATAGGCTGAAAGTGAAAGGATAGAAAAAAGATGTTCCATGCAAATAGTAACCAAAAGAGAGCTGGAGTGGCTATACCACATAAGACAAAATAGATTTCAAGTAAAAAAATTGCTACAAAAGAACGAGTGCATTATATAGCAATAAAATGGTCAATTCACCAAGAAGATATAGCAATCATAAACATATGCAACTTACAATAGAGTCCTAATATATATGAAGCAAAACCTGACACAATAGAGACTTCAAAAATAGAGACTTCATTAGACACTTCTTTCAATAATGGATAGAACAACCAGCCAGAAGATCAACAGGAAATAGAGGACTTGAACCAACTAGACCTAAAAGACATATACAGTACTCTTCATCCAACAACAAAAGAATGCACCTTCTTCCCAAGTGCATGTAGAACATTCTTCAGGACACACCACATGTTATGCAAAATCTCAATAAATTTAAAACGTTTTAAATCATACAAATGTTCTCTTCAACCAGAATGGAATAAAGCTAGCTATAAATAACAGGGAAACACATGGAAAATTCACAATTGCATGGAAATCAAATAACACACTCCGATACAATAAATGGGTCAAAAAGTAATCATAAAAGAAATTAGAAAACATTTTGGAACAAATAAAAACAAAAGCATAAGATTCCAGAACTTATGGACTGCAATGAATACAGAACTCAGAGGCAAATTTATAGTTATAAAAACCTACATTAATAAAAAGAAATATCTTACATCAAAAATGTAACTTTATATCCTGAGGAATTGAAAGAACAGAAGCAATCAAAACTCAAAGCTGTCAGAAAGAAAAAAATAGTAAAGATTAGATTAGATATAAGTGAATTCAAAATGAGAAAAAAAACAATTGCCTAAATCAAAAGTTAGTTCTTTGAGAAGACCAACAAAATTGACAAAACTTTAGCTACATTAAAGAAAAAAATTCAAATTACTAAAATCAGAAATTAAAGTGGAGGAATTACTACTGACCTTGTAGAAATAAAAACAATTATAAGAGAATATTATAGCAATTGTATGTTGAAAAATAAGATAACCTAGATGAAATGAACAAATTCCCAGAAGTGTACAATCTATCAAGACTGACTCAAGAAGAAATAGAAAATCTGGACAAACCTATAAGAAATTGAATGTGTAACGAAAACCTCCCGACAAAGAAAAATCCAGAACCAGATGGCTTTATTAGTGAATACTACAAAGCGTTTAAATAATTAACACTAATCCCTCTCAATGCTTTTAAAATAGAAGAGGATGGAACATTTCTATATGCCTTCCATGATGCCCGTATTACCCAGACATCAAAGCTATTCAAAGACAAAGACCAATATTCTTTATGAGTATAAATACAAAAACCTCCAAGAAAATACCAGCAACCCAAATCAAGGAGCATATTAAAAGGATTACACACTATGACCAAGTGAGATTTATATCAGGAATGTAAGAGTGGTTCAACACATAAAAATCAATCGATATAATCCACCATATTAATAGAATGAAGGTAAAATGTGACTTGATCATTTCAATTAACACAGAAAAGCATTTGACAAAATCCAACAACTATTCATGCTAGAAACGCTCAACAAACGAGGAGTAGAAGGAAACTTCGACATGATAAAGGGTGCCTACGAACCTTACAGCTAACATCATACTCAGTGGTGAAAGACTGAACGCTCTCTAAGATCAAGAACAATAGTGATTTCTGCTTTCACTATTCTATTCAAAATAGCCAGAAAAATTAAGCAAGAAAAAGAAAAAAATGCATTCAAGTTGGAAAGGAAGAAGTCAAACTCTTTTCCAGATGAAATGATCTTATTAAAGAATAAAAATAAACAACAATAAAAATATATGAGCCAGTAAACTCAGCAAATTTGCAGGATACAAGATCAACATACAAAAATAAGTTGTATTTATAAACCCTAGCAATGAACAATTTAAAAAGGATTTTAAAAAAACAATTTCATTTTCAATAGCATTCAAAGAATAAAATATTGAGGAATAAATTTAACCAAAGAAATAAAAGATTTGTATATTGAAAACTATACAATTCTATGGAAAGAAATTAAAGTAGACCTAAATAAATGGAAAAACATTCTATTTTTATGAATTGGAAGACTTAATTTTGTTAAAATGGCAATGGTAAATCTTCACAACTTTGAATTTGGCAATGAATTTTTTAGATATAACATCAAAAGTACAAGCAACAAAAGAAAACAGATAAATTGGACTTATATAACATAGGTCTGCACATCAGAGACCACTATTAAGAGATGAAAAGACAAGTCACAGAATGGGAAACAACATTTGCAAATCATACCTGATAAGAATCTAGTTTCCAGAACATATAAAGAATTCTCAACAGCAAAAAGACAACCTGGTTAAAAATTGGGCAAAGGACTTGAATAAACATTTCTTCAGATGTACAAATGGCCAACAAGCCTATTATAATATACTCAACACGATTAGTCATTAGGGAATTAAAACCACAATGAGATGCAACTTCGCACTCACTAAAATGGTTAGAATAAAAGTTGGATTAAAAACAAGTGTTGGCAAAGGTGGGAAATTGGAACCCTAGTACATTTCTGGTGGGAATGTAAAATGGTGCAGGTGCTTGTGGAAAACAGGTTGGAAGTTCTTCCAAATTAATTACCATATGACCTGGCACCCCAGGCCTAAGTACATACTGAAAAGAACTGAAAATAGGTGTTCATATAAAACTTTGTACATGAATATTCATAGCTGTACTATCCATAGGAGAGAAAATATGGAACAGTGAAAGATAAATGGAAACAATTCACATCTATCAGTTGATGAATGAATAAAAAAATGTGGTGTATCCATACAATGCAGCCATAAAATGGAGTGAAAAACCAACACATTCTACAACATAGATAAACCTTGAAAACATGCTCAGGGAAAGCAGCCAGTCACAAAAGGTCACATATTGTATGACTCCATTTATATGAAATGACTAGAATATTGTAGTTCATAGAGATAGAAAGCAGATTTGTGGTTCCTAAGAGTTGAGGGAAATCAGGGGTGACTGCTTAAAAAGCACAAGTTCTCTTTTTGAGGTGATAAAAATTTTGGAATACTTTTTAGAATGTTAACCTAAAATTAAAAGGCCTCTCAAACAGTTGAGATAAAAAAAGAATAGCTATTTGGAAATCATTGATTCAGGCATAAACCCAAGTAGTGTTCGCACTAGGAGAGAAAGGCAAGGAGTATTTATGAGAAAAGGGAGGGGAACAATTACATCAATAGAAGAAATGCATTTCTATTGGTACAGTTAGTTAAGCTACTATGGTGACACTAATTTTAAACAATGTTTTTAATTTTCAATCTGTAGCCATCGGTCCAGTAGTCATAATATCTGCTTTCTTATTGTCTTTGCAAACAGTCCTTTGGGACACAGTGATGCTTTAGGCCCAGGACTGTGTCCAACATTTTGAGTCAGGAAACAAACAAGATCGGGTCTGTCTTTTAAGGAGCTTACAAAGGATTTGAATTTTAAAAAGAAAAAGCTTAAATCCATATTATAATGGGCTATTTAGAGGAATGGGGGAGGCTGCTTTTCAAGGTAGCCTGCTACAAAAGATAAAATGCTTGGGTTCCTACTGACTTTAAAAACTGCCAACGTTCCATTCTCTAAACCCACCTCAGTTCAGAGCTCCGTGGGTTCTAGACCTCTGGGATGTCCCTGGTGACTTCCGCGACGGGTTGAACGCCAGTCAGCGTGGAGGCCGGGCGGGAGGCGAACTTGCGGCAAAGTTGGCCTCGCGGTTTGTTGGCTTTTATGACTGCCAGGCGGGATACACTACAGACCCGCTTGCTCGTCGCCCGCTTGACAGAGCCAGGGCCAAGTCCGCCTGGCGGGCGCCGGGGCCTGCCGACCTTCCCAGCGATCCGCTGTCGATTGGTAGCGCCTGTACTGCGCGCGCGGAGCTCGATTGGCGCTGCCTGCGGGGGAGGAGCCGCCGCCGCCGCCGGCTTGGTTTGTGAGGAAGGGCCTAGGCCCAGGCCTGCTGTGCTGGGCTCGCTGAGCGCCGGAGCTCGCGTCCTGCTGTCACCTCTACCCCAGCTTCGCCCACAGCCCGTCCCAAACGGGCTGGGCGCAGGGGAGACCTGCCGGAGCCATGGAGGACGAGGTGGTCCGCATTGCCAAGAAGATGGACAAGATGGTGCAGAAGAAGAACGCGGTGAGCGCGGCGGGTGGCGCGGACCCCGAGGGAGCCAGGGCACCGGTCGGGGATCGCGGGGACTGGACGCAGTGGGCCCGGGCTGGGTTCGAGGGGGCTCCTGGCCCGCCTACGCCAGCTCTCCCTGCGCGGGAAGCCGGCGGGGACACAGCCCGCGTCTTGGGGAGGGCGTCCTAGGGGAGGCGGTGCGGTCTGGCGGCCGCAGGCGTTGGGAATCGGTTCTTGGTACTTGGAAGTTCCTTTCTGGTACCGCCTGATAAACCTAATCAAGGCGGCTGTCCTTCTGTAGTAAGCTTTCGTGTTAGTAAATCCTCGCTAATTTAGCTTAAGAATTGAAGAGTGTAGAAAGCCTTCGCTGTTTCAGAGCATTCATTTTCTTTTCCGAGATCGTTGGCCGACACCTATAAATAACATAAAATAGAGGTTCGTGATCTGCTTTAGACATCAAGCTGGTAAACTGTAAAATCCCTGGATCTTAGTTTTGAAGAAGTCTAAACATTCACTTGATTACCTAAACTACTTACGTGTATGTTTAGCAATTAAAAAGTCCAAATATACCAGTGTACTTGGCAAGTTGCTAAACGTTTTTTAAAAAGTATCTCTTGTTAGATGGTAGTGTGCAAAAGAGCTACGACTAAAATACACAATGTATTTTATGACTAACTGGGGTGTGTTGGTTGATGAATTTGGACAAATGTCATTGCTGGCTACTTTCTAAGTGGTTTGCAGTTAATAGTGGAGGCATTATCTTGTTATTGATAATGTGTTTATGTGAACATGTTCTCTTGTGGTTTGTTTGAGGTCTTTCAATTTCTACATTTTTGTCTACCTATGTGTGCCACTTTCAGTCCCTTGGTTCAGAGTCCTCTGTTTTCTGCTAAACTTCCACAGTTGTCTTTAACTGAATTCGTTCCACCATGCTCAGCACATTTTCAGTATCCATGTACCTGAAATAACTTATTCTCAGCTATGAAATGAATTCCATGACAAACTAATGTGAAGGAAAAAAGGGATGCCCTGATTTGTACAGCTCCTTGGAGTTACAAAGTATCTGCATTTTTTTTTTTTTTTGAGACAACAGCTGCGGCATATCTATTTTACAGAATAAGAAACTGAGTCAGAGAGATTAAGTAGTTCATCTATTTAAATTAAGTACTGTGCAATTTGAATTAAGCCAGGACCCAAACTTTTCTACTGGACAGCACACCAGAGCAGGAATAGTGTTTAACACTGAATTCTTAAGACTACATAGAGTCTGTTCCTCTTTTCTTTTAACAGGTGCATTGCCCAATGTTTAATTTCATACCCTGTTAATCTATATTTGCAATTTTGGCCCTTTAAAGTATTTCCTGTTTGTTTTCTGTTCCAGATGTTACTTATGCCATTTATTTTTTCTATTGATAGAGCCCTTTCATTCCCCACTGCAACTGATAAATTCTGGTTATTTTGTGAGTTCTGGTTATTCCGTAGGCTGAACATTTTTGTTATTTTGTTTAAACTGGAAAGTTTTTTCTTTGCCTGGAGATTCTCAGACTTCCCCAGTAGAAACTCCCAGGAAAAAAGACTGTTGGGTATTTTTTTTTTCTCTGACTCAGGCTATAATGTATATCTTTAAAATCATTTGATTCATTAGGTGTTTGTTTTTGTTTGTTTCCTTGAAGACCAGTTTGCATTTATCTGCAGTTCTCAAATTATAAATGCATGTTCAGATTTTTAGTATGAGTGTGGGGGAGAATGAGGATAAACTCTACAGATAATCCTTAAATCTCATTTTCTCAAATTTCATTTTTCTAGTAGTTCAGAACTTCACAAGTATGAAAATTTGCCTCCAGAAAAACAAAAATAAAAACACATGTTCAACCTACAAATAACTTTTAAAGTATTCAGTAATTGAATAGAAGACGTTCTGGAGATTGTTGGAGTATGGTAGATTAGTTTCTCTTATTTTGTGGTTTCCATATTTTCTCAGAGCTATTTTAATATTATTTTTATACTATTAAAAAATAAACTGCTTGAAAAGTAGTAATTGTCCTCTGAATTGACAAGTTTAAGTGCTGCACTGGATATTGTTTTAATAAAACCTCAGGTGTCACATTTAAGTAATTAAAAAAAAAAATACAGCTACCATCTTTTAAATTATTCTGTGCCAGGCATTCTGAGTACTTACCTACCTTATCTCATTTATTCCTGACAGTTTTGCAAGGTAAGTATCCCCATTCTAAAAATTAGGAAAGGAAGTATTTAGAAAGTGAATTGTCCTAAGCCAAATAAGTAGATAGTAGCAAATGAATTGTGAATTTAAATCTTTTTTCTCCAAAGCCGGTAGTACTCTCTGTTAAGCTTCAGTGCCTCTACAGAAGACCCTTGCATCTGTTTTTGAACCTTGCATGGTATCAACAAAAGGTCTCTGCCACCAATCTAGTGCTAACAGGAGTCCCCAGTTTGGGGTGCATTGAAGGGAGAAACCTTATTCAGGTGAAGCAGCTCAAGTGAAACAGGTTGCAAGCCTGGAAAAGGCTGTCTTGGGTAGAAACCAGAAATATACTCCACTGAGACAAACGAGAAGCTATCTTATGTAGAGAAAAGTGTTCATCCCAGAGTCCTGATTGGCCTAATTGCATGCAAATGAGGACTCCATAGTCACACAGTTTGATTGGTTCACATTGCAGAATTCTGATTGGTAATTATAGAGCAGCTCTGATTGGTTGGTAAAGATGCAAATAAGGATATAGTTGTCTATCTTTGATTGGATGGGGAAGGTCTCAGTCCCATTGGTTGAAATACAATACCAGGAGCTTCTTTATAAGGATCTGCTTAGACAGCAGAACACAATATAGAAGGGTTTGGTGGGTGAATCTGCTGCTTTTTGCTGGGATGTAGTGTAGGGGAGAGGCCTTTTAAACAATGGCTGTTAGACTCCAATTATGAAATTGGGCCCCATTAGCCATAAGGATTCCTTCTCATGGTTGACAGTGGGTACAATTAAATGAATATAAGACCTTGGGGCAGACAGATTTCCCAATCAATATCCTGACCTAGTACTACCCAGAACGTTGCCCCATGGGTATACTTGATCTTAAACAGTATTAGCAGTTTTATAGGCATCCACTCTAACGCCTTGATGAACCACATAAGCGAGTGTCAAAGATTCCAATAATAGCTGTTTTTGCTTAGCCTTTTTTCTTGTCATTTTGACTTGATGCCAATAAGCAAGTCTAATTCCTAATCTGTGTTCAAATTCCGGCACTTCTGAACTTTGGCTGTGGGCTCTTAGGCAAGTTCGTTAACATCTCTAAATTGTTTTTCTTGATAGTAAGTTGGAGATAATTTAGTGAATACAAAATTCTTTCCCATGGCTAGAATATAGTTAATGGCTAAAAAACCTGAATTGTCTGTGTAGAGGACTTATGATACTAGACTGTAGAAGGAAGAGTGAGGTAAGAACTTAAAATTTTCAAGTTCATGGAGAGATTTTGTTAGTTTTGTTGAGGTTTGTTTATTTTGTTCATTGAAGGCTCAGGGCTAGGTGGAATTAAATTACAGGGAGAGAATTTGAAATTAAATGTTGGAATTTCCTAGGAGCTAGGATTCCTGAAATGTATACATTTCTAAGTCTTCTCTTACTTGGGTTGAGAGGAAAAAAAAACACCTTTGTTTTCCATATAAGAGATTGATTAGCATAAATCAAAATTTAGAATGATTACACAATTTTTTGTAACAGCTTTATTGAGATAAAAAAATTCACCCTTTTAAAGTATACAATTCAATGGATTTTAGTATATACACAGATTTGTGCCACTATCACCACTACCTAATTTTAGAACATTTTTGTCACTCCAAAAAGAAATCCATAAAGTAACCCATTAGGTAGTCACCATATCTCCCCCTTCCTCTTAACCACTAATCTACTTTCTATTTCAATGGTTGCCTATTCTGGACATTTCATATAAATAGAATCATACAGTATGTATTTGTATAAGTGGTATCATATAACATGTGGTCTGTGACTGGCTTCTTTCACTTAGTGTTTTCATTAACATAGCGAGTTTCAGTACTTTATTCCTTTGTATTGTTGAATAGTACTCCGCTGTACCGGTAGATATACCACATTTTGGGCTGTTTCCACTTTTTGGCTATTATGAATAATGCCGCTAAGAACATTCTTACGCAAGTCTTTGTGTGGACATACGTTTTCATTTCTGTTGGATATATACCTAGGAGTAGAAATGTTGGGTCATATGATAACTGTTTAATCTCTTGGGGAACTGCCAGACTATTTTCCAAAGTTGCTGCACCAGTTTACGTTCTCACCAGCAATGTATGAGGGTACTAGTTTTACCACATCTTCAACACAGGTTATCTCTCGATTATAAACATTGTAGTGGTTGTAAAGTGTATCTTACTATGGTTTTGATTTGATTTCTCTGATAACTAATGCTGTTGAATATTTTTCATTGCTTGCTGTCTATTTGTATATCTTTGGAGAAATGTCTGTTCAAATCCTTTACCTATTTTTTAATTAAGTGTTTGTGTTATCAAGTTGTAAGAATTCTGTATATTCTGAATACTCGACCCTTATCAGAGATGAGATTTGCGTGTATTATCTCCCATATTTTGAGTTGTCTTTTCACTCTCTTCACAGTACCTTTTAAAGTACAAAAGCTTTTAATTTTGATGAAGTCAAATTTATATATTTTTTCTTTTTTTGCTTGTACTATTGATGTGGAATAACTACAAATTTGTGATCATGTAGTAAAAGTATAATATGTTTTAGGCACTCTGTTTTAATACTTCATATGTGTTATATTACCTCATATGACTATTTTTACTACTTTAGGTCAGTATATTGTGCTCACCTACGTAAAAAGAAGCTGAAGCCTTAAAAGAAAATGGCAGCACATGGATTTTAATCTAGATCTCATATATATAGCCCATCTCCTTAACTGTATATTGTATATTACTCCCTCCTTCTTACATCTCCTTGAGGAGAAGGAAGTTTGTATCCTATATAGTCTTGTATATACCGGGTACTCAGTACATGTTTGAATACCATATTCTGTAAAGTACTTATTTCCATTGACAAGAGTACTGAAGATGTAATAATGTAGTGTGAGAGCTGTTGTTTATTTTTCAGCCAGTACTGTGAACTAAATTTGACTCTGGAAGTCAAGGTAGACTCTTTCTTTCTCTTGCATCATTATCTCTAGGAGATGCTGCAATCTAATAGACTTGCCCTTTAGAGGCAGGTGATGATTGAGCAAACCTATACTATAGTTTCTTGTTTGGTAATGCTATTCATCTGAGTTCACAGAGCAGAATTGCCACCTGTGGACCTATGGACTAGAAAGAGCAGTTGTGTAAGGGTTAGGAACAGTAGTTCTTGTCTTTTTATAGTACTCATTGGTATGACCTTGGGCAAGTCACTTTTCTAAGTTTCTTTCTTCCTATAATTGAAGGTTTGAAGAAGATGCTCAAAGATTTCTGTTGTTTTAAAATTCCCTGAAGTCAAAAAGGATTTATGTCTTGCTTACTGCTGTATCCTTAGTACAGAGCAGATCTTGGGCAGAAGAGTGTAATTTGATAGACCTGTGTAGATCTAGCCTTTTCTAGTTAGTAATCATGTGACCTTGTTCCAGTCTACGTTATCTGAGCTTCAATTTTCTCATCTGTAAAATGGGGATAATAAAATTACTTATGTAGGGTATATTGTGAAGATGAAATAATATATGTAAAATATTTAACATGATGCTTAGCACATTCAAAGAAGTTTTTGTCACAATTAATATATAATTTTTTTGCCTTTTTTTCTTGTTCTGATCATCATAATTTATTTCTTAAAGAACCTTGATTGAAGTATTCACTTTATTTGGTTAGAACACAATGTAATTATGATAAAGATCATAGTTTTATCCCATGAATATTATTTAGCTTTTCCTTCCTTCCGTAGCCTGTATCTCTAACTCAATCATCACCAAAGAGATCTGAGTAAAAAGGGAGAGCATGATGAAATTAATGCAAATCTATTGCTTCTATTTGGAAAACAACTTAAATTTTGTATGTGACGGCATTATGTAAGTCTAAGAAGGGAGACCCTGCTTTTAAAGGGACTTCTAGAAGTGTGAGTTTTTAAATCTTCCTTTCTAATTGATCCTAGGTCAGAAATAGATCAGAAAATGCATATTGAGACATGAGTAGAATAAAAAAGTCCATGGTAGATGTAGAAGATTGCTCCATATTTGAGAATTCCAATTTTTTCAGATTTTATAAAGCTAATTTGATATATACGTTTTATATTGCATAATATCTTCATCTAGGTCTGGGCAGTTTTCAGTGATCAGATACTAATATTTCTGTAGTGAAATGCAATTTAAGTGGGATAAATAGAACGTAAAGAGCTTTTCATTTGTTGAAATTATGCGTTGCTGTCAAATGAGTTTATAGACAACCTATGAGAAATGTTTTGGTTTTCAAAGGTTTTTGGTTTGGGGACTTGCGGCAGCTGTCCTCAACCTTCTTGGCACCAGAGACCAGTGCTTCTATAAGAATCTAATGCCTGATGATCTGAAGTGGAGCCAAGGCGGCGATGCTAGCTCTGGGGAGCGGCTGCAAATACAGATGAAGCTTCGCTTGTTCACCTACTGCTTACTATCTGCCGTGCGGCCCGGTTGCTAACAGGTCACGAACCAGTACCTGTCTGCAGCCCTGGGGTTGGGGACCCCTTCAATAAGGGATTGAAGACCTCATTTGCTCACAAAAATGTCATGCATGTAGAAATGCTTGATAAATGGTAAATTTAGAGTCAGTATTAGCTTTCTTCTCTAACAACTGTTGTATTTCACTTTTTTCAGTTGCCTCTAAATAAAAAGAATATAGAATTTTAAGATCAGAAGTGAATCATTAAAATACTTTATAATAACCTGTTCGATAATTTCTATTGAACTTAAGTTTTTATTTATGAGGTAACGGGTTAAATTAAAATGATGTTATCTGTTTGTTGCTAGAAGAAAAGTTAATACTTTGTTATTCTCCATGCCCATATCTAATGTCTGTCACCTTTAAATGGAAAAATTATGGGACTGGAAGCCTTAATGTAATTTTATATTTAAGAAATATGATACCATGAGATTTCATGCTTGTTTCTTCCTGTGGGGTGCATAATGAAGGATATGCTCTGTATTATTGATCCTTAGGGTATGTAGTTTTCATATTTTAACATTTCAGAAAGTAGAATTAATTACATATATGTTGGCCAGGTGGCTGCTGTGATGTACTTTCATAGGCAAAACATCAAAGCCAGCATCAACATTTGCAGAATGGGTGTTGGCGCTTGCAAGAAAATCTGAGAGATATTAGTGAAGTACACTTTGAACCTCTGAGGAACCAAATGGTTGAAAAGCAGTGGGGGTGAAAACAGCTAGCTCTACACACTGCAAAGGCAGCTAAGAACTAATAGTTTTTAGCTCTTTTATGGATTCTTTTAGGAAATGGTACATTACTAGTGTTTCTGATCAAACTTTTTGTGGGATAAAAACATGTTATTAAATCTGAGTCCAAAAGTGATTCATAAGCCTTGTACTCTGAATATGAAGTACTTTTAGAAACACCCAAGCCAATTTGTTTTGTTTATGTTTTTCTCTTTATATATGTGAAAGGTAATATATGATAAAAATTCCAAGTCTAAAAGAATTCTTTCAATAAACAAAAGTTAAAAGTAGTAAAAAAACACCATGATAGTTTAATAGTTTTTTTTAGTAGTATATAGAATATTGATGTGTCTATAAGTAGTACATTAAGTGGATATTAGACTAAATAAAATGTGATTAAGTGAATGTATTTGATTAAATCTATCAAATTGAAATATTCAGCCACGAGCTGTAGGTGGTGCTGTTGCTTCTCATTTAATTCCATTCTTCTTTTAACTTTAGGTGCTTTATGTAATTTTTCCATAAGTCTTATTTTGTTCTAGCTTCATCATCTGTATGGGAGCCTTTGATTCTAGATGGGGACAGGCAATGAACAGGCCTATAAGCTTAACATAAATCTTAATTCCAAATTTTCTTTCAGAATTTGCTTTTTATTACTTTGCAAGAACCAGATAGACGGTAGTTCTTGTGACAGGCCAGTGAGATACAGAGAGACCTCATGAGAATTCTAGTAAAGAGATATCCTTTCCCACTCTCCCTGTGTGTGAGCGAATGCTAGAGGTGCCGAGCATCTTCTAACCCCAATTCCCACTTTATCAGACAGGTGCTCTCCATGGAAGTTTGGGGTATATTATTATAGTACCACAGTAAAGAATACGTTTTACATTTCTGCTTGGAACACATATAAACAAACACTATCGAAAATGAACTTTTACAAAACAGTATTTAACAAGTGCCGGTTATAACCCATGAGATGGATTTTATGATCCTCTAGTAAATTGCAACCTCTATTGGAAGATACCTATTTGTCTATGTCTCTGTCTTTCTATCTCTTTCTGTCATACATATATGTGTGTATGTACACATGTGTGTGTGTATATGTACCATTCTCACTTGTATAAGTGACCCATAGTGAGTTGTGGATAGGAGAATATAAAGTTAAATCTCTTGTTCTTGTTTTACTCTCTGGGAAATTCAGTATGAAATTATTTTACTTTATAGGCTGGAGCACTGGATTTGCTGAAGGAGCTTAAGAATATTCCCATGACCCTGGAATTATTACAGGTACGTGCTAATATGTCATAATTTTTGAATAGGTCATTATCATAAAGTACTGAAATATCTTCAATACCAATATGTTTTTGGTACTATCTCGTTATATTTTAAGCCATTATTAACTTCTGTTTTTTAAGATAGTAACATAAATCAATAGTCTAATTGTTACCATTATAGAAAAATGTTGTCTTCCTCAAGGAGAATAAAACCCAAATCTCTAAGATTGGCAGTAGAAGTGAAATCTCACTGTGAAAGGAGAATGGATTCTTGGCCCTGATTTGATCTCCCAAGATTTCAGTTTCTTGGTCTGTCATCAATAGCTTCTGCCAGCTTGAAGCTAGCTGGCTTCAGGGGTGAGGATGGTAAGGTGTTTCTCTCTCTGCATTTTGCACTGGCCAGCTGTGTACACAATCAGATGTCTAGTAGACATTACTGAAGTCTTATTTTAATGTTCTGTCAAGACTAAAACATAAAAATAAAATTTTAACAGAGCCAAAATTTTAAAAAGGAAAGTAAATAGTAACTTGGATCTGGCTATTTTCTACCTCACATTTCTTATTGTTCATGAGTGTCTCCTTTGATATTTCTATTTTGTTAAGTCAAAATTTAGGGAAGAGTGATGGTGGTATGTGAACATGGTTGGGAAAAAATTATATATTTTTACTAATGTCTAAGTGAAACTGAAGAAATGTTTCTAAGTGAAACATTTCTTTTAATTATGAAGACTATAAACTGCAGTTGTATTGGTATGTATGACTATAACTGAAAGAAATCACAGATATTTTAACTTCATATTATAGTTGTAGTTATATTGACATCTGTTTTTGCTCATTATTATGGTAACTGTTACATCTTAATGCTAGATCATATTTAATGTTTTAAATTAAGGAGCACATCTATTAGGTATCACATTTAGGAAAAGACTTTGTAACTGTATATTATGTAATTGGTGTTCTATGTATGTAATTCTGTTGTAAAAGCATTCTGAGAAGGTGTCCATAATTTAGATTGCCAGAAGGATTGATGGTGCAAAAAAGGTTAAGAACTTCTCTAAATGTAGACCCGAGAAAGAAAAAGGAAACAAATCATTAAGTCCTGTTTTCTCAGTTCAGATATCCTGTCCAAAGATCATCAACTTCTCTGGCAAATCAACTTTGGGAATAACCTTACCTTTGAGACAGTACCTTACCACTTAGGTGTGGCCTTCTCCTAACAAGTGTACGTGGGGATAACCACATCGAAAACAACATGATACCAGTATTTAAGAGAAATGTGTAGCATTACAGAGGGCATGGAAGTTGGGTAGGGCTATCATTTATAACACATCTTTGATAGTTCTCATATGCTTCATTCCTGGAAAGTCTATGTAGTCATATAACAAACATTCACATTTTTATTAGGGTTAGGAACTCTTTTGGGGTGATGAATAGATTTGGCTTTTCCCCCTCATTGAGCTTAAAGTCTCATGGAGGATAACTGACATGTGAACAAACAGAAAGGTATTGTAGATGTCTGTATAGGATTCAGTTGTCAGGTAGAGCAGGTAGAACCACTAAGAAGTTTACTTCTTAATCTGATGACTTAATCTGGGAGGCTCAGAAAATCCTTCATATAGGTGATAAAGTGGAAACTGAGTCCCAAAATATGAATAGGTTCTCCTATTCAGCAGAGAAAACAGTATATAGAAGTCGTGTGGCATATTAAGTTAATATTAAGTAAAGACAAATCAGATACAGGGTTGAATTCATAGGCAGCTTGGCATACAGGACTGCATATGCCGTCCTGAGAGCAGTCTTGCCGAAAGGCTATGGTGCAGGAGAGTGCATGACTATATTTGCACGGTGGAGGAAACCAGAGGCTGGAAACAGGAAAGCTTGTTGACTAATGATGCAGTTACTCAGGGGAACAGTGATGAGGTTTTGAACTAAGGTAGTAGCATTAGAAATGGAGAGGAGTGCTTGTTAATGATGGACAAACTACAAGAATTAGTAGCTGACCAGATCTGGGTGAACGAGAAGGAGGAATTTAGGGTGACTGAAGTTTTTGCTATGGTGACTGGGTAGATGGTGCCATTTAACAGTATAGAAAAATTCAAGAAAGGTTATGTGGTGGGGTTGGAATGAAAAGGAAATAAAGATGAGGGGTTGAAGAGATAAAGGATAAGTTTGGATCCATTGAGTTTTGCGATGCTTGTGAAACAAATAGTTGTAGATGTCTGTTAGGTAGTTGTGTGCATATATCTTCTAGAGCAGTATAGAACTTTCTGCAATGATGGAAATGTTTTTTATCTGTGTTGTCTAATATAGCTGCTAACCACATGAGACTACTGAACACTGAAATGTGACTGAAGAACTGAATTTTAAATTATTTAATTTTAATGAATTTTAACTTAAACTGGAATTTGATTTAAAAGCAATATGTGTAAAAAGCTCTAGAATGTAGGAGAAAGGACATGTTTAGGAAATATTTAGGAGATAATAGCATAGGGGTGGATAGAACCTCCAGGAGGACAGGTAAACATCTGTTAGGATGTAAAAGACTGGTTAAATTAAATGAGAACTGAAGAGTCCATTGAAGTTTACAATTAGATAATAGGAAACTTTTAGCAGTGATAGAATAGAAGGCTAATTGGTATGGGTTGAAGGTAAGGATGTAAACAGGAAGGCAAATAATATAATAGATTGGGATAGTTTTATAAGTTTTTATGTATAGTGGAATCATTCATTCAGTAATTATTAAGTCCTTGCTGTGTGCTAGGTATTATTCTTCATGCTGAATGTAGTGGACAAGACAAAGTCACTGCTCTCGTGGAACTTAGTGAAAGGATAGTAAACATATCTGTATATAGCTTTCTTTAACAGCTTTATTGAGATATAATTTGCATATCATATAATTAATTCATTTAAAGTATACAATTCATTAGTTTTTAGTATATTCAGAGAATTCTGCTACTATCACCACAGTCAATTATAGAACATTTTCATCACCTCAAAAAGAAACCCCATATCTTTTAGCAGTCATCCCCATTTCTCCCAAATTGCCTCCTCCTCTCTGCCCAAGGCAACCACTAGTCAGTTCTGCTTTTTGTCTCTACAGATTTGCCTATTCTGGAGATTTCATATCAGTGAAATTGTGCAATACGTGACCTTTTGTGTCTGCCTTCTTTTCCTTAGTATAATTTTTCAGTTTTCGTCCATGTCGAAGCATGTATCAATACTTCATTTCTTTTTATGGCTGAGTAGTAAATATTCCATTGTATGGATTTACCACATACCACATTTTCTTTACCCGTCAGTTGGTGGACATTTGGGTTGTTTCCATCCACATTTATGGCTATTATGACTCACACCGCTATGCACATTCATGTACAAGTTTGTGTGTGAACATGTTTTTGTTTCTCTTGGGTAGCTACCTAAAAGAGTTGAAATGCTTAGTCATATGGAAACTTTATGTTGAACATTTTGAGGATCTGTCAGTCTCTCAAACTGTTTTCCCCAGTGGCTGTACCATTTTACATTCCCAACAGCAAGTAAATGAGGATTCCAGTTTTTCCACATTCTTGTCAACACTTGTCATTATCTGTCTTTGATTATAGCCATCCTAGTGCTTGTGAAGTAATACCATTGTCGCGTTGATTTCCATTTCTCTACTGACTGATAATATTGAATGTCTTCTCTTGTGCTTGTTGACCATTTCTTTAGAGAAAAGTCTGTTCAGGTCTATTGCCTATTTTTTAGGTTGGATAATTTGTCTTTTTATTATTCAGCTGTTGTAGTTCTTTATATATTCTAGGTATGAGTCCCTTATCAGACAGAAGGTTTGCAAAAATCTCCCATTCAGTGAATTCTCTCTACTTTTCTTAGTGGTGTTCTTTGAAGCACAAAACTTTAAACTTTTGGTGTAGTCTTATTTACTGTTTTCTTTGGTTGCTTGTGCTTTAGGTGTCATATCTAAGAAACCATCGCAAGAGTCATATACTTAGATCCGTGGTTCATTTTGAGTTAATTTTTATGAGTGGTATAAAGAAGAGGTCCAACTTCGTTCTTTTATATATGGGTATCTAGTTCTACCTTTCAATATTCATTTGTCCAATCAATTGTTTTGATATCCTTGTTGAAAATCAGTGATGAAAATTTAGGGGTTCATTTCTGGATTCTTAAATCTATTCCATTAATCTACATGTTTCTCCTTATGCAGGACCACATTGTCTTGATTACTGTAGCTTTGTATTTAGTTTTGAAATTGGGAATTGTGAGTCCTCCAGCTTTGTTCTTCTTTTTTGAGAACACTTCGGCTATTTTGGATCCCTTGCATTTCCATATAAACTTTAGGTTAAGCTTCTCAATTTCTGTACAAAAGGTAGCAGGTATTCTGATAGGACTTGCATTGAATATGTGTGTAGGTCGATTTGAGTACTTTTGCAGCCTTAACATTTAAGTCTCCGATCTGTTAATACGGGATGCCTTTCCATTAATTTCTTTCAATAATGACTTAAGATTTTGTGGCTCTCTTCAAATCATCTTGGCAAAAACTCATGGTTTTTTTCCTAGAGCATAGCAATCTGCTTAGTTTCCCTGTGATATTGATAATGTCTATTGATTTCACTACTCATTCCTTTCTGCTTTACCACCAATGTGCAACTGACTCACTAAGTCTGCTTAATGCATTCTCTGTCTTTCCAAGGTAATGTCTTTCTATTTGTATACCTGGTGTTCTATAGAAGCCAGATGGCCAGCCATGGGCAAAGGCATGCATACATTTTCTCTGTATAGAATTTCTTGATGTGTAGTTTATCTCTTAAACTTTTATTAGTCTTGCAATCAAGAAACCTGTTTAACTCTACAATTTCTCATGTTACTTGAGCACAAAACAGTTCTTTATGGCTCACCTATTACATCCTGTAAATCATAATCTGCCATTTTTAGGAAAAATCCAGTCTAGGGAATTCTTAAGAGGCAAATCTAGAGATGGTTATCCAAGTAAAATAGCTTCACAATCCTTTCTTCTGTCTACTTTCTTCTAGTTTTCCTGAAATACTCCCTAAACAACACCTACCTCAAATTTTTCACCTACTTCGGCAGCATTATTTCTTATTCTTTACTGGACAGTTTCTTCCTTGGATGAGCATGTTTTTTACATATGCTGCCTGTATTCTCCATATCTGCCTATATTCTCCATATTGGTTTTCTTAGTAAGCAGGAAGTCGTTGACTCTTTAGTGATCAAAATATCCTGTGATTATTTATTTATTTATTTATTTATTTATTTATTTATTTATTTAATTTATTTTTTTTGCGCCTACAGCACCTGGTCTTCCTGGGTGGTCTCCCATCCAGGTCCGACACTGCTTAGCTTCCAAGATCAGACAGGATCGGGCTTGTTCAGAGTAGCATGGCCATAGACTCCTGTGATGATTTAAAAGCAATCACCTTATAGCACAGGGTTAAGTTCATGTTCTTGTACCTTTCTTTACTCACCTCTGAACACCTTTGAAAATTCCATTTTCTTTGCTAATCCTTGTCAACTCCTAGCTTTAAAAGTATATTTCTTCTTCCACTCATTTAAAAAGTAGATTTTCCTTCAGGCAGTGGTAGTGGGGGTAGTGAGGAAGTGCTGTGAGTGGGTGCTGAGAAGGAGTGCTGCAGTCATTGGGGCAAAGGAGTCAGACCTGATGCTGGGTACACCAGCTGCAATAGCAAGCCCTGCTTCTGAGCAGGTAGCTGCATCCACTGGGACGGTCTGGTTCCATAGAAATGTGTGCCTGTGCCATCCAGCCCGGGCATTTGCCTCTGGAAAGTTTTCTACATTGAAATGCCTGTTTCGTCGGCTGACAAAATAATATTTTAGAAAATATTAGAAAAAGTTGTAAAAGTATTTTCTTAACAAAAGAAAGTTCTGAGAGCATTTCTTTTCCTAAAAGCAATAAACTACTTTCTGTGGATAAAAAAAAAAAAAAATTCCCCAAAACACTTAATCCTAAACTATTTCGAGACTTTAGATATGCAGAATCCCCATTATCTTTCTGTTACTACTGTACTTGCTTTGCTGGTCTTTTCAAGAGATGTAGGACACTGACTAAATACATATTCTAAATTCTTGAGCACAACTTCTGTCCTGAATCTCTTTGTTGAGTAGATTGAATAATTTAGAAGGAAGCCTTAAGTACCCATTTATATTTCTCTGCCTTAAAGCTTACAGCAGGAGTTCTCTTCTTTTTTTCACCACTAAGAATTCCTTTTGTTATTCTTTTCTTCCATAGGCCATGCGTTTTGAAAGATTGTCTACTAACAACCTGAACTTACTAAATAATTTACCATTTTTTATTTATCATCCATAATTGGCCTGTCATAGCTTTTGTGTTCTTTGAGCACAATTTGAAAACCATAGGTGTGCTAAAAAGAGCTTGGACTTTGGGGATGAGAAGACTTGAATTAAAAGCCCAGCTGTGCCCATTAGGAATGGTGTGATGCTGGGCAAGTTATTTATTGGTACTTCATCTTAAAAAATAATAATCTCTTCATCTTAATAATAGGGATAGTGATCTGAACTTTGAAGGGTTGTTAGGAATATTAATGAATATGGAGTTCTCAGCATAATCCTGGCCACATAATATTAACGCATGTTAAATTATCTATATTCTATGAAGTCCATCTTAATACTTGTGATTATATGCTGATTTCAAGCCAAAAAATGCTTTTTAAACCTATGTAGATGGTAGTATTTGTTTGAGCATCCACATTGTAAGTTGCATAAGGTCTGCGACGTAATCTATGAAGAAAAATGTATAGAAACAAAGGAGAATGTATTTTAATCATGATTGCTTCAGCCTACCTTATGTATAAATACATTTTATATTTTATTCTTTCTTATGGAAAAACTAAATTTATTTTACTAATTAACCAGCCTTATTGCAGTAGCAAGTTATATGCTTGCAGATCTCAGTGATAAGAACTTCGAGTCCAATGTTTGATCTGCAGATTCTATATCTTAAGTCCATAGTATACTGTTATAATAATTCAAATAATTGAAGGTTTTTTTTTTTCCTGTTCTAAAATGGAAACAGGAATCTGGAAAAGAAGAAAATGAAACATTAAATTGTCTGAAATAAAATTGCTTCTAATAATTCTTTTGTCATTGCCTTGCAGTCTACGAGAATCGGAATGTCAGTGAATGCCATTCGCAAGCAGAGTACAGATGAAGAAGTTACATCTTTAGCAAAGTCTCTCATCAAATCCTGGAAAAAGTTATTAGGTATAATTGATCTTCCCTGATATGTATTTATGATATTTTGGTTTTTTCACACATTTGGTTGTTGTATTTTTCTCTTTATGACTGTAAATGTACTGAAATTAGTGCCTTATAATAAGGGTGAGGAGTGTTAGTTGACCTCTTTGAGGGTTTTACTTTTTAAGCTAGTCAAATTTAGTTTCTTGTTTTGATACTTATAACCGGATTGCCTCTTTAAGTAACAAGAAACTTTTCCTCCAAGGGGAAGGTTGTCATACTTTTTGCAAAGGTTTTTGGAATGTTTTTCTCACAGAAAACTTGCAAGAATAATAAAAAGAACTCATGAATCATTTTTCTAGATAAATTTTTAATATTTTCCATATTTATTTTGTTATATCTTTTCTTTTTCTCTATACGTATATACTCACACACACAAACTTTTTTCTGAACCATTTGAGATTTCATTGCATTTATCATCTTTTAATACTTAGACATCTGTTTCCTCAAAACAAGTTTATTTCTTCATGTAATCATAATACAGGAAATTCAGGAAATTTAACATTGGTATAGTTTGTGGATCTATAGTGCATGTTGTACTTTTGTGAGTTGTCCCAGTAGTGCCCTTTATAAAAGCTTTTTGTTTCTCTTCTACAAGATCCAGTCTAGGATCATATATCTAGTTTACTAATCTGGAATACTTCTTTAGCCTTTTTATGTCTTTTCTGACATTGACATTCTGAAGAATATAAGCACCCTACAGCCTTTGTTTTAAAAGCATGTTCCTTATTTGGGGCTTATTTGCTATTTCCTGGTGATTCAATCAGATTGTGCCTCCACAATTAGAATGCTATATAAGTGTGTTGTGTCCTCGAGGTTTCACCTCCAGAGGCATTTATGATGTTGATTTTGATAAGACAGTCAAGGTATACACTAATAGCTTATTTTCCCCCTTGTATCTAATAGGCATTCTGTCAGAGATACTTTTAGATCCTGAAGCAATCTTGTCCTTTTACCTCCCAGTTATTTATCTGTTATCAATGTGGACGAGTGGATTACTATTCTATACAATGAATTATAATCTGTTATCCATATTTATTTTGATATTTACATTGTCCCAGATTTGACCGGCGGGGACCTCTGCAAACTGGCTCCTTTGTCCCTTTGATAAGCCCCCTTGAGTTTTTTGGTTTTTTAAAAAATTTTTTTACATTCTGGTACCACACTGTATATTGGGCTCATCCATATTTCCTGCCCCGGCCTTGGAATCATCCACTTCTTTAATTGGTCATTGGTGTTATATACAAGAGAAAACAGAAAGCAGCGAACCTTTGAAAATTTCAAAAGCAACAATTGTATTAAGAAAAATCCTGTTATTTATAAAGAGTTTGGAAACTAGGAACTAAAAATTGTAAAGCCTGTAAAATTTTAAGTCTAGTCTTAAGAGACCTAATGTAATATGTGATGCTGTATTGGATTTTAGACCAGAAAAAAACATTGCTCTAAAGCTGATTATTGAGATAATTGGCAGAATTTGCATAAGGTCTGTAGGTAAGTAAACAATTTTGTATCATTGTTAAATTTACTTATTTACCATGGTTATATAAATTAATTTTTTTATTCTTAAGGAATACACAGTGAAATATTTAGGAATAAAGGAGCATGATGTCTCCTATTTTCATATGGTTCAAAAGAAATATGTGTATACATGATGGTGTGTGTGTGGATGTGAATGAATGAATGAGGAAGCAAGTATGCCAAAACATTATCAATTAGGGAATTTGAATAAATTTCTTTGTACTGTTCTTACAACATTTGTGCAGGTTTCAAATTATTTCAAAATAAAATGCTTTTTTAAAAAAGCCTAGCCTTTAAAGACATACTGAAACTCTGTGTTTGTAGTTCATTTAAATTTTGAATCTAATTCCATATTCTAAGGTAATTAAAGTTAGTCACAGAAAGTTGATCGAGAACCGTATACATGCATTTTTATTTCTAGAAAAATGGTTTACATGGCATGAAAGAAAAGAATGGACGTTACAGTACGCTCATTTAATCTTAAAGAAGTTTTACATTTATATTTACTAGAGGTATCTAATTCCAGTACAAGTTCTCCTTTTAAAACATTTTTATTTACTTTAAAAGATTTACATGTTCATTAAATAAAATTTGGGGACTGGAGGAGGGAAAAAAGTCATCCTTAAGTCTATCTCTAAATATAACCATCAGTTATTATCTTGTTGCATTTCTTGTCTTTTTCTCCTGGTGCATGGATTTTGCTTCAGCTATAATTTTACTTATGCTGTGTGTATGCGTGTGTGTGTATGTATGCATGTGTATATATATTTATATTGCCTTTTTAATGAAAATTTTTTGGTTTTTCCATCATCATAATTCATTTTTATTGGCTTCAAAATAATCTCTTGGATGACTACCGTCATTTAATCATTTGCCTGTTAGATTTGTTGTTTAACTTTATAGCTATTATAAATAATGTCTTGATGAATATCTTTCTGATTAAAACTTTTTCTTTAGACTATTAGCTAGATTTCTAGAAGATTTACTAATGCTACTAGGTTAACACAGTTTTGACTACTTAAGATGTACAAAGCAATGACCTATGTTAATGCATTTAATCTACTAACAATCCAGTGTGCTAGGTGCTATTGGAATCCCCATTTTATGATGAGGAAATTGAGGCACTGAGAGATCAAGCACCTTATGCACAGCTGCATTGGGAGCTGATCACAGACAGTCTGAGACTAGAGATGGAGCACTTTCCACTGGCTCAGCTCTATTGCCCACAATACTGTATTTAGATGGTAGGACTGTTTTTAAGGCTGTTCATACTTATTGCTCTGCTTTCTGAAGGGATTGTACCAGTTTACACTGTGCTCGTGATGTGTAAAGATCAGTTTACTGCTCCTCTCCAGCACTGGATCCTTGTTAGATAGTGTTATATTATCACCTTTCACATGCTTTCTACCCTCTTACTTTTGGAATATTTCTTAGTCCTTGCTATACACTTTAATGTCATTATTACTATTTGTTTTCTACCTCATAATACTCTATAATCTTTAGCTTGTGGGGCCTTCCAGGCGAATTACAGAGACTAATGGGACACAGTAAAATAGTATGTGAAAACTAAAGCATACGCTTACCTTACCTTGTAGGGGACTCGAATTGTATTTCAGGTTTGCTAACCCTAACCTTCATGAGATAAGTTCAAAAATTGCAATTTGGACCAAACTCTATATCAGTTTTCCTTATCCAGATTAGCATATTAGTCATCTGAGGAACTTGAAAATTGTGATGCTCATGCCTCAGTGCCAGAGATTTGGATTGAAAGGATTGGGATGGGAGCTTGAGCATGAGGGTATGCTTAAAGGTTACCTAGATAGTCTTAATATACAGCTGAATCTATGCTCTTCTGTATTCTATACAAAGGGATGTGGAGAGTTGAATTATTTATGTAGCTCTTAATACTTAGGTAGGGATCAGAATTTATGCAGTAGATCCAAACATTTTTTGAACTCAGTTTCAAGCCTGTTTTGGTTGATTTAAACATGAATGTTTCTTTTCAGTGCTTTAATACTGTGTTGGCCTAATCTATTTTGAGTACCTTCTTTCCCAAAATCTAATTGCTCACCTCCTTAAGTCTTAAGGCTCTGTATTCTATATTACTGTACATATTACTTCAGGTAGAGGAGGTGCTGGGTAGGCTTTATTAATCCTGAATTATTTTCTATGAAAATGTTTTTTGTTCACTACCCCTGAAACATTTATTTGTATTTTGGGTACCATCTTAAATTTTTTAACTTCATGAAAAATTACTGAAACAACATTGCTATCTGTACTTTATGTTTTCATTTTTTAAATGACAGTGCTGACATTTTTTTCCATCTTCTTTCCTTCCCTTTTTTCTGTATACTTTTTTCCCTTTCAGGTTCTACTGGCATATGAATGTGTGGTTTCCAACCAATGAGAGTTTATTTGGGAGTGCTGACTGAGCATTCATTGTGAAAAACACCCAAGTACATATGTTAATAGAATAGCCTGCATAAATTTTATTTACTTGTTGAAAATCTAGGATTTTAGGTTATTTTGTTGTTTTATAAATAGCCTGATAACATGTAGTAGTTCAGTGGGTTTTGTTTTTTTTTTTAACAAATGTTCACAACTTAGGGATTTCATAAATTTTCAGATGGACCATCAACTGATAAAGATCCTGAAGAAAAGAAAAAAGATACTGCAATTACATCACAGAATAGCCCAGAGGCAAGAGAAGAAAGGTATTTTGCTTTCTGGAATTCATTTATGTTAAAAATCAGTTTTACTTGACCATCACCTCTTCTGTGGTCTTATGATCCCATGTCTGTACTCTTCTATTTTCTAATCAAATGGAATTAGCAAATGTATATAGCCAAGTATTCTAAGTTTTTTACAAGATTTCCTGGAAAATTAAGAGAGTTAGAAGACACTACATATATAGAAGAAATTATTTACATTGTACTCAACAAGTTTAATTGAATGGAATCTCTGGGATCACACTGCTTGAATCGACAATGGAGGTACTAATTACGGATTCAAATGATTCAGTCCTCTATTTATCACATTTCTTTTTAGATTTTATTTTATTTTGCCCTGGATCTAAGTCTCCTTTCTGTTTTTATTTTTCTACCCAGGTTAGCTATTTGTCATAAGAACTTAAAATGCAAAATTCAGTAACAAAGGGTTCAAATTATCTCTCAGCTCTTATGAATCCTCTGCATTTATTCACTCCTGTCACATATAATGTACCGTGCCATAACCAGCACACTGACATAAAAGGCAATATGCCTAGTAGATTAAATATAGTTTCCCTTTTCTGGAGAAAGTTGTAGCTTAACACTTGACATTGATTTAGAGCATAGTTTTCAGTGTGGTCCTTGGAAGAGCAGGGAATCTGGCAACTTGTTAGCAAAGCAAATTTTTGAGCTCTACCCTGGAACTACTGAATCAGGTAATTCTGGTTCTAGAAATTCTAGAAATATGTTTTTAACAAACCCTTCAAGTGATTTTGATGCACTTAAGGTTTAGGCTATTTTAACTTCATTTATTTCTCAGTATTTTCCCCAAACGGATAATGTACTCATCTTTTTTTTAGCTACAAAAAATTTCATACACTGTTATTTTACATATTAGTACTAAATAAATTTGATGATAAAGGAGGTAAACTAATGGTATGGTTAAAAACCAGTTATTAATAAAATTTATTCAGTTTTTCTATTTTGAGATAATTGTTGACTTTTAGAAAATTGTAAGACTAGTATAGAGAACTCCCTGTTACCCCAGTATGTATATGCATATGTATATGTGTGTATATACACATACACAAATGTTATTTTGAATCAAATAAGTCATTTGGAGACATATGCCCTGTATGCCCCTAAATACATGAATATATATTTTCTAAGAACAAGGACATTTTCTCACATATAACCACAATACAGCTGTCAATATCCAGAAATTATCATCGATACAAGACCTTTTTCATATTTCAAAAATTGTTCCAGTATCTTATTGCAAGGGAAAAAGATTTTTTCCAAAATATCATTCAGGATCACACCGTGCATTTAGTTATCATATCTCTTTAGTTTCTTTTTATCTAAAGTGATCTTCAGTATGTATGTAATTGTCTTTCATGAGATTTTTGAAAAGTACAGGCCATAATTTATGAATTTTTTAACAGATAGTTCCAATTGTCTAATCTGGTGACATTCAGAGTCACTGATTTAATGCCTTAAATATAAAATATAAAAGTATAGACAAATATTGGAACTAGATATTGAAGGAGGAGTAATTTCTTAGCATATTTTTATCAGTTTTATGTAATGGAAGTTTAGGGATAAAGCCTATCTACAAAAGCATGGAATTAACATGTTTGAAGTCTGATAAAATGGTAGGTCAGTCTCTCTCTCTCTCTCTCTCTCTCTCTCTCTCTCTCTCTCTCTCTGTCTCTCTCTCTGTCTCTTTCACTCACTCACTCACTGAAAAAAAATTTTAAGAAGATTGGAGAAACAAGTCTAAAGGAAGAGACAATGTTAGGTCTAATGACTTATAGCTGAAATGGGTTTTACATTTTAGGCATAAGAATTTAAGGAGAAAGTAATGTGGTTAAATGCTTACAAAGGAGTCACCAGAATGTAAAAAGTTGGCCAGCAATAGTGAAGTAAGTGAACAAAAAGCTCCGTTGTCCACCTGGACAGTTTCCAGTGGGTAAGCTAAGTGTTTGGCTACAGATACAGAGAGGCAAAAGCATATAATTGAAGCATTTAAAAAGTGGAAATTTAAACATTAGTTTGTTCATTGATTTATCACTGACAGGTGGTATGCTATGGACTATGAATACCGAGAGAAGTAAGTCCTGGTCTTTGCTCTTGAGAAGCCCCGTCTAGCAGGAGAGAACATACACAAAGTTCCCATAATACAAACCTGTGTGCAGACAGTATTTGGGGAGTGTAGGGGGAAGTCACAGACAGTTTCACAGAAGGAAATGACTAAACTTAGAAGGTGTACAAAATGGCATTTTGCCCACAGTGATCTGCCTGTGAAATTTGACAATGGGTTATGTTTTGGAGAGAAGGCAGGGAGGTATCTCCTTGTAGCAATGCATCAAATTAGATCTATGGAGGGTGAATGATTTAGTCTTTGGAAAGGCTTATGGCAAATATCTGTAATGTGATAAAAGCTAACTGAAACCAGTCAGAAGAATATTTTGATGAGGATCCAGTATAAGATGTCAGTCAGCAGTGGTTGAAATGATTAGGTAGGCTGGGAAATTACTAACCAGTCCTGATCGAGTTGATGTTTCTTGGGAGAAATTAAGAGATTTTTTTTTAGATTCTCACGGCTCACTTCTCAGTATACATGGTTTTTATCCTGAAGGGAGTATTTTAAATGTAAAACTCATTGGTTGTCTAATTGGAACAGGATTTTTCAAACATTTTCCCCTCTCTGTTTTTGATTGAAAGCTGTCATATCCTCTGGTCCTATCACCTCACCCCTCTTCTTATAACCAAGATCTCTGCTTTTCATTGTATTGAGATGTAATGTGTATTTCTTTATTAAAAATACTGTTTAATGTTTAAAAGGAGAATCAAGGTTCAATGTTATAGTTGGTTAAAAAAAGACATGAGACTTGTCTCATCTTTATTATAACTTTAACTTTAATCTATATGCAGGCAGTTTTTTTGTTTTGTTTTGTTTTACTCTAAGGGTCACTGAAATACTATCTCATTTATTTAGACTAAATTTTTTTTTTGTTTTTAGAGAGTGATAGTAATGATATTACTTTGAGTTTTTCCTAATTTCTTTTTTGCGTGTGTGTATTTTAGTAGCTCCAGTGGCAATGTAAGCAGCAGAAAGGATGAGACAAATGCTCGAGATACTTACGTGTCATCTTTCCCTCGGGCACCAAGCACATCTGATTCTGTACGGTTAAAGTGTAGGGAGATGCTTGCTGCAGCTCTTCGAACAGGAGGTAAGTTTAGCGTACATTGTTTCAGAGCTCAGTCCTTTGCTCATGACCACCACCAACACCATGTGCACCTCTGTATTTGTTCTACCGGCAGCATACTACTCCCACTGCTTAGCTCAGGGAGTAGTTGTTGCTGATAGAGGTTACTAGAGGCAGAGAGGTATGCGCATCCTAGGGCTTTTGCTTATTACTTCGTAATTCCAAGAAAGAGTTTCCTTCAAAAATATGGATGTTTCCGCTGATTCATAGTAATTTAAACTTTTTTCATAACTCTTTTTTCCCCCACATTTAATCTGCAAACTAATTACTTCACCCCTCCCCCTGAAAGATAACGATGATATATTTGGGTCCCATTGTTAAATGTTAGTGTAACATAGTTTGTAAGTTTTGTATTCATAATTCCATATTTTACTTTTTTAATTGGAAAGAGATCTTGATTTATATCTGGGAGCTCTGATTTGAAGATATCCATTCTTATATAAAAATTTGGCTTTAAAGTGTCACATATAAGAATATTTACCATCTTTTACAATTCTATTAATACTGAACCATAGTTAGTATAACCTATTTTTCTCCTTACTCTGCACTTTCTACTTTGATTCCTTTACTGTTTTTTATATATTTTTTTCTTATTTCTTCGTAGTTTCTTTTTATTTCCTCCTATCCTTTTGAATATTTGCATAGGAATCTTCTGATTGTGTCCATATATGTGATTGGCAGATGTGAAATGAATGCTTTCTTTGCACTGAAGCCTGAGTCACGGGAGACGAGACAGTTCTTTCTATAACTTTCTCTACTCTCTGCTGGAACAACCAGACTTTATGGAATTGCCTGCTAAATCACTTACTTCCCCACTGCTGAGGGATAAGGAGTCATCAATGCAGAGCACTGTGGACTTTAGGTGAATCCAGAGGAGGAGTCCAGTGGGTAGTAAAGAGACCGGATTCTAACGAAACCAAACTAAGAGGATTCTTCTTAGAAGGCAAATAGGGTTGAAGAAATATGAATGCAATTTAATTTACTCTGTATTGCGATTTTCTTTTAATGTTATAGTCACTTATTCTTGACAAGTCTTTTTGTCTGTGTTTAGATGACTATATCGCTATCGGAGCTGATGAGGAAGAATTAGGATCTCAAATTGAGGAAGATATCCTTTGTGTGTATATGCATATTGTTTTAAGTAATCTGCTAGATAAATTATAAATTTTTCTTCCTGTATAGAATTTTTTTTTTTTATTTTACTTGTTTTCCATAGTTTCCATCTTGATTGTATTGTTTTGGTGGGAAAGAAGAGGGCCATTCATGTCATTTTATTCTTCTGCCATTCACAAATAGAACACAGAGTCTGCCTTGCAAATTGAGAATGGACCATCTTGACTGAAGTTGTGCAAAAGCGCATGGAAAACCCAGACACCAGAAGAGTGAAGTGGGGTTTCACATTTTGAGGGGAACTCAACAAAGCATATATAACATCCTGAGTTCATTATCTGGAGGGAAGGGTCTTTATGCTGGGCACCATGGAGAGGGCACTGGGAGTGGGGCCTTGCTTGTAAGTATGGGGAGCAGGGAACATCTAGGTGACAGTGTGATGGTGAGACTATCCTTGTTGAGGAAATAGCCTTGTAAGAAAGTGTCCTCTTCAAGGGCTCAGTCTCTGCTGTGGCCTCTTCTTTTGAGAAGAATCTGCTAAACTAGCTTCTTGCTGAGTTGAGGGACGAAATGAAGCTTCAGTGCCAGCGTGAATGGTGTCTTCTCATAAGGTCTTTAAAGGAATTTGTAGTCATTGAGACTTCTAGAATCCTTGGTAGTAGAATTCAGATTTGGACAAGTTAAAGCTTGTGTAAGTTCAAGCTCTTTTTCAAAAGTTTTCTCACTGAGATTGAGTACCTGAGTTACTTTTTGAATTCCTGTTATGTGCTTCTGGCATTAAACTTAAGAAGAAAGCATTTGTCATTTATTCACAGCCGAAAAATATAGTCAGTGTTACTTGCCAGTTACAAATGAAAGACTCTGGTAGGAACAGTGCCTTGTTGTTAATCTAAATTTGAATCTTTTTATGAGCTGCTTAGAAATTTCAGGAATTCTTATTTTGGCAGAATAGGGAAAAAAATGATCTTACCTTTATAATTTAACCTTTTTCCTTAATGGCCTATACCTATATATCAAGAAATAAGGAATACAGACATGAAATACAAAAACAGAGTACGAAGTAGAATATCAAATCTTAAGGATGCAAAGAATCCAAATTTAAGGAAGAATGTACTGTGTGGGAATATTTCTCCTGACTTATTTGCTAGAATGACTGCAGAGGTGAGTATATCTGAATATAATGTTTCCATGATATGACTCCATGATGTCAGATGTAAAGCCTGTTTAAATCATGAACTACTATATAAATATTACATATGTAATAAGTCATTATTATCTATTCTAATATATTTATATATACAGTACACTAGATAAATACAGCAACTGGATCTGTTTACTTTGTCCCTTCCACTACTCTGTCATGGTCTTTGGGTGATTGCATCTGCACCATGATTTTTGCTTTAAATCATTGTCTGAAGACAAAAGTATTTTAACTTTTCAAAGAGTTGAATTTCTAATTGCAAACAGACTTTGAAATCTCTAAGCTTTTTTCATGGTTAAACCCTACAAAATTGGTCACATCTTACTATTTGTTAAAAGGAATGATGGGAAAAATGGAATTTATAGCTGGCTATTTATAGACATGGGTTTTCATAGATAATAGCTGTAGTGTGTCTGCAGTCCTACTTAAAGCATTTAAGAGAGTAAATTTGTCTTTATAGCTAATAAAAATTGCTATATTTTTAAAATCCATTTTTCAAAAAGGTATAAAAATAATTTAAAACTTTTACACAGTAGAGAATGTTGTGTAATGAAATCCTGTGTATCTGTCAGCAAAGCTTCAAGTATTTTCAAGAATTTGTCACCCTTTTCATCTATCCTTTTTTTCTTCTGAATTATTTTCAGGCAAATCTCAGACATTATATTCTTTTACCTTTATATACTGAGAGGTATCTTTAAAAATATGATATTTTTCTTAATGACATTGTTATCACCAAATCCAGCAAGGCTATCAGTAATAATCCCTTGGTATTATCTAATACTTAGTTCATATTAATTTTTTTCTGGTTGTGCATTTACTTTGTTTCAAGATTCAAAGTCTACACATTACCTTTAGTTCTGTCTTTTAAGACTGTGTGTGTGTGTGTGCGCGTGTATAGAAATCTAAAGCAATTTTTCTCCTACCCATTTCCGTTTTTTTTCTTCATGACATTGACCTGTTGAAGAAACCGGTTTTTTTTTCTTCTATAAATCAGAGTATTAATTGTTTCTTCCTCATGAGGTTATTTAACTTCTCTGTCCCATTTTCTATAAAACAGAAGCTAGTTCTGCAGGCTTGATAACCTAAGAGTTAAACTTTTTTTTTCCGTAAACACAACATAAGTAGTGCTTTTTGCTTCACATTGCAGCACAGCAGGAGACACATAATGTCCTGTTGCCCTACTCTTAGCATACTGACATTGATCAGTGGGTTTGGGTACTGACAGCCTGATTCCTCCATTGTAAAGTTCTCCATTGCCCTTTTATCTAATGTGCTCATCCACAGGTGATCCTAGCCTGAACTGGTGAGGATTTATTACGAATTGTAAAATAGTGATTTCTAAAATTTTGTCATTCTTTTCACATTTATTCGCTATGTTTCTTTGATAAAGAAGCGCTTTCTCTTATAAACTTGGGCGCTTGGTTACCCTGTTGGTTTGGATAAGAAAGGCAGGATAAATGTGTAATTCTTTCCTTTCAGTTAATAGTTATCAGAATGAGCAGTTGAGAGATTTTGTAGCTCTTTTCGCAATGTGTGTGCTCTCCTTTTTTAAGCATCAGAATGGACTTGTGACTTTTTATTTATCCAGTGGGGATTGGTTCTTTACAGTAATTTATTTTGATGGCTGAAGAAATTTTTCTGTCTTTGGCCACTGGAAGCTTGTTCATTTTAGCTCTTCTGTCCATCTGACTTAAAAATCTTTGGTAGCTTCTGTGTTTTTTGTACAAGAAGATGACCCTAGCTTATCCTGTGCATTTCTTGACTCAAAACTGGAACCTGATATTTCTCCAAAAGTTCTTTCTTTTTTGAGAGAGGGCAGTGGTACAGATCACTGGACTCATTGCTCCAGAATTATAGTGTTTATAAGCCTTCAAGGAATTATTACATTAGTTTTCACTTACAGACTTACAAGTATTTGGAGAAATTTTAAAAGGAAGCAAACTCTTATGAGTCCTTTGAGGAAAAATATTGTCTCACTTTTAAAACTTTAAAAGTTTATTTTGGTTCTTTTATTAAGCTAATTGAGCAATAAAAGCATTCAGGATATATTAGAACACTCCTGTAACTGTGTATTATGCCACCTTCCTTACAGGAAATGGCTAGTGATGAGCTCAAAGAGATGCGGAAAAACTTGACCAAAGAAGCCATCAGAGAGCATCAGATGGCCAAGACAGGTGGAACCCAGACTGACTTATTCACATGTGGCAAATGTAAAAAGAAGAATTGTACTTATACACAGGTTTGTGGTTCTTTATAGATTCTTATTTTCATATTAAGAATGTTTGCAATACCTGTTTCAAAACAAGTAGTAAAGTTAATTACTAGTATGCTTTGATATTTTTCAAGAGATGTGATTTCTTAAGTGTAAGAATGCTTTCTTAATACTAACAGATTCCAGTTAATTGAAAATAAGTTATATTTATAATTTCATGGAAATTGTTACTGTGAAAGGTATATTAATTAAATAAAATTAATAAAATACCATAGAATTTAATAAAATGGCCATGTTCTTTAAGAGATAATAAACAGTTGATTATTGGTTAGTATGTAAAGAGGTTATCATTCTTTTTATTTGGCAGGTTCTTACAATTTAAGGAAAGTTCTTTGTTCTCCTTCACATGGAGTGTGGATATTTGTAGCTTAACTAGTTTCCAGATATTTATTCCTTTTTTGCAACATATTGATGCCTTTTATATTCATACATGATGTGACTAATCTTCCTTTTTATTCTTGAACAGCTGAAAACAGCTATGTTACAGTTATTTTCATTGTCCGTATGTGAAAATAATGCTTTATCATTGTCACTAAGTTTATTTGCCAGACAGGATTTTGTGCTGTATCTATAATCTGCTAAATCAAAATTTTCCCCTGAAATAATAACTTATTGTTCCATTTCAGGTTAATAGAGATTTAGAAAATTGAATTTACTGCATGACAGAAATTAAGCACTTAAAAAAATAACATTACTAAACTCTGTATAAGTTGTAGAAAGGAACTTTTACTTAAAAAAAAAAAAAAGGTAATATGTTCTCAAGGTTAAAATCCAAAAGGTAGAAAAGATTAGGAGCGGAAAGTTCCCCCTCCACTTTTGCTTGCACAGCTGCCTGGTTCCCCTTTCCGGAGGTAAACCAGGATTACTAGTTCATTTTGTGGCTTTCTACATATTTTATGTATATACATGCAAACATGAATATGTTTTTTTTTCCCATTTTTCTAAACACATATTAGCACATTGAATAACCTAATGCCCGTTTTTTATTTTTCAAAGATTCATAACCCTCCATTTTCAGGTATACTTTATTTAACCATTCTAAAGTCCTTTACCTTTTTGAAGTGTTTCGTCTAGTTATAGTTGTATATTTGATATTTTAGTATTTTATTTTGTAGAGGTATACTACTCATGGTTACTAAAATATATCACCATATGAAAGTGGGCTCAGAAAATTCTGAGTTGTTTGCTTTATTTTCTTTTAATCAGTAGAAAAATCTCAGCAATAAAATTTCTATCCTAAAAATGCCACATAGTAGAAAGTATTAAGTATAAACAGAAAGATACTTAAAAGTTAAATCTTTAAAACATACAAAATAGAAGTGATGTACAGTATTTACATAATCAGATTATAAATAGCTTTGATAGAAAACTTTTTTTAACAGAACCTAGTCTAGAGATGAAGTCAGTATAATTTTCTTAGAATCAAAAATTCTGTCTTCAGACAGAAGACTTCCAAATTTGTTGGCAAAACAACAGGTATAAAAGAGTTACGTGTCACTGTTGGTTGGCATGTGCCCCACCAGGGGATCAAAATTTTTCCCAGAGAGCAAAGGATTCCTCACAGTTAGGACCCTAAATAGCAATATTAAGTATATGCTGCTGTTTTGAGAATGGCTCTTTATCTTTCTTCGAGCTTTTCAGGTAAAAGTCATGTTAATAGTTTATGGGTATCATGAAGCTTCTGATCTTTGAAGTGTTGATATATCTAATATTAAAATTAAATATTCATTATTCAGAATGCAGAATTGTTAGTATTTAGTTTCTTGCCTTCACCTCTCTTCCTCTTCTCCCCCATAACTTAAACTTCGGAATAACTTTGAACTTTAATAATGCTTTGTCAAATTCATTCAAGAGTGTATAGTTTAAAGAAATAACTTTTTTGTTTTTGAGACCTTTGGTTTCCGTAATTCTCTCCAGTGGAGAACTTCAGAAGTCTATAATTTTGTGTAGATAAAATTTTAAAAAGTCATCTTAGCTCATTTATTTTTGCTGAGTTCTCTTATTGTTTTTAAATTTTTAGTTGTAAAATACGTACAACAAAATTTACTGCCTTTACCACTTATAAGTTTACCACAGTTCAGTAAACATTTATTATGTTGTGTCAATCTCCAGAACTCATTTCCTCTCACAAAACTAAACCTCTGTACCCATGAAACAACAGCTCTTCATCTCCTCTCTCTCCCACCTCCTGGCAACCACCAGTCTCTGAATTTGGCTCTTCTAAGTAGTCAAATGTGTAAATGGAGTTACACAGTACTTGTATTTTGGTGGTTGGCTTATTTTATGTAGCATAATGTTTATAGAGGTTCATCTATGTTATAGCATGTGTCAGACTTTCCTTTTTAATGCTGAATAATAATCCATTGTATGTATAATACCACATTTTGTTTATCCATTCATCTGTTGATGGACATGGGGTTATCTCTACCTTTTTTGGGCTGTTGTGACTAGTGCTGCTGTGAACTTGAGTGTACAAATATTCTTCTTTGACACCCTACTTTCAGTTCTTTTGGGTACATACTCAGAAGTGACATTGCTGGATCATATGATCAATGTAAAGTACCTACCTACTTTTAGAAAATTGAGAAAATACAGAAAAATATGGATAAGAAATTGAAAATTACCTATTAATCTGCCATCCAGAAAGAACAACGGTCAATATTTTGCTGCATGCAATATTTTTGTGGATTTTTCTGAATCTAGTTGAAGCTAAAGACTGTATTTTCACTTAGCTACTATAATGTAAGCATTTTTCTCTTAATTGTGTTTTAACAAAACCTTCGTATACGTCGTAATAGCTGTATGATATTCCATCAGGTTGAATGTACTCTAACTTAGTTCATTATTTCCCTGTTGGTAGTTTCCAGTGTTTGTGCTATTATAAAGTTATACTATTCAAACATTCTTATACAGAGACTTTTCATCCCCAAATTTTTTATTGAGGAAAAATTGACAAATATAATTATATATATTTAAAGTGTACAGTGTGATTTGATACACAGATATATTGTGAAATTATTACCAGAATCAAGATAATTAACACATCAGTCACCTCACATAGTTAACTCTTGTGTGTGTGAGAATGCTTAAGGTCTCTTCTAGCTATAGTCACCATGCTGTACACTAGATCCTCAGAACTTATAATTGAAAGTTCGTACTCTTGGATTAATATATCCCCATTTCCCCTTCCCCCAGCCCCTGGCAACCACATTCTATTCTCCATTTCTATGAAATAAGATTTTTTGTTACGATTCCACATATAAGTGATACCGTAAGATATTTATCTTTGGCGTATTTCACTTAGCATAATGCCCTCCAGTTTCATCTGTGTTGTCTCAAATGGCAGGATTTTCTTCTTTTTTTTTATGGCTGAATAATATTTCATCTTGCATATATGCCACTTCATTCATTCGTTGAAGGACGTTTAGGTTGTTTCTATATCTTGGCTCTTGTGAATAATACTGCAGTGAATATGGGTGTACAGATATCTTTTTGAGATATGTATTTCAGTTCCTTTGGATGTATACCCAAGAGTAGGATTGCTGGATCATATAGTAGTTCATTTTTAATTTTTTGAGGAACCTCCATACTCTTTTTCATAATGGCTGTACTAATTTATATTCCTACCAACAGTGTATGAGGGTTCCCTTTTTTCCACATTCTCACCAACATTTGTTATCTCTTGTCTTTGATAATAGCCATTTTAATAGGTTGTATTTAACTGTGATTTTCATTTGCATTTCCCTGATTAGTGATGTTGAACAGTTCACAGATCTTTGTATTCCTAATTACCATCTTAGATCAGGTATCAGGTTTCTAGGTCACAGAGAATGGATATTTAAGGCTCTTACCTCTTTGCTATCTAACTTTTAGTAAGGCAGTTTTTGTCAGAATGAAATATCCTTAATTTTTACATCTTTGCTAATTTGTAAGAAAATTGACATATCTTTTAATTAACATTTCTGTGCTTCTTAGTGATGAAATTTTTTCATATTTGTTAGCTATATATAAAAAGTATAGTATGTGACATGATTTTCCTGTTTATCTGGGATAAATTAAACATGAAAAAAGGACAAATAAAGAAGGACTTAGAAAAATGAAGTTTAGAAATGTGTATTCTTTTCATTATTTAGCTTATTTGAACTTGTTTCAGGCTCTTACACATTTTATTGTGGTGCCATTGTGGTTATTATATATTTTCATGTAGAATGCTCTTATTTAGGTTGGACTTTTTATGGTACTATAAAAAGTAATATTTGTCACTTGCTTTTGCTGCAGGTACAGACCCGTAGTGCTGATGAACCGATGACAACATTCGTTGTCTGTAATGAATGTGGAAATCGATGGAAGGTATGGTGCCTTCTTGGATTCACATTTTACACTTATAGTGGAATGATTTCTTCAGGTCTTTTCATAAGCTTGTTTAGATACCTAAATATATACATGTGCTCACACTGGTCAGTACAGTGGGAGTCCATGACTAAGCATTTGTAATGGAATATATTACTTTGTACCCTGTTAGAAATAGAGTGTGAACTCTCCTACATCCATATGGTTTCGGTGCAGGAATGACAGGATTGAACCTTAAATGTGCGGTTAGTGCATAACAGCTCTGTATGTACTATAGTCAGTTGCTTTGACTCTTGAGCTTCCAGAACATCTATCCATATATATGACTTCTCTTCATAGGTCTTGATTCTGGAAAAATTACTCTACTTTACTGAAATCCAGTCCACTGGTTTTAGTGTTTATCTTAGGAATTGCAGACGAGCACAGTCACGGTTTAGCAGGCTTTGCGCCAAGCCTTCGTATTGCCTCTAGATGCTGTAGCCCCACATAGGCATGTTTGTGTTATGTAAATCATTCATTCATGAGTGACTTTTCTGAGCCACAGAAATATAATTTAAAGTTGGGAGGAGAATTAGACATCAGTCCTAAGACCATTTTTATTATTAACAGATATGAGGATGTTAAGAGTGTGGGCTTGCAGAAGCTCACACAGGAATATAGTCTTTGGAGCCAGATAGATTTTGATCTCCTTTGCCACTTATCCTTACTGAACTGTAATTTTTTTCATGTATTAAATGTAAATAATACCTACATTACAGGTTGTGGTGAGGAGTAGAGATAATATATTTGAAGTGCCTGATAATTGTTGGTGTTCCAAAAATGCTGGCTATTTTTATTAGTTTTTGTTAAGTTTGTACAAGATTTTTTTTTTTTTTTTAAGTTAAACTTACATAGACTTTTTAGTCTAATGTTTATTTGGAATTATTCACATAGTTTAAAGCATTTTCTGAAAATCAGACGTGAATTAAAAGCCAGACACTGGGGGAATATCCTCCACAAATACGGTCTGGGAGTTTTGGCCCTAGGCACTATTTTAGAGGTTGAGGCCAGTACGCATTTTATTATATACAAAGATTCAGTTACAAACTGGGAAGATGACTGGTATTGGAGAGTTCGTGATTTGAAACAGTGTCTCCTATCCTGAGTTGGCAAAAGTTTTTGCATTGGACCAAGAGAGGGACATGCACATATTTTTCTCAATCCTATTGAATGAACCTGGCTTTTCCAGATAGCTCTCTTAGATTTGTTTTACATGATAGAGTATTATTATTATTATTAGTGGGCACATTGAGTTTGTTTGGAATACATGCATTTTGCAGTATAAGCACTTATTGGATTTAAGAAAGTTCAGTTTAATGTGGAAAGCTGATGCCTAAGGGGCTTACTCTAGAAGTTCAAATTTGGAATTAATTTTTTTAATCTGAAAACATTAATAAGGGAGGTTCTTTTATTTAAATTTTTAAAAATTAAATTTATGGGAGTAACATTGGTTAATAACATAAATTTCAGGAGTATAGTTCTATAATACATCATCTATACTGCATTGTGTGCTTATCACCCAAAGTCTAGTCTCCTTCCGTCACCATATATTTGATCCCCTTTACCCTCTTCATCCTCCCCCTACCCTTCTTCCCCTCTGGAAACCACCATACATACTGTTGTCTGTATCTAGAAGAGAGGTTTTTAATTTAAAACATTTTATACTATTTCTTTAGTTATATATTTCTACTCATTCTAAGTTGGAAAAGTCAAACACTTAAGATAGGTGATTATTCATATCTGAAAAATACAGCATATTTTTCAAAAATGCTTCTTTCTCTAGCACTATAAAATGCTATGTTAAATGGGGGAAGAGGTACACCCTATTGTCTATATTTAAAGGTCTCACAAAATATTTCTTCTTTTTTGACAGTTCTGTTGAATTGGAAGAATTGGCAAAATGTCTGGACCATTAAGAAAATGGATTTTGTAATTAGCTTTAAAACTAGGCCAAGGAACTAGGTTTTCTGCAAGTCAGGTTTTTAAAGTGACATACACCCCTTGGTTAGTCTTTGTTTTTGACATAGCATCCTTCCTTAAATGCCTTCTGTAGTTTCAGATCAGTAGGGAGACTACATAATAATTGTATGGTATCCGTTTCAAACATTTCTTTTTCATTTTTATAGGTAATCGATATTAAACTTTTATCAATTAAACTTTTGGCAATTTATTTTTACCTTTTTTCCTTCTTAAAGGGAAATGTACCTTAACTTTTTTACAGTCTGAAACATACACAGTAGAAATGTTATTTTCACTTAACACATAAATGAAAATTACATTTTTTTTCCATATTGGCATGTACCTGCAAATGTTAACAGAGAAGAGAGGTAATATAATTTTAAGTTTATCAACTGTGGTGTGTATTCAAATAATACTTGAGCAGCTCAACTAAATTGTACATAATATTTGAAGTAGCATATGAAATTGGTTTTAATTATTATATTCACAAGTCTGGGATAATTAGATATTTTTTTTTATTTGTAACTAACCGTGACCATCATTTCTTGTAATTTCTTGTACATGTTATTACTTGTTCCTAATAGATTTTACTTTTGGAAACATGACTTGACTTTGTTGAAATCAGTTTGGGTTTGTTGTCTGTTTACCTGTTTGACTTCATAGTGGATTTTAGTTTTGCAGAACACTGTTTAGGTTAGTAGGCTTTTCATAAATCCCAGCACAGGCAGAGAATGAAAGCTCCTGGCAATTTTCTTCCCCTCATAAGAAGACATACTGGGAAGAAAACATTAGCATTTTAGTATAGTGTAATTATAAGTAGTTCATGACTTGATTTTGATTTGGAAATCTATACTGACCAAGGATCAAGTTTAAGGATTATATAAATTCTTTCCATATGGAGGTCGATAGAAAATATTTTTGTCCTAAGTCTAATTGGCTGACTTTTTCTGTTACACAGTGAATGAGGTTGTTGAACAAACTGAATATATGGCCTATAATGCAATTTGTTTTATAGTACAGATCTTACAATTAAGTTTTACTTTTTGTTTAAGTGTGTATCATTTGTTTTGTTAGGATAAGAAAAAAATGACTTTCACTTAGGTTCCTGAGGGCACACTTGCTCTAGTACATCTTAAAGGCCACTGTTACAAAGTTCACATTTTATCATGTTACATCTGTATTCTGTCAGATACCTACAGAAGGACCTAAGTACATGCTTTGCAGTCCCCTTTGTTCCCATATTCTCATTTGTTATTGGAAATAACTTGACGTAATACAGAGACGACATTTAAAGGTCCATGTTAAGACCCCACCTATAAGAATTGGCCCACTGGTATCATTCCACTTCTGCTTTGTCAGTTCACAGATTAATATTTTGTTTTATCATTTGAAAAATAAAGTACATTTTTGAAAGAATGAATTTTAAGAAGAATAAAATTAAAATTGTCCCACTTTTAAATTTAGTGATCCATTTTAAAATTTGTAATTCAATAAAGTTTCTTGTTATTAAATTGTATCACCTTTTGTCATTTTATTTAGACATTGAAGCTTGCTTTACCTGTTTAAAAAGTTCTCTCCCAACTACTAAAGTGTTCGTAAAGTAGTTTTAATTAAGCGATGCCTGCTGGTTTTAGGTAAAAACATGCAGTAGTACAGCATGTTTCTCTTTTTCTGGACCCCTGGTTAGGGATGCAGGTATGAGGAGAGCGTGTGAGCACATCCCATGTGTGTACTTAATGTACTGTGAGAGACCAGTAAGTGAGTCTTACTTACTGTCGAAAAATAGTACCCAGTTATAAAGTAACTGGAAGCAAATGTTATCAAGGGTAATAGTTGATAATATTTATTTCCAGGACAAAGTAACTGTGTTAAATGAACATATAGAGGAATTTAGTCAAATATAATGACAATTAATGAATAACCATCCTGGGAAAACAGACAGTAACCACTTGAGTTTTCTTACTCACCTGAGCGGTAATGAGCATTGGTTTTTAAGTTTTGTTAAGCCATGGCAAAAGTTCTGAAGTATTTATGTTTGTAAAGTATATACAATTTGTAAGGTATATACAGATTTCAATGTTCCAAACAGTTTTAATGTATTAACAAGACAGAAAAATAACAAAATTATACTTTGAGTTTTTATAGGTACATAATAATTATCCTTACAGGCCTAAGTGTAATTTTTGGATTTGAATTAAATTTCTCAAAAACTAGTTATGATTGTGATTTAAAGAGTTTTAATCAACAATTATCCTCCCTCCCACCAACACAAACATTTAGCTGTAGAAAATTAGCCATTCAAGAATATCCCATTGGGAAATGTAATGTGAATAATCACTGACATAAAATCCACTTATTTCTGTCAGTTTTAGAAAAGAAAGTATCAGCATTGAAGATGCTATTTCACAGTAAATGGAACAGTTACTGACAAGTTCCTAGGTGGTAAGAGGAGAATTGTGTTGAAGGAAAGCTCAAGTAAATTGAAGTCAGTCAAAAGTAATAGAGAAGTATATTGGGGAAATGTCATCACGTGGCTGTGTTAGATAACCGTAGCTGTAATTTAGTCAAGATGGAGTTGGTAAGTTTTTATGGGAAATTTGTTCACTGCTGTATCTTTAGTACCTAGAGGAATGCTTGTCACATAGTAGGTACTCATGAAATAGTTTATCTTAGTTATGTTTGTATCAGTGCCGCACATTTCTTGACTGTATAGGAGCTGAGATGTGAAATGATGAAATATTCCTCAGATCGAGGACCTTCAGAGGTAGGATAGATAACTACTGGTTGACAATGCTTTCGACTCCAGCTTTAAAGGAAGAAATGTAATGAGCTAGAGTCTTGAGAGATCTCTTTTGGCACTTTAAATCTGCAAAGTGATACAACAGTTTTATTATTAATTTTAAAATGTTTTTTTTTTTTCAAATAAACCAGTATTCTTTTATCCAGTAGTTCTGGTTTGGCCAACAGGTGGATGGAAAATGAAAGCACTGATGACTACCTCGAATGACTTACCTTGTTCTGGTCCCTCTCCCTGGGTGCTATAGAAAGACAGCAAAGTATATTTTTTCTCTAATGGCCATGACTGCAAAGAAAGTAATGACATTTCATATGTAATATGTCATGTAGTCTAGTGAAATTAGCCCAAGTGTTTCCATAATTGGGTGACTGAACTGCTTTGAAATAAAGGGATTTGTTTTACCCTTAAATGTTGATAGTATATAAAGTTATTTTTGTAATTCATGTGAATGTATAGCTGATATTTAAAAAAGAAAAAAAAAATGAGTGCTGGAATAGAATAGCATAGCTATTTCATCCTTTTGGCACTAGTTCCCAAAACATCTTTTCTGATTCATTTAGGGCACACATCACTTCCTCATGACCTTGGTGGCTGTCATTCTCG
>NW_006443225.1:1580437-1582686 GCF_000325575.1 Pteropus alecto | reverse complement strand
TTTCCCTGGGATTACTATATGAAAAATGGGAGCTCCCTGTACCATTTTGCCGACAATATGCAGAGACCCTTTGTGTGTGATGAAGCCTAGGGCAGTTGAGATGGAGGGAAGGTTTTGATAACATTGAACTACTGGATTCAGCCTTGTGAAAGCTAGAACTACCCTGGATTTCCTGTTTATGAAATCTGATCAATTTCCTTTGTGTTTAAGCTGGTTTGAGGTACATTTCTATAACAAGCAACTGAAAAAAAATATTTTTTTAATCCTAAATTATTTTGGATGAATATTTGAATTAAATAAATGTTTAATGATTTTACATAATAATACTGATACCAGAACATCAAAACCTATAAGAGCAATCTAAGATTCCCAGTTTATTGCAGAAGCATAAGTAATCTGGAAGAAGCATTAGAGTCACAGGTCAACATCAGGCTGATTTACCTCAGAATTATTTCCCTGATCCATCCCACCCCCTGCCCCTTAACTGCAGTCGTTATCCTCTTTTTAAATTCATCAGAACATGTCCATAGGCCAAATGCTTGTTAATCCTCTCCCCTTTAAACACTTCTTAAATTGAAATATAATCGACATATAACATTATTAGTGTTAGAGGGGTACATGATAATGGTTTGCTGTATGTGCATATTGTGAAATGATTGCCTCAATTAGTTAACAGCCATCACCACACATAGTTCCAAGCTTTTTTTTTCTTGTGATGGCAACTTTTAAGATCTCTTTTAGCAACTTTCAAATATACAGTGCAGTATTGTTAACTGAGGATTCAGTTAACTGCAGTACAATATAGTCACCATACTGTACATTTAAAAAACTTAAGTAGATAATTTTTTTATTCAGACTAACCGTTCTTAGACTAATCAAGTTATAACTCCTAGTTTTCTTATTGTCAACATTTTGATTATTTAATTGCCTTTCCAAAATATTCCTCTGGGACAGTTAATTTAAGTGGATAGATTATAATGGCAAGGCCACAATTTCATCCCCCATGAGATTAAGTTGACATTACTCAGGAAAAACCCTGCTTGGTGACTGCTGTACCTCAGATGATTCAAAATAGAAATTTTTGATTACACAACATCAGGAAGCAAAGTTTAGATGATTTAGTTTCAATTTCAGTAACAAAAAAAAGCCCTCACTGTTTGACTTGTGTGACACATAAGTATTTTTATATCATAAGGCCGATTTTTTGTGTCATATTCAATGAGAAAAGTTGGCTAGCAGAGCCTTCATGAGTTCAGACAGAAGAGAGGACTGTTTGGAGGCTGTTCTTAACACCCTGTGACACTGGATTTATTACCTTTGTCTTTTAGGTCAAAATCATTAATGAGTGAAGGTAATATTCCTGGCTCTAATTTTCTCTATTTTCTGTCTCTGTGTTTGTATGTATGTGCTTATAGGGGGCTATCTAGTCCTCTTTAGAAAATTGGCATTGCATAGTAAAGAGCCTGGGCTTTTGATCTGCCCAGATTCAAATCTAACTACCACTTAGCCAACCTATGGGACTTGGACCAAGGCACTTTGCCTCTCTGCCTCATCTGTAAAGAGAACACCATCCTGACCCTTTTAGGGTTGTGGGTAAGGACTAAATAATTTATAAAGATCTTGGAATACTACTCAGCTTAGTCAGGGAGGGCGATTTTTTTTTTTTTTTTTTTGTAATCTCTGTTATTAACATTACAAATGGATACATGTTATACGTGTCCTACAACTTGCTTTTTCATTTAACAACTTCAGAACACTCCCTACTGGTGCATATAGATGCTTCACATTCATTTTCACCAGAGAATGAGTTTAAAGTATTCTCTTTTAAAATGGATAGTTTTCGATGTTTTGTAGGATAGAGTCTTAGAAGATTAACTGCTCAGCTAGTGGATATGCACATTCAGAATGATAGGTATTGCCAGATTACTTTTCAAAAAGTGAGAGTATGAATGTCCATTTCCTGACACCTTTGTTACTATCGGATATTATCAATCCTTTTGATTTTCGCAAATCTAGGGAGGAATAGTAACCACTATCTTATTGTTCTGTGTTCATATGATTATCTTTTTGTATTATGCTCATCTTTTCTTGTTTCTTAGCCAGTTTTTATTGACTTTCCTTTTTTGTCTATAGGATTGTTTGTCTTATTAATTTGTAGCCACTTCCAATACATTCTGTATAATAACCTTTAGTCTTTTATAGCCCGATGTTTGTGTTTTAATTCTTTGTATGGTATCTTTTGTGCTACA